>NC_141918.1:53444318-53747348 GCF_057802395.1 Ceratotherium simum simum | reverse complement strand
AGAACTCTTCTCAGTCGTGAATACCTTGCTTCCTTCCCCAACACCTCTTTGAGCCGCTTTGTTAAAAAAAAAAAAGTCCATAGATTTTTATGATCATGATACTAAAATAAAATTGCTTAAGCTCTGTTGCTTAATACTAAGCACTCAAATGATGTCAAAGGTGGTCTTGAAAATCCAGCTATGGATAAGCTGCCTTTTTCTTAAAAATGGTGTAACCCATCTCCTCCGTCTTCTTTTGTGTTGGACTTTCTACTACCAGGCCCAGGAACAGCATGCAGTTTGTTGTGGTCAAATGTTATACGGTACTTGGGTGCTTTACAGCTTTCAAAGCGCTTTTACACAAAGATGATCTCATCGGGTCCTCAGATGACCCTGAGAGGTGGGTGGGGTTGATGGATACTCTACCATCCTTTTTCATAGGAGGGAAGAAGAGTAAATAAGTTACATAACATGGCCAAGGTCACTCTGCACTTCGGTACTGGAACGAGATTCCAACAGGAGCATCTCTCTAGAGGGCTTTTGGGTTCCTTTTCTTCAATGCATTTCATCACACCAGGCCACCTCTGTGAAGGAAAGGTGTGTACACCTTCCTAATTCAACATGCAGGTTAAATATCTGCAAAATCAGAGCCACTGTTTGGTGGTCTCAGTAGCTATGCCTGTTGGGTGACAACTATTTCCATATTCTTTTTTCCTACCACTATTATCATTGTCTTCCCACCCAGCATCCCCTGTTTAACACTCATAAAAGTAACAACACCCTCTTCCATCTCTCCTCTCTTCTTTCCTCTCTCCCTTTCTCTCCCTACGTCTCTCTCTCTATCCTTTTCCCTCCGCATTTCTCTTCTCTCTGTCTCTCTTTTTTTTTGTCTTGCCCATTGATTGAGCACTGAAAGTTACACATGACTGGGGCATGAGAACTAAACTTGAGATATTACAATTTCATATAACCTCTATGGATCTCCGTTGTTTTATCTGCAAAATTGTTCTTCCTAAAATAATGACTTTTCTACAGAAGTGAAGAATAGAAAAGGGAAAATGTGATTTTTGTACTAATCAAAAAAAGTATATGATTAAAATTTGAGAACTACCTGATTTGTAGGTTTTCTTGTTTTAAGCTCCAGATGAAGTGATCAAACCCAGGTCTTCTGTCTGTAAGTCAAATATTAAGGATTTTACTTTATAGTGATTTCTATTAGCCTCACCAATAAGCCATTTTTAACATAAAATGCCAAGACAGGTTATCCAAAATTTGGGAAAGAAAGAAATCAGAATTTGAATAAGATGATCCCCACTTGACCATTATTAATACTTGATAATTTCTCACATTTTTTTTTAACTCAAATCTGAGAGTTGACAGAACAACAACAACAAAGAAAAGGACAGATGAGACGGTCATTCAGCTCTCTATTTTTCTAGGTTTCCTTATCAAGCTAAGCGATAGCGGGTGACCGGGTGTTTAAGTACCGACTAGAAACGAGCTGCAATCAGACACTGTCTACAGAGGCTTCTCCTAGGATGAAGATCTTGTTTAGCTGCAAACCCACGGTTCTGTAGACTTGTATGCTCTGCACACAGCTGCATAATTAGTAATCATCATTAATCATTTCTACTTCTGTACTTCTATCACCAACAAAATTACAGCAACCTATATTTTTAGTAAACTTTAATTGCAGGTTTAATTTGATAGTTATTTATCACTTTAAGAAGCAGTTTGCTGAACTGATTACACAAACCTTAAATGGTGTTTCTGAAGATAGAAATAAAACTTCCCATCAGGGAGGAAGTATCTGCCTTTTGGCAAAAAAAAAAAAAAAAAAAAGAGCAGAAAATCAGGCTTCCAGGCTTCCTCCACCTTTAATGTGAAAATGAGTATTCATGTGGGATGGCTTTAGACTACCTATTGGAAAATGCATATCAAGTAACAGATGTATAATTTGTGAAACTGATTGCTTTAAGCAGAGAAGCTTAAAAATGAGGTTTTCAACTCAGGTTCTCATGAGAAAAACATGCTAATTATTCAGAATTGAAACCTGTCCATGAAACAAACAACAAAAAGGAAAAGAAACTTAAAGAAATGTTTGAGACGTAAAATGTTTACCACTCTCAGAAATATTTTCCTGTCTCTTTCTGCAGGAAGAGATCAGATGGTTGTTTATACTCTTGAAAATGCTGTTACGTAGGGAGACTTGACACTTGAGTTTCTCTCATGGAGCTGGTTTCTCTCAGGAGCGTGGCCATTCCTGTGCTGGTGCATCAAGAGATGGGGGAATGGATGCATCCACGTGAGCTGAGAACGTTCTCTCAGCCAGGCTCAAGACGTGAAGGGGATGGTGGCTTATTTCATTCATGAAATGGAGCCATTAAGAGACTCAAGAACAAAATTCTAACAATGAAGATGAACAACATAGATTTATCACTGTCGGAGTTACATTATATCTGAAAGAACTGGATTATAAAAGCCAAATCATGTGTTGTCAGCAGCCCGAGGTACGCAAGCAAATTCTCCCATGACGGCCTTGTGAAACATGTCCTGACATGGAATCTGAGATCTGTTTGTACCAAAGTGCCGTGAACGTTCTGAACTGGCAGGAGGACACGGGGAGAGGGGCAGTCTCTGAAGTAGCTAGAGCCCTTCCATCACATGCAGGAACTGGTGATTTGTAAAAACAAACCACCACAAAGAGTGCAGGTAAATGTCACAGCAAATCAAGTGGAGCACGATAAGCCAAACTCTACACTCCTCTAAGAACAAGGAGTTCCAAGGGGAGAGACGCTGCACTTTTCAAATGCCCTACAAACGAAGGGCAATGTGTCCTTCGCTAGCATCTTATCTCCTGTTGTTTTGTTTTCTTTGTATTCACTTTAATGTCTTCTTTGGAAGAGCTAAATTGTCTCCAATTTAAAAAGAAAGAGGAATGGCCATCAAGAGTAGAGTGGATAACAGAGCAGAACACTCTATAAATGAATTAACTACTAACTACAAGCAGCAGCAACTTGAATGAATCTCAGAAATATCATATTGAGCACAAGTAAGTCACAGAAGAACATGTATAATATGATTCCATCCATACAAAGGTCAAGGTAAAATTAAACATTATATTGATAGGAATCCATACATAGGGGGTAAAAATATAAAGAAAAGCAAGGAACGACTAACATAAAGTTCAAGATTATTGTTTCTTGGAAGGAGGGAATAGGAGAGAGGGAGATGTGATCAAGGAGGTGGGGGCGGGGATTGTCACCAATCCTGGCAATGTTCTATTATTACTTATGTGGGTGGTAGGCACCGGAGTGTTCATTTTATTATTATTCTTTAAACTGAGGATAAATGTTATTATATACTCTTATAAAGGTATGGCTTACAAATTTGACATTTTTCAAAAGAGATGGATTGATTTTTATAATTTCATTTCATTTCTTGAAATGCTAGTACTCCTATCGTCTGGAGGTAGCCTTCACCCAGGGATACCTGTGAAGAAACTCAAGATGCGGAGTTTCCAGACTCGTAGACAATGCTGCCCTAGAGCAAAAAATAAACAAATAAAAAAAAAAAATCAGAAAAAATCCTTGGTTTAATGATTTTCAAAAGTTGGCATCCACATATATTGCCTGCCGTGGCCTGACACTTTTACCAGCTGACTGTAATCTCTCTAAGTGATTTTCCAGAACGTCCCAATAGGTCCTCTTTCCTTGTTAAATATGATTCCCTGGGCAAGCCTTACATTTTCCACCTTTGTGCTTTGATGATCTCATTCCAGTTACCTGCATCTCCCACCCTCTTGATGACTGCCCATCAGAGTTTGACCTCTTCTGGGAAACCACCATGATAACCTCATAACCTCGGTCTGAAGTGCTCTGGCCTTTTCCTGAACTCTTTAACAACTGCCTTGTTAATTCTTCCAGCAGTTAACCTTGTGTGCCTTGTGACACCTGCATTTTCACCAGCCAGATTCCTTTTCCTCCAGCCACAGAGATGGACTGATTTCCCATCCTCCCTTGCAGGTAGCGGCAGCTATGTGATTGTGTTCTGCCAAAAGGAATGTAGAGGCCAGGCATATGGACCTTCTCCAGCCGGCTTTCTAACATCTCCCCCCCACTCCTCCACACCCTCTTTCTTCTCCCATCAGTGATTGCTTACAGGGAACCCAGTGAAGCACTTCAAAGCCCTAGGGAATTGCAGACTCACATCAGGGGTCAGCAAACTTTTTCTGTAAAGTATCAGATAATAAATATTTTAGGGCTTTGTGGGTACATAAAGTCTCTGTGCTGCTGCTGCTGCTTCTACAACCCTTTAGAAACGTGAAAACCTTTCTTAGCTTCCAGAATCGGGCTGGATTTGACCTGTGGGCTCTAGTTTGCCGACCCCTCCACGAGGTGGAAAGATCTCGGATTTCAGAATGTCTGTGTAAAGGGGACATAGACATTCTCCCTCTCTCCCTGCTTCCCCACCCTCACCCCCCGTCTCTGCCGCTGACTCACTTGGATCATGAGGGGAATGATACTTTTCACTGGGTTTAGCTTTCTCTGAACTATAGCTATGGGACCTTCTGTGGCCAAATGCAGTCAAGAGATAACTATCTGGTGAATTTCAAACAAGTAGACTTCCAGTTCCAAGGCGCTGGGGCCCATTCACCCCAATTCGTCGTCTTTACTAAAATGTTGCTTACACTAGAAATATCACGATCAAACCAATCTGCCGAGGTCCGAGCAGCCTGCTTTAAAATCATAGCTTTAAAATCCAGCAGAAGAAATTCCCAAGTGGGAGGGAAAATCTGGAAGAGTAAACAAAGAGAGAAGATGTGTGCTTCGCAGCATAAATGAATCTGCAAAGTGTATGGAAACATCGGGTGTGTCTGACTCATAATACTGATGTTTTCCCTGAGACCCACAGCCTCCCTTCTCTTCTCCTCCACTTTTCTGAAATAACCCACATCCATGAAGTTTCTTCTCTTTTTATATTCTCTGTCCCTACTGCTGCACAGAACTCACTAGAATCGACATGCCCAGGCAGCGTTTGGTAGCAAGTTGGAGTGGCATAATGAAAGGTTTGAGGAGGAACACGCCCCACCACAGCCTGGTTCACTCAGACTCTGTGCCAAGACGGTGCGGTTCTCATGTGAACAGAGCATTCCCTCACCTGTACCAACAAGTCGTTCCCCTAAAACAGCAGACTGCGTTTGTTTGACACTGAGTAAGATGCTATTTCCTTTCCTCTGCTGACATTTGTTCTGTTCTTTGAAGGTGCAAACTCCCTCAAGGGCAAGTTTTTCTTTCTACACACACTCAGTCTTCTCTTAGTCATGTGCAAAGCTTGAGAGGCACAAAGGAACACCAATACCAAGCAAAAAGCCAACAGACTTGTACCTGTTCTTGCAATGCTCTTCTACAACCGAAGGAATGCGGTGTCTTTTTGATTGTCATATAAAAGGTAGAAGAGAAAGTGATAGTTTTCCTACAGTTGGTTTAGAAAAAGGGTCAGCCTCCTCTATGTTTTGGATTCCCACCTTTCTGTCTCTGAAATCATGTTCATATACATAGCCCTTCACTGGGGTAGACCCTAGAACAGATCTTAACTCTCAACAACCACAGACAACAGACTCTGAACAACTTATTTATATGTGAGCTTTGACACTACCAGCCCCGGTCATTATCTGGAGCTAGTATTAATACCGTATCCGTAGCTCATTTGTTCACTCTTCCAAGGAACCAGCATTTCACATAGACCTCTGAAAATCGTCAGTGGGCCTTTAAGAAGCACAGCAAACCCAACTGATTAAACACTCCTCTCCTTTCTGGCTGCCCTGGTGGATCACGGCTGAGTAACTGCAGCCTTCGTGGTGCCTGTCACCTGGGCTAGGACACCGATGCCCCACGCCTGAGTCTCATGCCTCCGGGAATGCAGGTGGGGGTGATGGAGGGTGGGGAGGGGTGACTTTCACCATTGCATCCATGAAAGAAGGCAGCTCTGTTTGTTTAGGCTAGTCTCGAATGACCCGAAGGGATACAGTAGAATTGACTCTGTGTTTAATCTCCTAATGTTTTTCTTCTAATGTAATTATTTGAAATATAACTCAATAGAAAAGAGCAACCTCCTATAAGTTTCTGGAAATATTTATTTCATAGGAAGGTTTTTGCCTATTTGATTAATTTTTAAGGATTTTTAGCATCAGATTTTCTTCGCAAAAAGTGGATGAAAAGATGAGCAAGTTTAAATTTTGAGTATCTTAAGAGAGGCTTTGGCCTTTGTTAAATTTTGTTTGAGGAAATTCATTGAAAGTCACTGTGAAGCAACCATGTTCTTGGAAAGCTCCTTATTCAAGACTCAATTGGGTCAGTTCTGAGATTATTCTGGGAGCTGGGTGCATTTGTTCTCTCCCTGAATCACAGATTCTGACATGTTATTTTGCAAGTTCTTGGTCTTTTTCTAAAAATTGACAGGCATATGGAAAAGTTAATAATTCAGTGAGTAAAATATGCTTATGTCTGCAAACAGCAAATATGAAAAAATGTGTCCTATTGTTACTGTGAATTTTCCTAAAAGTATTAAAAACGTAAAACCAGATTTGACATAGGAAAGGTGCAGAAGATTTTGGCCCTTGAATCTTCTCTGCAGCTTTTCATTGTCATACAATGTTTTCCTTTTCCATGCGATGAAACAACTTACAGCCCAGCTTAGATCAATACTCTGTCCCATAATATTGAACTTATGGAATTAAAAAAGGAAGAGAGTTCTCAGAAAAATGTGGCTTCTGTGAAATATAGCTATATTTCATCAAAATGGCTATTTCTACATCATTTCTGTTTAATTTAAAGATAAATTTGAGGATGATAAGATAAATATCTAATATCTTTTATGAATCTTTTATGAAAGCATAGATGTAAATCAGATCTAAGGAGATATAAGTAGGACTTATCTGGGCATTAATAATTTCTCTATTTTCTATAATTCTTTGCAATAATATTTCAGATATATTTGGAAAGTGGGTGTCAAACTATAAAAATAGCCTCATAGTCCATAAACCAATATACCATCTTCAAACTAAAGGTGAACACTTTTTCTTAGAGCATGAGAAGTCCCATTCTTCGGGCTGCTATTCCATCTGTCCATAGCTTTACAGGAAGTGACCTACCTGAAGCCCAAACTTAGGTGGATAATCTGTAAAGTATTACATAAATTCATGGAAAGAAAGGAAATCCTCTGTGCAGCCAGACTTTGCTGCGAGCAGTGGGAGAGGGATAGGCTCTTTCCTCCTGGGAGCTTTGGTTTTCTTTGCCTAGAATGCTCTTTTCTCCGTCTTTGCACTGCAGCCTCCTTCTTGCCTTGGGATCTCAGCTTACAGGTTACCCTGGAGTGATCTTTCTGATCACCCAATAGAAGTTGGTGCCCTGTTATATAATCGTCTACATAGCGCTTATCACTAATTGATATTCTTGGGTTTTGTTCGTTGAGTGTCAACCTCCTTGAACTTGGAGGGCAAGACCTTTGTCTTGTTCATGCTATAATCCCAGCATTCGGAACAGTGTTTAGCAAGCATTATGAGTTGAATTGTGTCCCCACTAAAAAGTATGTTGACATCCTAACCTCTCATACCCCAGAATGACGTTATTTGGAATACAATCATTGCAGATGTAATTAGTTAAGGTAAGGTCATATTGAGTACAGTAGGCCCTTAATCCCAAAAGACTGCTGTCCTATAAGAAGAGACAGAGACACACAGACAGCACAATGTGAAGACACAGACGCACGGAGATGACGCCTATACAAAGGCAGAGGAGAGTATGGAGTGACATGGCCACAGGCTGAGGAACGTCTGGGGCTAACAGAAGCTGGAAGAGGCAGGGAAGGGTCCTCCTCTAGAGACTTTGGGAGGAGCGTGGCCACCCTGCCAACACCTAGATTCTCTTTCCAAATGCTGAGGGCTGACATTCCATTCCCTCAACTGGCGGCCAAACATCTGCCTTAAAAATGAAACTAAAGAAAAAGAGGATTTTTGTAGTAAAAGCCTGCTGTACAGCAAATGGGCTGAAGCATGTCATTCTATTGCAGTTCACTTTGGATGAAATAATATTGCTATAATTTCATCAGAAATACTTGTAGGAAAAAAGATTTTTACCATGATTTTGTGCTCGTTGTTACTGTAAATATGCAAGTTTCAGCTAGCATTGTTCAATAATTTAAAAATGCATCCTATGTATTCTTCCTTTTTTGCAGCACTAGGAGCATGCCTTTGGGGAACTTCGTGGAATCTGATCATTGAACTAAAGCCAACTCCATCCTGAAGGAGAAATTTCCCTGACACTTCCAGGTGGGCAGATTCAGAGGCAGGGTGAATCAGTGTCAAAATGATGAAGAAAATATTCTGGGTTATTGGTTTCCAAGATCTGCATGACCAAAACAGAAATAACTCAAAAACACAAATTCAAAATGTATTCATTGTTAAAATTGATTTTTAGTGATTGCTTTTTTAAAAATCTGAAATCACTTGAAAACCAATCAGATTTGTGTATATATGTATATACCTGTGTGTGTGTGTATGAAATCATTACCATTTGGGGACGAAACACTTTTATTATGAGATCCTTTGTAAAGCTACTTTAGCATTCATTCATATGGAATATCTCATCATAAATCAGTGGTAAGCATCTTCATTCCCTCCTTGGTGCTCTAGGATCATTTTCTTTAGGAGGCATATTGTCTTATAACTGCAGTTTTCTCTGCCTCATCAGGACACGATACATAGAATTGAGCACAAACAAGCAAATGGATGTGCTGAAAACTAAGAGCAGACCGTGCAGGGAGTTGTGCACAGGGTCTGAGAGCGTTTCCTGTCTCATAGGAAGCATTCACATTATGATTTGTCGTCTATACTGTCTAGCCCGGTGTCTCCTAACTTCCTGGAATAAAACCAAACCAAGCAAAACAATAAAAATGACAATTTTTCTGTGTTTTGGAATTCCAAACTCTTATTACCGGAATGCTAAATCTTTCAACCCTACTGGCTGTTGGGCCTTTCAAAACTAACAGCGTTTTTTTATGGTTTCTTTTTTTTTAAATATAATGTTCCTGCATATATCTCATATATTATAACAATTTACTTTAAATGTTATTCTGAAATTCTGCTAATCCTTGCACAAAGAGCAAAATATTGGCTCATTATTCAAATAAGTTTTGTTTTTACTTCTGTAAATGGCTTGAACAAAACTCATCTTCCCTTGAATAGTACTAATTGAGTTTTAGGTATAGGAAAATGAGAGGGAAAGAAGTAATATAAAAAAAATCTTCAGTTTGTTCTGTCAGTTTACCATTCTTGCCCTCCAAATGGACTTGTTGGTCCAACAGTTTCCATATTTGATACCTAAGTTTCAACTTTGCCTTTATAAGGAACCATCCCATACAGAAAGGGGGCTTTTTTATCAGCACCGTCACCACCAACCACATCACCATCACCACTCTTCAATTTGTAGAAAATCCAGCAATCTCTGCCAAGTTGGTGAGATGCCAAAAGAGCATTGATTGTTTTCATGAGAAGTACTGGTTCAGTTCTGGATGAATTTTAGGGATTCGTGTCAGGTCTAGGGAGAGCCTCTGTCATAAGCTTCCACATCCCATAGATGAATAGAATGGTAGAGGTACAGGACTGGAGAGATCAATGAAAACTTGTGCCTGTCAAACCAAGTTGAGCATGCCTTTTGGGACTATACAGCCAGGAGTTAGGTAAAAGGACAGACAAGAGTTGCAGGACAGGTACGGGCTTAGTGGAGATGTGTATTTTATTGGAATTGGAAGTCGAGATTATGATATGACATAAGACATATTTCTTCATCATTCTGCCACTCCCTTTTGTATTATTTAAGTTGAACATTATATCTTTTCTGATTTTGGAGGGTGTTATCTTTTTGGACAATGAATATGATTCCTAGCAGTTATTGAATTTTGTGACAAATTAAAAATGTTTTAAATCTAAAAAGAGCTGCGGTGGGGGGGTGAGGTGAGTGAGTGTGTGTGTGAAGGAGAGAAGTTTGGCTAGTAAATAATTTAATATCTATTTTTAAAATATCAAACTCAAGTTATGGAAGCAAATACAAAATTTTCATAAAATTTTAGGACAAAATATTTTAAAGTTATTTTCTGTTTGGTGCAAGCATTCATAGAGAGTCCGAATTCATTCAGTACAAATTCAGGAGAAACATTTCAGATTTACATATAACATCCAATGTTTTGATTATGGAAATAATAAAAGTGATTTACCAAGCCACTAGAATCCAGATTTTCTGACTGCCAGGCCTGAGCTCGGTTTCATAGCTCTTTGAGGAAAGAGGAAATGCAGAATTAACATTGATTGCATTTCGTCCATGGGCCACACACGATGGTATTTCCCAGGCACTGTCATGGTCACAAGCAGTGGTTAAGGATTGGGCTTCCAGTCAGTCTTCCTCAGTGGGAAATTGGTTCCACCTCTTATTACCTATGTGACCTTGGACAAGTCACTTAAATTCTCTGATTCCTAGTTTCTTCATGTATAAAATGAGGATCATAAATGAACCTTCCTCACTAAGGATTAAATGAGATAATTCTTGCAAAAGACTTAACAGTGCTTGACACATAAATGTTGGCTTAATGAATAGTGAATTAACCAAGAAGAGAGAAAAAAATGTTTGCATGGCTTAGGGGTAGGGAGGATGAAGTGGGAGTAGATTTTACGCATATTTTACAAGTGAGAAAAATTCTGGTTGAGTAAAATTCAGTAATTTGCAGACAAGTCGCAAAACCAGAATGCAAGATTGTATCTGTTTGAACCCAAGGTTCAGGCTGTGTCTGCTACACCACCATGCCTTCTTATAAGAGGAGCAGAGAGCCGGAAAGAACGCCGAGACCATTTACTTTGAGAGCTGGCTGCTGTGCTCATGCTGAGTTCTGAAAGCCTTCTGGCAGCTTCCCAGAGGTGCTAGAAATCTGCAAAGCTCTGACCAGGGTGCTGCCCAGGTGGCAGAAGCCAATGAGAATATTCGGGTGACGGTGCAAATATCACTCTAGGTTGGAGTCTGGAATGTAACCTTGGCTTCTTTTAGCTAATTACCGGTCCCTTCTCAGGGACAGCTGCTGTGTCTTCTCTTTCTGCAGAACTGACTCACCCCATGCGCCATGCTTTAAGAGCTCACTCTGTGTCAGCTCTGCCAATAATGTGACCTTGGGCAGGTCACTTACCTCTTCAAGGCTGGATTAGGACAAATCCTCAGGCCACACGCCCAACCAGCTTACTCAAATTCTTACAGAGTGAGACCCGGAAATATCTATTTTTTTAAGTAAACTTTTCATTGAGGTAAAGCTTATAGCAGAAAAAGACGTACCAATCCTGTAAGCGTACAGTTCAATTAATTTTCATAAAGTGAACACAGTCTGAAGTGAAGTAATAGAGCAACCCAGTTCAGAAGACACCCCCGTGGGCCCCCTACTTGTCACCAGTCTCCCAAGATAACCACTCTACTCTGACTTCTAACATCGTAGCTTGCTTTTGCCTATTTATGAAGCTTATCTAAAGGGAATCACACAGTGTGTGTTCTTTGGTACCCGGCCTCTGCCACGCAACAGTGTGTTTGTGAAATTCATCCACATTATTGTACATAGTTATAGATTGCTTGTTTTCACTGTTATAGAGTAGGGGGTCAACCTCCTGTTTTGCAAATAAAGTTTTGTTGAAGTAGTGCCAGGCTAATTTGTTTCTGTCTGCAGCTACTATCACTCTGCAATGGCAGCGTTGAGTTGCAACAGAGACTGTATGGCTGCCAGAGCAGAAAATATTTACCATCTGGCACTTTACAGAAAAAAGTTTGCTGACCCCCGTTCTATAGTATCTGATCGTGTATACCAACATTTCTTTGTCCGTTCTACTCTCCATGGCCATTTGGCTTGCTTCTACTTTTGAGTTATTACAAATAGTGCTGCCTTGAACATTCTTGTACCCGTCTTTTGGGGACATGTACACATCCTACTGGGTGTATGGTGTGTGTATTTTTTTTTTTTAAATCTCCAACTGATTCTAATGTACAGACAGGTTTGGAAACTTCTGTGTTAGAGATGTAATCTAACTCAAAGTGTTTAAACTCTCTTGCCCAAGGTCACGCAGAAAATAATTGGCAGAGCTGAGATTGATAACCAAACCCCTGTATCTTGGACAGTTCTGTTTTTCCACTGTAGTTCCTGTGGTCGTTATCTTTAGAACACTAGCTTAGAAGGGTTTTTACTTATCCAAGGTCCTTCACAAACATAACTCTTTTCTACCATATCTGGCTGAACATTTTCAAGAACAGGAACCTCACTGCCTTATGAAAATTTTAGAGAAGGAACGGATTACATAAATCACTTAATCCAATCCCCTCATTTTATAAATTAGTAAATCGAGATTCAGAGATACTAACAATTTGCCCAAAATACACATTTTGAGTCTTGACTTTTATCGTATACTACAAAATGATTTTGAACCTGCTGGCTTTGTCTTTGCATTTGGTACTATTTCAGTCAATTAGTTGACCAAAGTAACATCTATTCATTTTAACTATTTAATCATTACAGAAACGTCTAAAGTAGGACAAATAGTTTCTCCTTCCCCTTCCAACTGTATAATTGGTCCCCCCAGGCGACCACTCTTAACAGTTTGTTTTTAATCATCCATACATAAATATGTAAAAATGCATGTAACAGGTATGAGTCCAAAACTTCAATGAGGAAGAAATATTACTTAATTTTTCTTTCACTCAAATTAATTTCTAGTTTGAGGCTCTGTTCCATCTAGTAGGTGGCTACTCACTCTCGGTTAATTTGGAATGCCCTCCCTTTCCCCACAGTTGTGCCTGCGTGTCGGGGGGGTTGTGTGGTACCAAGACATTGAGTGGGAGGGAGAGCATGCAGCATCTGGTCCTTGGTAACCATGGTGATATTGAGACATCTTTCACCCTCTCTGGGCCTTGGCCACTGGTCCCTGCAAATGTGTTGGCCCCTGCTGTCAACCCTGTCAGGTGTGGTGGCTTCTGTGCCTGAGCCCCGGCGATCTCCGCCAGGCTGCTGGAGGCCCTTCCTGCCCCGCTCACTCCAGCCATTTCCTCCCTGGCCTCTCTGGAAACCGAGGCCCAGCTTTCCTCTGGCCCTAGATCCCACCAGCCTTGCTGGAGTTTTCCACTTGCCCATGTTCTGTCTGTGGGTTTTGGCATCAAGCCCCTTTCCTCCAGGCTCACCTCCAGCACTCACTGTTTCCTTCCAACACACTCTCATCTCTCCCCACGCTGGAGGCGTCTCCTCTCCAACCTTCAATCAGCATCGTCGTACATGTGTTTTATAGGCTTGGATTTTTATTTCTGTCAGGTGTCTTTTCCAATCAGGCAGCGGGGAGACCCCTCTTTTCTCAAATCCTCAAACATTTGCAAGTTTGACTTTTTGGAATCCGGTTGCTAGGATGATGCTTTCACCCAAATCTCATTGGGAACAAGTCCAGAGCAGCCTGGGGGCTCAACTAGGGGTAAGGGAAGAAGGAGGTAGAAGGCAGACTCCTGGAATAAAACAAAACATGGTTAATATTCAGATTATTATCCTACCACAAAAATAGGCACATCTTCACGGGAATTGTTTAGTTTTGTTTTTATTCCAAAATCGGGTTATACAATGTATCAAACTGTAGCTTGCATTTTTTCACTTAATATATCTTGGACAAATACCTGCACACAGATATGCCTCATTACTTTTAGTGTTTTCCTAGTACGAGGTGTATTTTTCTTGTTGATGGACATCTAGGTTGTTTTTGTTATTACAAAAAGTGATAATAATAGCCAATGTTTACTATGGTCGTAAACGGTGCTAGGCAACGTTCTAAGCACCTTACATGCATTATCTCTTGTAATCTTCACAAAAACTCCATGAGACAGCTATTAATGTTTTTGCCTTCTTTTTACAGATGAGAAAATGGAGGCAAGTAAGGCCCAAATCACTTACTCAAGGTCATAGTACGAAATGGACTTGAATCCCAGCGAGTCTGTCTCTAGAGGCCATGCTCCAAGCATTGCACGGCTCTGCTCCCCCCTTCACTAAGCGTACTTGTGCACATGTTTATATACTTTATTTTTATTTCTGTCTGATAACTACCCGGAACGAGGTTGTAGGTAAAGTATTTGTGCATTTTTATATTTTCACAAATGCCAGCAGATTACTTTTGGAGTGAAGCCTCTTACAGAACCTTCCCTAGTGCTCAAGAGCAGCGGCTCCCCCAACAGCCCTACCGACGCTGGATGGCGGGACTTGTCTGCAGTCACACCTCGCTGGTGGGAACCCTGCCCCTCCCCTCAGCGATGTCCAGATGTTTCAATTCTCACCTCCCTGATACTATAGTGGATGTCAAACATCTTTTCTTATGTTTATTGGCTCTTTGCATTTCCTCTGCTTTGCATTTCCTCTGCTGTGAATCGCATCTGTCACTTTCTAATTAATTTGCAAGAGCTCTTTGTGTATTGGGGATATTAAGCCATTATGCTATACATGGTGTAAATATTTTCTCTTAGAAGATCATTTGTTCTCTGCTTTATACTACATAGAAGTCATACATGTTTATTTAATCTACTCTTACCATTTTCCTTTATAAACCAGCTTCATAGTACTTTATAGTATGCATAGTTTTTTCAAAGACTGTATTCAGTTATATATCCTAACTTTCCTATCTTGCTAAAGAAAGCTTTCCTCGTTCCGTAGCTACACAAATGTTTTCCCAATTTTTCTTCTAATATCTTTATGGTTTTCCTTGTTTTATATTTAGTTCCTTAATTTATCTGGAGTTTGCTTTTGGATATGTTATAAGATAGAAGTTGACATTATTTTCTTGCTTAAGTATAGCCAAGTATCTCCACCCCATTTGTTACATATGCTTTGAATTGTATGCATGACGAATATTATATATCCTTTCCCAATGACATCTGCTCCTAGATATACTTAAGGTCTACTCTGGACCCTATTCTTTCCCATTGATCTATCTGTTTTAATATCAGCACAATTCTGCTTTGATTACAGTAGTTTGATATCTGTTAAATAAAGTACTTCCCTCATTTCTGAAATAGAACTATAAAGTTCATTAAACACACTTCTTCTCCAGATATTTAATAATATCTCAGTAGGCCAGGATGCTACCTTCTCATAAATTGGTTTTCTGGTGAATGAAGGAATGCAACTTTTTAGGCAAATGAAACTCTTTATGTCTGAAAAGTAACATGATCCGACGTCCTTCAAATTTTGTCAAATAATATCAATGACTTGACCTTGAATTTGGATTAGAATTGGCATTTTCTTCAGCTTCAGACATTGTCTTAAGACAATAGGAAAATTAGCCAATAAGAGAAAAAAACTAGCAAATTTTATGACCGATAAAGATCATTATTTTGTTTGAAAAGAAACAATTGAAAAGTTAAATACTTATAACTCTCATGGTGCAATGCTTATCTTTGGTGTCCCTTCCCCCACAATCTTTACCATTAATTTGCATCGAGCTTTAATTTTAAAAGGTATAAAGCTATGGAAAGCATCACATGGTTTTTATTCCAAGCTTCATCATGGATGTGAGAGAGCTGAAGTTTATTATATTTTTAATACCAAGATCTTAACTAATTTTCTGCTAAACTCCACGGGCAAGTTGGTTCTTATTTTGGCTAGGCTACCCGTATTTGTAAGTGCAGCTACACGAGTGTCCTCCTCTAGATGTCATATCTATCTGTGTTCATGTAATGCAGATAGAACTGCTCTGCAGACGGTATATCACTAATTTATAACCTGGAATTGGCACAACAATGATTCATGTGCCATAACACCCATTACTGCTTCCTACAAACTTTGAAAACCCTTTTATTTTGGGAAGACTTCTGTCTCAGTATCCACCAGGGTGGATTTTTGCCCTCATTTCCTTTGTATTTATTCTGGGTAGCGTTTGCCAGACGACGAGGATCTATTTTGGTTGGGGACGCTGTTCTCTTCCTAGAGGAGGAAGTGAGAGAGCGGGGCTCCGTCTCCAGCTCCAAAGCTGTTGGACAGACCAGACAGGGAGCTCTGTCAGCCCGGCTCCAGGAAGCCTTCTCTCTTCTGGTAGGACAACTAAACAACTGCTACTATTTACAATAGGCCAAATGGAGAAGTATTCTTAGAACAATCAGAAAAGGGAAAGTCGGCCACCAGGCAGGAAAGAAGGCTTTCAAGCAACATCAAACTCAGAGAATGTGAATGTCTTTTAAATGTAAACAGCTCACCACAGCACTTCTCCGAAAGACAATGGGAGGAGTGCTTGCCTTGTGCCAGGCACTTGACACACACTCTTATCTCTAATCCCATAACAACCATACCACACGATTATCATCCCCATCTGACATATGAAGAAACCGAGGCCAGAGAGGCTGTGATAACCTTTCCCTGGCTGGTGAATGTGGAATGTAAACCTGAACTTGTATAACACAGTCATTAAATGAGATATCTTCATACTCTTGTCTACCTCTTTTTTAAATTAAAAAATAGGTGAAGAGTTTACAGTTCTTAATGAGTGAATCTATCATCTCCTTACAAAAAGCACAAGGCAGCACTGAGGGCTCCATTAATAGCTTGAAATATGCTCTTTTTCTGTTGAATTTCTCTGAATGCTACAGAGGCAACAGGAAGCTGAAGAAAACTTGCTAGATGCTATGTGTGATAGCATAGCAGCGTCCTTTGTCACATGCATAATAATTCCCCCCGGATCACTCTCAAAGGCTGCAAACAACGCATAGGCTGAACTCTTATTCTGCTCACAGTTAACTTCCAATCTTGGAGACAAGTGTGCAGATTAAAGATTTAAATTAACAATAACCATCATACTAATATCAACAGAAGTATTGGGTCATCTCCTGCACAAGTATAATATCTGCATCTGACAAATAACTGTATGTTGTTAAATATTTGGTCTTCTTTCCATTAGAGTTTTAACATTTCGTTGAATGTTTCTATTAAATGCTAGATCAATGAAGCAATTCTTTACCTTAATTGTATATAATTTACAATAGATGAAAGGAGAAAATAGTGGATCTAAAAGTGGGATGTCCATTGGATTATTTTTGGATATGTAGTAATATATAGGAAGATGTCAATAATTGACTTAAGGGCTATAATGGACCATGAAAAGTTATTAGTTTTCTAGTTGCTTCAGGTGTAATGACTCAAATAATTTTATAGTTTTTTGCTGACATCTTCTTAGGTTCCACTGGGCCCAACCTGGGCCTACTCTACACTTAGGTGGACTAAGGGGCTGTTTGTGGGGTATTATTTGAAGCTCTCCCTCTCACTGCCTAGCACCACACCCCCTTTCAAGATTTCCTTGTCCTCAACTTCTGCATTGGCCTGCCACAGTTTCAGGAATATCCACCATGTAGAAGGGAGGGGAACCTCATGCTCCCACTCGCTCTTGTTGATAACACTTTCATGGATTGGTCAGCCACTCATTAGTTACCATCACAGAACGCAGGATTCTAAATGGGACAGATGACAAGACAGCTATGCTGTGAAGGGAAGTTAGGATGGTGAGAGTGGGATGAGTGGCTTCTGGAACTCTGTTCAGGTTACTGAACACAAGGAGGAAGGAGTAGAGTGGAGGAAGAATGATAAGAAAGAAAGCATTAGAAGAGAAATGATACCCTAAAGAGGAGATAGAAGCCTTCCTCCTCCTTTTGCTGAAGGTCCCCTGAAGTCTACTTTTGTTAAAACAATCTGTCTACAGGGCCCACCAGTCAAGATTGCCATGCCTAAAGTCTTCTTCAGAAGGAAACTGCTATATCCATAGCCCACGCTGAGGAAGTTACTCTAGAAAAGTTCCTTAGGCATAGGTGGCCATGTTTTGCTCCACATCAGCCTGCTACCCACCGACAATTGGATCAGGATGCATGCCTAACCCAAAGGCGGCTAATCTAGTCAGACCAGCAGCCTCCGAGGTGGTCTGACACAAAAGCTCTGCCCTCTAGGAATGATGGTGATTAACTGAACAAACGACTGCTCTCTCTTGAGACTTTGAACTCAAGTTACCCAGTGAAAATCAGAAGCAGAAGAATATAGATACACAAAGAGATGGAGCGGGAGGCAGAGAGTACTTGAGAGTAGGCAAGGGAATAATCCAGTCACTTGAACCATGTAGAATCCTGACTCGCTTCCCAGAACATAAACTATGTTCTAGTCTTCATGGGAAACTTTTGTTCTTGTGATTCCTGGTTGTGCGGCTCCTTCTGGACTCTGGTTTAGATTCTAAACTTTAGAAGAAGAAAGCTGGTTAGGAATCCTGTTTTTCTTATTTCCACAATTGTTCTTCCTCAACGCATGATACTCTGGCCCTGTCTCCTGAGTAACATGAGTAAATCTCTTCGTTGCAACCAAAGAGGCCACATAAACAGTTATCTGAAATATCTCATATGTATGTTTTTTCTATATAAGATGTCAGGTTGCCTAAAGGGTTATTAAATGGGACTTTTCCAGTTTTCTTAGTTTACCTTAAACTCCAACAATGAGAAAAATGGGGAATAAGTACCCCTACATTCTAAGAAGTTATGCTGGGTAAATCCATTTTAGAAATACTAAAAGAGAGCTGAACTAGCCAAACAGCCACCTTTGGATTAAGATGTCAGAGGAAAGTATTTGGCATAGTAGGAGGTACTGTTGTCCCACCAAGGCACCCAAGTACAGAGGACCCCCAACACAATATCTGTATTAGTGAAGGTTCTCTAGTGGTTGGTCAACAGGCTAGAGACTCAGGAGAGCTGATGATGCATGTGAAGTCCAAAGGCAGTCTTCTGGAGAATTCCTTCTTACTCAGAGAGGCTGGTAATTTTCTTCTATTTGAGCCTTCAGCTGATTAGATGAGGCCTACCCACATTATGGAGGGCAATCTGCTTACTCAAAGTTCACCAATTTAAATGTTCATTTCATCCAAAAACACCATCCAAGTTGACACATAAAATTAACCACTACAATAGCCTATAAAGATGGGGGGGTTACCTACAGCAAGGGGAGAGAAGCATCTGCATAGCTGGTTGGTATTTGTTGAGCAGCAGAAGCTCCCATCACCGTGATGGAGCAGGGCAAGAGAGTCCTTGGGAGAGCTGGACGTGGATCTCCTATGTCTGAGGTCACTGCAAGCATGGAGATTGGCACAGCCTCCTGCCTAAAGAATTCTGAAGGAGAAAGCTAAAGGAAAGCAGCCCTGGGGCAGCCTATACTTGAACCAATTGAACGACAGAAATAGTCTTCCAAGGACCGTTGTTTCCACTGTCTTCCCTCTTGTTCATCGTTCACGTTTCAGGTGATCTTTCTGAACCACAAATGTAATCTTGTTATTCCCCTACATGTCTGTGGCTCCTGCGTGTCCACAGAACAGGCCACTAACTCCTACGAATGGCTCATGAGCCCCCCGTGATCTGTACTTCCTACCACTCCAGCCTCACCTCATTTTCTCCTCAGCTTACACCTCCCAGCCCTCTGCACCAGCAACACCCCACCCCCTGTGTCTCCTTGGTGAGTGCCTACGCCTACATGGAGACTCAGCTCGCATCACTTCCACCAAACCTTTACTCATCGCCCTCGGGTTGAGTTGTCCTCTCCCTTTCTTATGTTACACTTTCACTGTAGAACTAATCTCAGTCTTTTGCATGGATTTATTTACTTTACCACCTTTTCCATTTGAGACTGTAAGATACTTCACGTCAGAGAACTCTGATTTGTCTGTGTTCCCAACACATGGCTCAGGGCCAGGACACAGGAAATGCTCAATTAATGTCTGCAGCATGAATAAATTAATGAAATGTCTGGAAAGAAAGAAATTTTAAGTATTTGCAGAAATATCTGGGAAAAGGGAATTTCAAGAGTTCTCAGTATTTCAATATTTTCTGCTTTTTATTTCTTCTCATTCCTAATTTTTAATTTTTGTTTCCCTATAGTAAAAAGCAGCAGTTCTCAAAGTGTGGTGTTCTACAGACTTCTAGAAGTCTCCAAGATCCTATCAGAGGGTCTATGAGGTCAAAAATATTTTCATATATTAGGATTTGCTTTTTTCACTTTGACGTTTGCACTGATGTTGGTGCAAAGGCAATTGTGAGTACCTTAGCCTGACTCAAAGCAGTGGTGAGAAACTGTACCAGTAGCCATTGCACCATCCATTCACTGCCATCCACTCATATTTAAAACAGAAAAAAAAAGGAGCCAGTTTCAGTTAAGCATGTCCTAGATGAAGCAATAAATGTAATTAATTTTATTAACTCTCAGCCTTTGAGAACAATGTTCTATGTGGCGCAACGGGAGTATGTGGAAATCGCTAACGCTGCCTCCTGAAATATGAGTTGTCTTGAGGAAAACACTGAGAGTTGCAGGCTGAACTAGCCGCTTTTTCAATGGAACACTATTTTTACTTGAAAGAACAACTGACGGACCAACCGTGGTTCTTCAGACTTTGGTATTTGGCAGACTTTTTCTTGAAAATGAACAAAGTGTGTCTGTCATTTCAAAAAAAGACCTGGCAGTATTTGTTGTGAACGATAAAATCCGAACTTTCAAGTGAAATTGAGAATTTTGGAGAAATTCTTGTAGCTGCCATCTTGTGCTTGACAGCTTTCCAAAACTGAAACAGCTTTTTTTGTTCTGATGAGATTGGTGATGATATTAACGGATGTGATGTTCTTGATATTGTAAAATGTGCCGGCATTTACAAGATCTGCATATCTCACTGAACCAAATTTTCCTGATGACCAATACTTAATATTACATAAACCATGAGTAAAGTATTGATTTAAAGTGCAAGATAGAGCAATGAGTTTTTTTAGACCAGCTAATTTTAATGCAAATTTCCTTGATATGATTTCAAATTTCATGTTGCAACTCATCTTTAAGAAACTACCACCTGTTGAGTTTTGATATAGTATCAGAGAAGAGCATCCATAATTACCTGAAAGGGCTATTAAAATATTCCTCCTTTTTCCAAATATGTATCTATGTGAGGCCAGATTTTCTTCATATTCTTCAACCAAACAACATAATGGAACAAATTGAATGAAAAAGCAGATATGAAGTTCTAGCTATGTCTTTTAAGCCAGACAATAAAGAGATCTGTAAAAATGTAAAATAAAGCTATGCTTCTCTCTAATTATTTTTGTTTCAAAAAACAGTTATTTTTCAGAAAATATGTTCTTTATGTTAACAGGTAATGAATTTATTATTATTTGAAATGCATTAATAAGTATTTTTTAAATTTCTGTTTTAATTTCTAGTATGGTAAATATCAGTTGATGTAACTTTGGGTTCCTCAATAATTTTTAAAAGTGTAGAAGTAACCTGAGACCAAAAAGT
This sequence comes from Ceratotherium simum simum, assembly GCF_057802395.1. Taxonomy (NCBI): domain Eukaryota; kingdom Metazoa; phylum Chordata; class Mammalia; order Perissodactyla; family Rhinocerotidae; genus Ceratotherium; species Ceratotherium simum. The sequence continues at coordinate 53,725,979 of NC_141918.1, read as the reverse complement.
ACGAGCCATGGCTTTTATCCCCTTTCTTCTTAAAAAGGGTAGAACGCTCTAAAAAGGGAGCACATTTATGTTTATCTTGCAAAAGAAGAAAAATCAGGCAAACAATTCATAAATGACCAAAGGGAATTTCTGTTCTAGAGTTGAGGTCAAAGTTATAAGTTACACAGATGAAAAGTAAAATAGACAGAGATCCACGTATCCAAAATCTTCTCTGGCATGCTGTTATCAGGTGTGCTAGAATCCGGCACAGCATATAGATGCAGAGTCAGCGTTTAGGCTATATTTAAACTGAGACAATAATTGCATGGTCAGGTTTACTCATTCAAGGTGCAAAATAAGTCATCGAATTTGAATCAAGTGAGAGATTTTTCTTATTTTGAAAATATATGTATTCTTTAACGCTACCATATTTATAAAACGACCAGTTATAAAAGGACTGGAAATTAAACAAAGATCTTATTTGCATGTGCATATTCATGTATACTATTCAGAGAAAAACAAAGCTGAGTTTTTAAAAGTTATACAACAAGCAAGTGCTCACCATTTCTTGAAAACATTGGATAGTGTAAGGAAGACTACATTTTGGTGAAGGTGGCAGCTTAAGTTTCAGTCAAATTCTGTTAATTACAGCAAATTTCTATGACGGTTGTTTCAATTATTGAGCTTCTGGAATTTGTTCGGTCCAATATTACCTGAAATAGGCTACTCTCTCTCACTTAAAATACCTTCATTATTAAGATTTTTGAAAACACAAAGCTTAAACATTCTGTAGAGAACCTGAGTGACCTCAAGAGTGTGTCCCCAGAGTCCAGTTTAAGAAAACCCGCTTCAGATCAGGAAGCCTTGGCTGGGGCTGCAGGAAACACCCTGCCTACAGAGGAGGCTCTCAGGGATGAATTCATTCCCGAAGCTGGAAATACACAAGCTTCTCAAAGCTTCCAGAGCTCTCCTAACGAAAAAGCCATGAAATGGAGAAGCCACTCCTCCAAAGATTTTTTATCCTGGGAAAGTAAGATTTTACATGTTGATTTCCACTTTCCCAGAAGCAACTGTATACCTTTCTCCATTAAAAATAGGAAGTTTCCATTGTCAAGAACACTTTTACTTGCAAATTTTATATAAAATTACTGGTGAACAAATTCTGGCAACAGTTGCCCTATTCTAAAATTTAAAGCAGGAGTCAGCAAACTACACCACCTATGGGCTGAGTCAAATTCCGCCCAATGTCGGGCTTTGCACAAGTGTGAGCTAAAAATGTTTTAATACATTTTTAAAGGGTTGTTTAAAAAAAAAAAGAAGGAAAAAAACTCTAATATAAAACAGAGATGGTATGTGGCCTGCAAAATACAAAACAGTTACTATCTGGCCCTTTACAGAAAAAGTTTGCCAACCCCTGCTCTAAAGAATTGCTTATTTTTAAAAAGCAATATTAGTCAGATCTTGGGGAGTTGATAACATTCATATTCTGTCCTTTCTTCTTGATCCTCTTTTATTCTTTGTTTACCTTTTTCTCGCTATCAAATTAAAGGCTTTTGACATATTATTGTATTTGTTAAATAAGTTGTGTCATTCACCTTTATTTCAAAAACAGGTGAGAAGGCAATTTGTATTAATCCCCCTATTACAAAAAAAAAAAACACTAAAATGAAATAGTCTGTTTTTTCACTTTCCTATGGGTCAGTGATTCTTGAGAAAAGGAGGCTGCAACCTATTTACCTTAAATGCCAACATTAAAGCAGAGCTATTCCTTAATGTTTTCGATTTGCATTCTCATTCTTTTCCTAAACAATAATAAAAAAGCAGGTCACTGATGTGCACTAAGTTGGGGACTCACTTGAAGGATGTTCAACCTGAGCCCAGGGCTTCCCAGATGGAGTCAGTAGTCGATAAACCCAGCGAAGGACAACTGAGCGTTAACCTCAACTTTCTAAATCTCTTTTCCCAGGAATTAAAGCATGAATAACGTTTGTTTGGTAAAATCTAAATGGCTTAATACTCTCTAAGCCTGCAGAAAAATGCACTTTCAGAGCTGCAAAATGGTTTATAAGCTTCATTAACAATTTTAAGTATGATTAACTGCTTAGAATATTAAGCACCCAAAAATTACTTGTCGGTTAACTATTACAATCTCCTTTACCTGACTCAGAAAACACATTTAAGTAGCCAAAGAAATGTCATGATTACTCACTAAGGAACTGAAATGTGATAGGTGAGTATCTAGGTTCTCTGTCGTCTTCACTGGAGAGTTTGCTCAGGAAAGTGCTGGTGCTGAGGGGGGCATTGGGACACAGATTGCTGACGGCAGCATTTGGTCCTGAACATTGAGTTTGAAAGACTAAAGTGAATTATGTTTTCTTCCCTGAAGGCAGATGGGTACTTGTGAAGAGCTTCCTTAAGCAAGAAAGTTAGGATCCCTGCCACATTCTCCACCCCCTCACAGTCTCAGTTTCCTCCCTTCTGGAGTTCTCTACAGGAAGCAGGGGAGAGTCACTGGGGGGGTGGGGGGGGCGAGGGCCACACTTGGCAGTCTGAGGACTTGATCTGTGTTAATCTGTGTGCTGTCCACAGGCCTAGATGGTGAGCCCGTCACAACCAGAGTCACATCGCCCATTAAGGAACGCTGACCCAGACCCTAGCCTGAGAAGGCCCTGTGGTCACCAGGGCTGTGCCCAGCACGCCCCGGCTGGCCACGCGCTATGCCTCCCGGCACTAACTCTTGCCAGCAAACAGGTCTGTACGGACTTTGGGGGAGATCGTGCCCTGCAGGCCTCTGGTAAATCTAGGAAAGACCTCTGAGGACATAAAGGGTATTGCCTTCCCCAGCACTGGCGGAGTCCTGCCGTACACCCTACTCATCTTTGTCTGCAAACACAAGGCATGAAGGGTCAGGCCCCCATGGCTGTGGCTGGCAGCTGTCACGGGGGTCAGGACGGGGGTCACTTGAGCTGCTCTCCCGGGCGCCTCCATACTGCTCCTGGCCTCCTGCTCGGAGCCCCATTCTTTCCCTGATGCCTTAGGTCAGTTTGGACCTGAGTCCTGACATGCCCAGGCCCTCAGAGTTTATTCCTCCAAGAGTGCATGAGTCAGGGCAGCTGGGATCTCTGGATCTTAAGGCACCTCCTCCTGAACAACCCCCACCCCACCCCATGACCGCACCCCTACCTTTGCCCCAATGGATCTTGACCTCTGGCGCTCTCAGAGCAGCCAGGCAGCTTGAAGTCTGAGCTTTGGCCTGCACCCCAGAATTCAACCTTGTCCCCTCCCCAGGAGTAATGTTCCTACATCTGTACTATGAACTTACCCTCCAGCTCTGAGCTCCAGCTCTGCCTTGGCCCGCCTGCTTCCTTGAGCACAAGCCAGGCTGGCAGATTCCCTGAAGTCAGTCTCTTCACGCCTGTCCCCCAAGTTGGCTGTAGCTGTTCGTGTGCACCCAGCTTCAAAGGAATCTCCATATATAGGACAAAAGTTGAAACTAAGGGAAAGAGAGCAGTAGGGAGTACTTGTCTCAGCAGATTTCCCCTGTGAATGCTGGATGAGGGCTTGCTGACAGGAAGTTCCTGCATCACTGCTGACCAGCGTTCTCATAGGAAGGCAAGACGATGATACAGTGAAACAGATAGTCACTGCAAGGAGGAGAAGCCTGGAGTGAAAGATCATTTCTTTTGCCTGGTCCTTTCATAGAAAAGAAGATGGAGGACTGAAAATATTAACTGACTTGGCCAATATCACTCTGGTTAAAATAGAGCAAATTTGGAACCAGAATCTTGCTTCCGGGCTGGATACAGTATTCTCCACCCTCACTCATTCAACAGCATTCATTGAGTGTCTACTCTAGGCCGTGTTACTACAGTTTAACAAGTCTTAGGTATATAATAGGTACTAGAAAGATATGGAATAAGTATAACAAAAAGTAACTGCTTTAAGGGACATTGATCTGATAAAAAGTAAATATATATTAAGTATTTTTAAATAATCCAAGGTTGTTTATGTTTGTGCGGGAATAGAAGTATATGTAATGAGTTTTCATGGGAATTCAAAAAAAATAAGAACTATCAAATGGGCTATGATTCTCAAGGAAGTCTTACATTGGATGGTACAGAAATTAAACTGGAAGACAAGGTAGGATTTGGATAAGTTGAAAGGAGTGAGAAGGGTTTTTAAGTAGGAGAAACTGAAGTTTCATGTTGGGGATTTAGAAGAGAAGGTGGTATTGTTTGTGTGAGGACAAATTATAGAAAGCCTTGGAAAAAAACAAAAGTGTTCAGTAGGCACTAGGGAGCCACCAAAGTGTTCAGCAGGAGAGTGTCATGAGGAACCAAGGCTTTAGGAAGAGTGATCCAGTAATGCTAGACTGGGGGGCAGTGGGAACAGAGGAAGAGGGTGAGAGCCCAGAATTAATAAGACAAGTTCCTGGGCCATTAAAATAATCCTCAATTACAGAAGATTCTTAAAGAAAATCAGGGATATCATTTTCAAGTACTTAGAACATGGTCTCACAGTTAAAACATAGCTCTCATCTTGGGTCCTGACAATTCTGCTGTAGCGAAGAAGTGTGTTCCTAGCATGAGGCTTTTATAGAAATGGATGAAGGTAACGCTCAAAAATAATTTGTTCTCTGATTAAGCCAGCCACCTACTCCCCAAACAAAGCTTCATTTTTATCTATAATTAGTGTTAACATCTCCTTCACAGCTGGTACAAAATTAAACAAGGCTAGTTTATGCTCACATAAATAAAATTCTCCATGAGCATATTCTAGGTTAATAAGCATTTGTTACTCTATAAGGAGTTTAAAGATACAAATAACTTTAAAGATACCAATAAAAAATATAAAAATGAAATTCACTGCCAACATCATTACTCCAACACCAACTGTTTTTCCTTTTCCTGTGTTCATTTTTCCAGGTTCTGTTCATATGCTGCTGTGTCTCTTTCTATGATGGTGAATCTAAGTTTACCAATAACAACAGATGTTATAACATCGGCTCTCTCTCACCCTACCATAACTATCCTACTGTTCTTAGAGGAGAACCGCTGGGTGGTCAGCGTCAGTGTGAAGTAAATGGATGGGCGATAGGTTTCCCTGACTCTAAGCCCTTCAAAGTCAAGGCCATGCCGTGTGGCATCTCCCATGGAAAACCTAATCACACTCAGCAAAGTGGTGTGCAGTTCATGCTCTTCTGCTCCAACTAGCTGATCAAACAGTGAAGGGCAACAGCTGCCATACTTTGTTTGTGTGTGTGCTTATGTGTCTGTGTTTTAATTGCCAAGTCAGACACTAATCTCTCTAGCGAGTTGAACATTAAGTAGGTTGTTAGGTCTCATGGAAAAAATAATCTACATCTCTGTATGTGGATTTTAAAGAAATTAAACCCTGGTTATTTATTACTAATATGTTTCTGAGATCTAGTCATCATTATTGGAGGGAATGTTTTAATATTTTCTGCATTAATATTTGAATACAGTTACATTCAGAGTCTAGTTATGTGGGTTGTGTGTAATGGTTCACTTATCACTGATCAAGTCATTATCCCCAATGAACCAGATTTGCCTGCCTGGAGTCAATGTTGTAGGATGTACTGCATTTATTCAGAGATTTTTGGTTTGTCTAATAGCCCTTTTTAGCAAAACCTGAAACTCCGAAGTTATCCAAATTCACTACCAGAATACAGCTAGAGCTCCAATTTGGCCATGAAAGTAGGAAAAGGTCTTGAATCCCAATGACCTTCTGCATCTTGATTTACATACATTTTCATACGTATCATGATCTTTGCTTGTGAGTTACAGAAGCTGAAACGAAATTTGACTTTTAGCAATTGAATACATGCTATAAAAATAAAACCAAATGCAAAAAAAGCAAAAATTTTTAAATGCTTGATATAATTCCATCACAGCAAAAGTCCGATACTATTATATCTGCCATGAAGTTCATTCCACTGCAAAAACGACTTGTGTGATATTTTTTAGAAACTAAAATCTATTTTCATAGTTCTGGCTTTTATTCCATTAACTCATATTCCATGTGATACTTAGTCCACAAGAGCCAAACCCAAAATTATCTGTGCAGGAGGATACTGTTGTTGTAGTAGTAATGGTCTCCACTAAGGGTTAAAATACTATTTTGGGTAAAGTTTTAGGGGAAGATTAGCATTTTACACAAAAATATTTTTTGCCACAAATTAATTTTTGTGCTTCTTGCTTTTTTTTTTTTATTAAATAGTCTCTGACTCTGAAAATTATTCTCAAGAATAATAAAATAAGCTAATTTGGGGGAATTTTCCACAAAGGCTATCTTAGTATAGTCTCGTAAAATCTCATGAGGTAGCAATTATTTTTTCATTTTTTGGTGAGTCAGGACATTGAAGGCCAGATGAATTAAAAAGTCTTTTTACATCTTATAACAAGTCAATGGAAAACCCATAATTTGAGTCCATGGCGGGTTTCCCAGTACATTGTTCTTTTCATCAGCCTTGTGTGTCATGTGTTGATTGCAATGGAGCAATGATTGAAAGTCCCCAAAAAGGTTACCTTAAAATTGTTTTATTGCTTCAGCCAAAGTGTTTTGTCATAATCAAATGTGGCTAGTTGAGCTCGTGTGTTTACTCCACATTGGTCCACCAGCAGCTTTGCTTGGCACAGATTTAAAGCCCTCGCTTATAAGTGGAAACATGTGCCCTCTCTCCTCTCTCCTCCCCACTCACCCAGTATCCTCCCTCTCACCCAGATACTGCCACGTCTAATGAGCTTACAATTATTTTTAAGCTTCTTTCCATCCAGTGGTATCTGCATACCAGCAGGGGGAGAGAATGCAATCCCTCCTGCAGTAGCTAAACCATGGGTCATGTGAAGAGTGAGAGCTGCTAAAAAGGCGATATTTGATAGAACGCTCCATGGAAAAGTCAAACTCAATATCGTTTGTCCATCTGACTCCAGATTTTAGAGTTCATAATGCTTGTACTAGAGTCAGTCAGTGGAATCAGTTCAAGTTTGGAGAAATTTTTCTCCCAGATTAACAAAGAAAGAGAGAGAGGAGAAATGGAGGAATGGAGGAAGGAAAGAAAAAGAAAAGGGGCAGAACTTACTATACATGTTTTCCCTCTCTTAAAAAAAATGGCTGAACTAATTTAATTCATTTGGCCAGTGAAGATGGTTTGGTTAGAGAATCAATAAATTTCATGTGGCCAGTGGCCTTAATTCTCAAATTCATATCAGAGGTTATTAATGGGTGAACATCTGTGAGATCAAAGAACTAGACAAGAGTGTAGTACACTCCTGTTGGAGAACAACACACTTGCGTGTGAAAGAACAATTTGGGTCACGGTCGAATAGCACACAGCCGTGGGGAGCAGGTGGAGTGCACATGCTGTGGTTTCCTCCCAAGGTGAGGTAGGAGCATTATGTAGCCCTGCCCCTCTGGCACTGTCAGCTCAGTGAGCACCACCGCCAGCTACACAGGTCCAAGCCTGGGACCCATCAGTGCTTCACTAGTTTCTTCTCTTTGCCCTGGCAAAGGGAGATAAGAGAAAGTGATGTCTTCCTGACTAACTGGAAGGCGGGAGTGCGTCAGCTCGGTCCTCTCTATGCTCTCCTCTGTCCTCGCTGCTGCCGTCTGTCTTTTCTTCAGGCACTCATCATGTTTTGCCAGGATAATTGCAACAGCAGCTTGACTCTGCTTCTCCCTAATCCTGCTACCGAGATTTTTCCAATACACAAAATATGTTAAAGTCCTTTGCTTAAGGAGCTTAAAATCCTTGAATGCCCTGCCCTTGCCTCAGGATAAAGTCCAAAGGCCTTCACCAAGCATACAGGGCCCTTTATGAGTCAACTCCTAATTAACTCTCCAGGCACCACTTTTCATTCCTTCACCACTGGAACTCGACATACCTATTGAACAAAATGACGTGCAGTTTCAGAAAAGGCCACACTCTCTGATGACGCCCTGTCTGTGCCCGGGCTGCTCCTTCTGTGGGATCGTCCTCCTGGCTGTTTCACCTGGCTGGCTGGGTGCAGGTCTCAAATCTGTCAAGGAGTCTCGCTGGCCCCAGCCTGCCTCCTAGTCCCATAGTTGTTTTCAGAACACTCCGGAAGCTCCCTCCCATCTCACACTGTCCTTCCCTTTATCATGGCTCTTACCGGAATCTGTTGACTTTCCCTCTCCACACTAGACTTTGATCTCCCCTGCAAGCATCTAACACATTCCTGGCCCAGATGGGTGTTCTATACAGTAAATCCTTGTTTAATGGTTTAAAGACTTCATGAACTATCAAACAATATGGTAAGCAAAGAAATGAAGAGGAGACAAGAGCGTGAAGTTTGGGGTGGATGGTAGCGGTGGGAGAATTGTTTCTCTATGATGTTACCTGAGTTGGGGGAAGTGGAAAGAGTCCAGGAGAACTGGGTTCTAGTCTAACTCTGATCCTAACTAACTGTGTGTCTTGGGCTAGTGATTTAACCTCTCTAAACCTCAGCTGACTTTTCTGTAAATAATATGAACCTCACAGGTTTTTTATGAGGATAAATAAAAATATCGCACATATAGTTTTTACAATATTTTCTAGAACATACTAAGACTCTAATAATTAAAAGTCTAATAATTAAGAATCTGATAAACAATAACTACAGCCTCTTGAAGTTTAGTATTCTCTGATCCTGCTGAAGTTCAAATCAGCAAAACCAAAGAGTGTTAGATTAACAATTTAAAATAGAGAATTGTCAATTAAGCAAACCAAAAATTCCTGGCATGGAAGAGAAGGAGTAAGAAAGAAGAAGGAAATCACAGAAGGATTAAGTTCAAAAGCAGAGGGAAAAATCTAATTCGCATTAGTCTCCACTGTTCTTTTTATCTCCTTTCTCCTTTTCTCCCTGCGATACCTTGGTTTATTATACTTTACAGAGATAAAATTTACATATAAATCTAAGGTGTACAATTTGATAAGTTTTGACAAATTTATATACGTACTCGTATAACCAACAGCACGATCATGACATAGAATATTTCAATAGCTTTGAAAAAGTTTTCTCATCCTGTCTTCCACTCAATCCCTCCCCAGACAACAAATGTAAATTAATTCTGTCTGTTCTTGAACTTTGTATAACGGAATCAGTGTCTTCTTCACACTGATTCTGTGAGATTCATCTTCATTATTGTGTATATGAGTAGTTCCTCAATTTGTATGAACATATTGCAGTTTGTTTATCACTTCTCCTGTTGATGGAAGTTTGGACTTTGTTTTTCAGTTTGGGACTATTACAAGTAATGCTGCTATAAATATTCTTGTACTAGATGATTTGCTGACATATATGTTTATTTCTCTTGGCAGATACATAGGAGTAGAATTGCTAGGTCATGGCGGCTGCATGTTTAATTTGACAAGAAACTAATAAACCATTTTCCAAAGTGGTTGTACCATCATTTACTCCCACCAGCAGTGGACAAGAGATGCAGTTGCCTGCTACATCCTCACCAATATTTGGGCTTGTCAACTTTCTAATTTTTGGTCTTTTGGTAGGAGTGAAATGGTATCTCACGATGGTTTTAATTTTTATTTCTTGATGACTAAGGATGTTGAGCAACTTTTCATGTGCTTGTAGGACATTTGTATATTTTCTTTTGTAAAGTGTCTGTTCAAGCTTTTTGCCCCCCCTCCTTAAAAAAAAAAGAGAGAAGAGAAAAAAGTCTCCTTGAAGGAGTTTTTTATATACCTTGGATACAAGTTCTTTGTCATATATGTTAAGCTAACTTAGAGACTTGCCTTTCCGTGTTTTTAAGCATTTTTTTAATGAACAAGAGCTTTGAATTTTGATAAATTTTGCCCACCCAAGGTTGCAAAAGTAGTCTTCTATGAATCCTACTGGTCTTTATAGTTTTAGCCTTGGTATTAAGATCTATGATCAACCTTAAATTAGTTTTGTGTAATGATGGAGAGAGAAGTTGAGGTTCAATTTCTTTTCCTTGTATTTTTTTCTGGTTGTTCCAGTATCACATGTTGAAAAGAAAATTCATCTCCATGAATTACATTGGTATTTTGTTGAAAGTCAATTAACCCTATGTAATGTGTGGAACCATCTGAACTCTGTTCTTTTTGTCTAGCCTTACGCAAGTACCTCACAGTCCTGATTACAATAGTCTTATAGCAAGGCATGAAATAAGACGTACATCCACCAACTTTCTTCTTTTCAAATTTATTTTGGCTGTTCTAGGTAGTTTGCATTTGCACAGAGATTTTGGAATGAACTTGTCAGTTTCTAGGGGGAAAAAAGCCTGCTGGGACTTCGATTGAGATTATGTTGATTCTATAGATCAATATGAGGAGAACTGAAATCCTAATAGACATGATTCTAGTTCATAATTGTGGGTTTTCTCTCTATCTCTCCATTTATTTTGGTTTGCTTTAACTTCTCTCAGCAATATTTTGTAGTTTTTAGTACAAAAGTCTTGTACTTATTTTGAAAAATTTAGTTCTTAGTATTTTATGTTCTTTGATACTATCATAAACACAATTGCTTTTTAAATTTCATTTCCCAATTATTTCTATTAGTATATAGCTCATTACCACTTTCCACACTAATCATTGCCTGACGATATCTATGATTAATTTTTTCATCATGATTGATTTTTGCATATTGAACTTGTATTCCTACTAAGTGAACTCAAGTTTACTTATTAGTTCTAGCAGTCTTTTTTGTAGATTCCTTAGGATTTTCTACATGTCATCTGTGGATAAAGATAGATTTACTTCTTTCTTTCCAATGGAGTTTTGAATATTGAACCCATCCTGCATTTCTGGGATAAACACTACTTGGTTATAATGTATTATCCTTTTTACATATTGCTACATTCAATTTGGTAATATTTTGGTAAAAATTTTTGCACTTATGGTCATGAGAAATATTGATCTATTATTTTCTTTTCCTGTACTGTCCTTGAAAGGTTTTGGTATCAAGGTTATGCTAGCTTCATAAAATAAGTTGAAAACTATTCCTTCATTCTCTATTTTTGGAAAGAGATTTCTCACCAGTGAGACCATCTAGGTCCGACATTTTCTTCATGTGTAGTTTTTTACTACAAATTCCATTTTCAAACCAGTTTTGGACAGTTCAGACTTTCTATTTCTTCTTGTGTCAGTTTTGATAAAAATGTTTTTCAAGAAATTCATCCATTTTATCTAAGATGTTAAATATATTGACGTAAAGTTGATTACAATATTCTCTTATGATCCTTTTAAAGGCCGTTGGATCTCCAGTAATAACCTCTTTCACGCACAATGTCGGTTAGTCATATTTTTCTTGATCAGTCTTGCTAGGGCTTTGTCAATTTTTAAAAATCTTTTCAAAGTACTAACTTTTGGCTTTTAAATTTTTCTGTATTGCTTGTTTTCTATTTTATTTGTTTATGCTCTTTTCTTTAATGTTTCCTTTCTTCTACTTACCTTAGGTTTAATTTGCTCTTTTTCCAGTATTTTAAGCCAAAAATTTGGGTTATTGATTTAAAAGCTGCCTTCTTTTATTATATCACCCTTTAAAGCTTTACATTTCCAAGTACTGCTTTAGCTTCAACCAACAAATTTTGATATGTTATGTTTTTATTATCATTCATTTTGAACCCCCTCCCCAGCTTTACTGAGACATAATTTACATAAAATAAAATTCACTCATTTTAATTGTACAGTTTGATAAGTTTTGGCAATTCTGTATAATCAACTATCCACCGCCAGAATCAAAATAGACACTGTTTCCATCACCCCAAAATGCCCTCTCATGCCTCTTTGCAGTCAATGCCTTCCTTCCATCCCTGGCTCCAGGGATATCACTGTTCTTTCCGATACTAGAGTTTTGCCTTTTTTAGAGTTTAATATAAAAAGAATCACACTGTGTATAATGTTGGGATTTGAAATTTCACTTAGCATAATGTTTTTAGGTTCATTCATGGTATGTATATTAATATTGTGTTTCACAATGGTGTTGAGTAATATTTCACAAGAAATCTTGTATCTCAATATTACAAAGATTTTTTCCTATGCTTTTATCTATGAGTTTTATTACTCATACTGAGGTCTATGATCCATTTTGAGTTCATTTTTGCTTATAGTATGAGGTGAAGTCAAGGTTAATTTTTTTTTAATCCGTAGAGATACACAATTGTTTTGGCACGTTTTTTAAAAAAGACTATCCTTCCCACATTGAATTACCTTTGTTGAAACCAGCTGATCATATAAGTGTGAGTCTATTTCTAGATTCTGTTCCATTGATCTAATTGTCTATTTTTACACCATCACCACATTGTCTTGACTTCTGTAGCCTTATAGTAAATTTTGAAATTGGGTAATGTAAGTCCTCCAACTTTTTTCTTCATTTTCAAAATTATTATTGCTATTCTATGCTTTTGCTTCTCCTTGTACATTTCAGAAGCAGATTATTAATTTCTTCAGACAAGCCTATTAGGATTTTGATTGGTATTACATTGAAGGTATAGATCAATTTAGGGAGAATTGCCATCTTGACAATATTGAATCTTCTAATCCGTGGACATGTATCTCTCTGCACTTGTGTAGGTCTGCTTTTACTTCTCTTAGCAAGGTTTTGTAGTTTTCAATGTAGAGGTCTTACTCAAGACCTCCAAATTTTAATAAATTGATCCTCAAGTATTCTTATGCTATTATAAGTGGAATATTAAAAATATTTTTTCCCAATTGTTCATTGCTAGTATATAGAAATGCAATTGATTTGGTTTATTGACCTTGTATCTTGCAATCTTGTTACATTCGCTTATTAGTTCTAGTAATTTTGTAGATTATTTAGAATTTTCTATGTACACCATCATTTATACATGAATAGATAGAATTTTACTTCTTCCTTTCAAATCTGTACTCCTTTTATTACAATTCTTGCCTATTGTCTCAGTGCAGACTCCAGTGAATGTTGAATAGACGCAGTGAAAGTGAACATCCTTCCCTTTTATCTTAAGAGAGAGCATTCTGTCTTTCAATATTGAGTAACTGGGAGTATTCATAGACATTCTTAAATAGGATTTAGGAAGATCACCTTTTCTTCCTAACTTGTTGAGAGTTTTTATCATAAATAGGTGTAGAATTTTTATGAAATGCTTTTTCTACGTCAATTGAAATAAGCATATGGCTTTTTGACTTTGTCTCATTAATGGTGAAATACTTTGATTTATTTTCAAATATTAAACGCTATTTGGTCATAAAATGCTATCCTTTTTACATGCTGCAGGATTCAATCTGCCAAATCGTGTTAAAGAATTTAGCACTTATGTCCATGTGGCATATCAAGGTCTCTTCTCATGATGTCTTTGTCTTTTGTTCTAGTGTCAGGATAATGCTAGCCCCCTAAAATGTTGACTGTTCCCTCTCCCTCTGTTTTCTGAAAGAATTTGTCTAGGATAGTCTTATTTCTTCCTTAAACCTTTAGTGAGAATCACCAGTGAAGACCTCTAGCTCTGGAATTTTTTTTGTGCAAAGCTTCTTAATTATGAATTCAGTTTCCATAACTAATAGAGAGTTACTTAAGTTCTCTATTTCTTTTTGGGTCTGATTTGGTAATCTGTGTCTTCAAGAAATTTGTCCATTTCATCTAAATTATCAAATTTATTGGCAAAAGTTGTGCTTAACATTCTCATGATTTTTTTAAGTATGACTAATTTTTATTTATTTATTTGTATTTTTAAACTTTTTCCCAGTTTTATTAAGATATAATTGACATATAACATTGTATTAGTTTAAGGTGTACAATATAATGATTTGATATATGTATATATTGCAAAATGATTACCACAAGTTTAGTTAACGTCCAACACTTCACATTGCTACAAATTTTTTTTCTTATAATCAGAACTTTTAACATCCACTCTTTTAGCAACTTTCAAATATACAACATTGCTAACTATAGTCACCACACTGTACATCAGATCCCCAGAACTTATTCATCTTATAACTGGAAGTTTATACCTTTTGACACCTTCACACGTTTCCCCCCTCCTCTGGCAACCACCAATCTGTTCTCTGTTTCTATAAGTTCAGTGTTTTAGATTCTACCTATAAGTGAGATCACACAGCATTTGTCTTTCTCTGTCTGACTTATTTCACTTAGCATAGTACCCTCAGTGTCCACCTATATTGTTGCAAATGGCAAGATTTCCTTCTTTTTATGGCTCTGAATAATATTCCATTGAATATATGTATACCACATCTTCTTTATCCATTCATTTGCCAATGGACTCTTAAATTGTTTCCATGTCTTGGCTATTGTAAATAATGCTGCAGTGAACATGAGAGTGCAGATATCTCTTCAAGACAGAGATTTCATTTCCTGCATGTATATATCCAGAAGTGAAATTGCTGGATCATATAATAGTTCTATTTTTAATTTTTTGAGAAACTTCCATACTATTTTCCATAGTGGCTGCATCAATTTACATTCCCACCAATAGCATACAAGGGTTCCCTTTTCTCCACATCCTTGCCAACACTTGTTACCTCTTGTCTTTTTTATAATGAGGTGCGAGGGGATTGTGATTTGCATTTTTAATGTCTGTAGAATCTGAAATAATGTCCCATTTTTCTGATATTGGCAATTTGTGTCTTGTGTCTTTTGGCTGGAGTTTTATGAATTTTATTAATATTTTCAAAGAACTGGCTTTTTGTCCTCCTCTATCGTTTGTTCAATTTGTATTTCATTGATTTCTGCTCCTATCTTTATTAGTTCCTTCCATCTACCTACTTGGGCTTAATTTTTTGCTTCTTTTTCTAATTTCATAAGATTGAAATGTAGATCTTTAATTTTTAAATCTTTTTCTTTTCTAAAAATGTATTAAAAGCTATAAATTTCTCTCTAAGCACCATTTTAGCTGCATCCCACAAAGTTTGATATATTGCATTTTCGTTATCATTTAGGTCAAAATATTTTCTAACTTCCCTTGCAATTTTTTTTATTTCATGAATTATTTAGAAGGATGTTTAGTTTCCAAATATTTGGGGTTTTCGTATATATCTATTCCTATTGGTTTCTAACTTAATTCCATCATAGTCAAAGAATATACTCAGTATGATTTCATTATTTTAGAAATCTGATTGGAACTTGTTTTATGGTTGAATATATTATCCATCTTGGCAAATATATACCACACCATACTGCATTTGAAAGAATGCATCTTTTGCATTCTTTCTATCTTTTGTATCTTTTGCATTCTTTCAAGTGTTGGGTGTAGGGTCCTATAAATATCAATTAGGTTGAGATGGGTGGCAGTTTTGTAAAGATATGTGTGTTTTTGATTTTATTTTGTCTAGCAGTTCTTTTTATTATTGAGATGAGGGTATTAAAATCTCCAACTGGGACTGGGGAATGGCAATTTTTGTTCCTAGCATTTTGAAATTCTGATACTAGGCACATAAACATTTATTACTGTTAGGTTTTTCTGAGGAAGTGACCGATTTATCATTATGAAATGTCCCTCTTTATCTCTGGTGATATTTTTATCTTTAAATAATTTTTAATCTGATTTTAATCTAGCCACTCCAGTCTTCTCATATCTCTGTTTTTATGGTACATCTTTTTTCGTCCATTCACATTCAATCTATTTCTATTTTTGTATTTAAAGCGCAAATTTTGTAGAGAGCATATATTTGTTCACGCTTTTTTATCCATTCTGACTGTCTCTACATTTTAATTGGAGTGTTTAGACCATTAGTATATTTAGTGATAATTTGTGGTTGGATCTGCCATTTTATTATTTATTTTCTAGTTATCCTCTCTGTATTTTGTTCCTCTGCTCCCCTTTTCTTATTTTTCTTAGGTATTTTCAAGAATTACATTTTATTTTCCCTATTGGCTTTTTAGCTATATCTCTTTGCATTATTTATGCTGGTGGTTGCTCTAAGGATTCCAATAGATACATTCCTATCTTGTCATAGTCCACTTATTTATGCATCCCAGCTTCATACAAAACGTAGAAAACTTACAACTGCATAAAGCCCATATTGACATCTCCCAACCCCCCTTTCCCCTGTAGTTGTTACATAGATTACAGTTGGTTATGTCACAAATCCCACAAGATAATAATATATTTTGCTTTAACCAGTCATATTGATTATACAGAAATTAGGATGAAAAAGAAAAAAGCTAGTTTTTTCTGTTTACCCAGACAGTTGCCATTTCTGACCCTCTTCATTCTTCCTGTGGATCTGAGTTTCTATCTCTCACCATTTCCCTTCAGCCTCAAGAACTACCTTTAGCATTTCTTGTAGCAGAGATCTGCTTGCGCTGAATCATCTTAGTTTTCTTTCATTTAAGAATGTCTTTATTTCTCCTTCATTATTGAAGGATATAGAACGCAGAGGTTGACAATTTTCTTTTTTCTTTCAGCACTTCAAAGATGTTGTTTCAGTCTCTTTGGTGGTTGGAATAATTAAGTTCTAGTCTCTTAGCAAGAAATGACAATTATGTAACGTGATAGAGGTACTAATTATCACTACAATGGCAATCATATTGCAATACATAAATGTTTCAAATTAACATATTGTACACCTTAAATTTACACAATATTATATGTAGAATATATTTTAATAAAAATAAAAGATGTTCCACTCTCTACTGGCCTCATGGTTTCTCATAGATATCAGCTATTAATCAACTTATTGTTCTCTCATATGTAATGTGTTATTTTTCTCATGCCACTTTCTACATTTGCTCTTTATTTTTGGCTTTCAACACTTTGACTCTGATGATACTTGTTTCTGCAAGATTGGCTTTGGCAAGAAATAAAATTTTATGCCAAATAACAGCATCATTGATTCCTTCAGTGGTGGGAAAACAAAATGTATAAAGTCAGAGCAGGTTTCAAAGGAGATTTTATTAAACCTTTAAAGAGCAGATAATTTAAATACTATTGAGATTGTCCAAGTAAAACTCTTTGTATGAAGCAAATATAATATTAATACCAAAATCTGATTAAAAATTTACATGAAAAAAGAAAACTACAGATCAATCTCACATATGATTACAAACAGAAGTCAACAATACATTAAAAACAAATACACCATAACCAAGCAGGTTTTACTCTGTGAATCCAAGAACACTCAACATCAGGAAATCAATTAATAAAATTTCTCAAATTTAATGAGATTTAAGGAGAAAATGCATAAATCATCTCCACAAATATTAAAAAGATATTTGATACAATATAATACCCATTCTCGATTTTTAAAATTCAATAAAATAAAACTTGATAAATGCTTTATTAATGTGAAAAATATATTTATATATAAAGATCAGAACAATGCAAGGATGCCCGTTATACCGCTAGTATTTAATATTTCACTGGCGGTATTAACTTACATCATTAGACAAGAGAAGAAAAGCAGTGGTCTAAGAATTGAAACCGAAGAGGGGAAAACTGTCTCAATTTGCAAATGATATGATTGAATGTGATTTTTCTCTTATAAACCACATAAGAGAATTGGCTGAAAAACTACTACAATTTAAGCAAATATTAGTTAAGCAGCAGGATTTAAATTAATATACAGAAATCAACAGCCACACATTTGCAAAGAACATACAGAAAAAAGATATTTTTGCCATTTTTTGCTTTTGTAATAGTGATTTAAAAAAAGGTAAAATACCTAGGAATGAGCTTAGCATGAAAGGGGCAAAACCTGCATGAAGAAAACTTTAAAACACTCCTGAGGGAAAAAAAGTAAACTTAAACCAATGACAATATATATCACCTTCCTTGACACAAAGACTCAACAACATTACAATGTTCATTCTCACTAATTTAATAAATGTAACAAAATCCAAGAAAGAATAGCCAGGAAAACTTGGAAACTTTCAGAGAGTAAAACTAGTATGAAACCTCATTGATTAAAATGCTATAGTATCAACCTATGAACAGACAGACCAGGGGAGCAGAGTTGAAATTCCCCAAATAGACACAAACACATGTAGGAATTTGAATTAGTAAACATGGCATCTCAAGTCGTTTTGAATAAATGACATACAATCTACTAGGTAAAAGGTAATACTGGACCCGTAGTTCATTCTGTACTTCAGAATAGATCAAAAATTTAAATGTAAAAAATGAAGCCAAGTAAGTACTATAAGAAAATATAGTTAAATTTCTTCATAACACTATAGTGGAGAAGACCTTTCTAGCTATGATTAAAATTCTAAAACCTAAAGAGAAAATAATGATAAAATCAAATACGTAAAAATAAAAAATTAAAGCATGGAAAAAAAAAGACACTTCGTAAGCAAGCAGAATCCAAAGACAAAAGAAAAACTAGTCAAAATATTGCAATTCATAAACGAAGGCTGATCTCCTCAATACATAAGAGCTCCTAGAAATCAAGATTTTAAAACTACCAGTAACAGAAATGGGCAAAGGACATGAACAAGAAGTTCACAGAAAAATATGTTCTAATGTCCCTTAAAGATATGACAATATGTTGTCACACTCATGGGAAGAGATTGAATGTTAAAACTATGCTAACATTTGTCCTCTATTGGATTGGCCAAATCCAGAAGTTTGACACCTATTCCCTTGGCAAGGCTGCAGAGAAACAGGTACTCTCATACATTACTGGAGGAAGAATAAAATATTACAACTCTTAAGTAAGGAAGACTGGAAATATCTGTCAACATGACAGACACATTTACCCTTTAAGCCAGGAAAACCACGTCTCAGAATCCAGCCTTTAGTTACATCTGTACACAAACAAAGTAGTATATGCAAAAGGATGCTTCTTGCAGCATTGTTTGCAAGAGAAGAGACTAGAAACTACGTAAGAGGAGAGCAACTAGGAGACTGGTTGCATCAAATCTAACACGTTCATGTATTTGGAATATTATGCAGCTGTCAAAAAGAGTGAGGAGGATTTCTACATACTGCTATGGAGAAATCTCTATAACATATTGTTAAGTGAGAAAAAAGTAAAGTGTAGAACAGGAAACTCTATCTTTTGTATAAGAATTAGAGATATAGGAATATTTATTCATATGTGCATAATGAAATAACATAAACAGAAATTCAATAGTAACTGAGAGTGGGCAAGTGGGGAAGCTGGTGGATGGGGACAGAGGAGAGGAACACTTCTCAGCATACCTTCTTGTATAGTTTTGATTGTTGAGCCATGTTCAAAAAAATTTTCTTTGAAGAGAAAATGAACTCAAGAAGATCCAGGGAAATATAAGAATATAAGAATGTGAGCCGGTAACATACACAAGGCTTCTGTCCTGCTAGATGTGGTTCTGCGGGGTGGTAGTATGTGGGGGAATCTGTCCTGTCGGGAAGGTGGGGCAGGGTCTAGGGGGCCAGTGTTCACAGGGGCCGCAGCCAGGCACCAAGCTGTTCAGAACAGTCTAGGCATTAGGCCAGTTTGTCTTGGCTCCACGCGTGGCCTGATTCCACTCATTGTCTTGGCTCTCGATGGTGGTTACGCCAGGGGTGGAATTGCCTTGGGAAAAGAAGTAATAGGTTATCCAGACAAGCTTCCTCTCCCTGTAACCTGGCCCTGTGAAGGTCTCGAGGGAACATTAGCAAGTGTTTCCACCACTGTTCTTTGAAAGGACTTTCTATAATTACCCTTTCTCCATCAGGAAGAAAGTTCCATTACACCTAATCTAAATTTGGGTTTCCTAATTCCATTACATTTCTTATGAAAATAGTTTGGACAATGCAAATAATCACGGTCTTCCCTGATGTTTCAAAGAGGCAGAGATTCACAAGTGATTCCTCCAACCAGAGCTTACATTGGACATGGATGCATATTCAAGCATTTCCCTTGGTAAACTCAGAGGCGCAGAGCAGAGGGGCTGCCCACGCTGCTTGCTCCAGCACACTCATCTTTCTGGGCAATGGGACCAAAGACTTACTCGTCCTGGAGTCTTCGTTCAGCTTTCCCCTCAGCATCACCTTTCAGTAGACCGCATCCTCTATTGTTCACAGCAGTGGAAGACAGCATTGGAGTTGACAAAACGTACAGCTGTCCCAGGGCCAGGAAGCAGATGCCTCTGGGGCCAGATAGAAGTGCCGTCTGCCTGGACTCCAACTGTGCAGCAGAGAGAAGAGGAACTTCAAGGGACAACCATCCCACATCCCCTCCTCTCTATGTGCCAGCGGTTTGAGGGGAACCATGAATAATACACTTACGTTCCCTGCGGAAATCTGGAGGCAGTTAGTTTAGGTGATATGAGTGTGGCAGGCAGAGAGGCCAGGAGGATTATTTTTATGGATGTTCCCTCAGAACATAGGACCAGAGGAATGGAAGTTCTTCCCTAAGCAATTGGATATGAGACCAAGAGATAAGCAAGGAAGGGCAAGGAAAATATGTGTGTGAGCCAGGTGTATGAGGCCCCCCACCTCCCAGTCGACTACTCGCTACTGAAAGTGTGGTCTACAGACCAGCAGCATCAGCGTCACCAGGGAGCTTGTTAGAAATGCGGAGTTTCCAGCCCTGCTGCAGATCAGCTGACTAGAATCTGCATTTAACAAGACCCCCGGGTGATCTGCATGCACACTGAAGCTTGAGAAGCCCTGTTCTAACCACCCCCAAGTAGGCAGACCCCTATCTCACTCTCCCCTGTGCTCCCCCCTTTAGCCACTCTTCTCTCATATGGTCAACACCGCCTGGGCTTGGAGTCCATCCACTCAACAGGTGCCTGTCCCTGCACGGGAACCACGGAAGCAATGGCATGGGGTAAACCTCCCTTCCCTTCTGTTGCCATCCTGTCCACTCAGTTGGCCCAAAGCAGAAACACCAGACGTTTACATAAAGCAAACATCTTTATTTTAAAAATCAAGGACAAATTTAGAAGCGCTTCCTAAAACAGGAGAGGGAAAATGGGAACTCTCAGCCTCTTGAATGGAACCCCTCTCAAGATCCCTCCTTGACAATTTCACCCACCTCCCAGGACATGGGGGGGCGCTCCCCTCACTCACAGTGGGGCATCTTACCCCTCACACCCCCCTCCTTCACCCTTGCAATGAGCCAGGTCTGCAACAGTCTTTCTCAAGCTGTGTTTCAGCTGACCAGTGAGTGAGCTGGCGACTCCAGGTCCCCTTGGTGGTGGTGGAGAAGGCACATCCTGGTTCGACTGGCGGACCCACCTTCACACCTATATGGCTGCAAACAGATGGGTCCTCTAACTAGGGGACTTATTAAATAGTCTGTCCTGGGTGAGGCAGTTGAGTGTGACAATAAGAGCACAGTGAGGTGCTAGACCCCCTGGGCTCCAACTAGCTCTAGTTAGAATAGCACAGGGTAAGCGCTGAACATCTACCTGTTACCATTACCTGGGTGCAAATAATTTCTGGAAATGTTTCAGAATGCTGTTACTTTGTGAATTTAAAGCGCAACCTGGGGGCCGGCCCAGTGGCGCAAGTGGTTAAGTGCGCACGCTCTGCTGCGGCAGCCCGGGGTTCCCCGGTTTGGATCCCGGGCACGCAAGATGCACTGCTTGGCGGCCCATGCTCTGGCGGCGTCCCATAAAAGTGGAGGAAGATGGGCACGGATGTTAGCCCAGGGCCAGTCTTCCTCAGCAAAAAGAGGAGGATTGGCAGATGTTAGCACAGGGCTGACCTTCCTCACACACACACAAAACACACAATGAGAGGAATAAATAAAATGCTAGACTTTAAAAAAATAAAAAAAATAAAGAGCAATCTATCAGGATTAGCTTAGAACCTGATACGGGTTTACAGGCAGGAAAAGTAACACTTTTTCTTAAGAGCTTCAAGAGCATTGGCACTGGGCAGAAGAGGAATCAAGATTTCTTGGTGCTTCTTCCTCAACCTGGATCTCCTGACTCCACACATAAGGCTTATTGCATCTGAGCCTCCTGAACTGCTGAGAAAGTCGACACTGCTTTCCCACTGTTTCAATTCTCCCCGTGATTTCATTTGACTGTCACAGTGCTATTTTCCCGTTGCAAACACTTGTCAAGTGGGGCATCGTTGTTAATTTTCTTCCTAAAAATGATGGCAGAATAGAGGAGTTGGCATGAAATCATTTCCACAGAATTATGTAACTATAAGGAATGGAATTAAAGACTCAAACAAGCTATAAACAGATAGGCAGAGAATTTTAGCATCTGCATTTCTCTTTTTAAAGATATGCTAATTTTAATGCAGTCTGTTTTGTTCGGAGGTACTTAGAATAGCTCTCAGCAAATTTGGATCATTGAGAACAATACTCCTCAAGTCACCAGATATTCTGTGTGGTGAGTCAGCCCTGGGGTGGCGTCCTGCACTGTGTATTGCCTAATGTGGCTTTAGGAATCATTGCCAGGCTGGGTAATTTGGTCCAGATATAAAGAAGATGGGCGTGCTATTTTGAAAAGTACCAAAACTTACAAAAAAGAATGACATCTTTATCATTATATCAGGTGGAATTTTTGTGAGGGTTTAGAACGTTTCTAGATTTTCTATGAAATTTAGGAAGTTGTTTATTTATTTATTTTTTATTTGTAAAAAGCAAATTCAGTTTTATTTTTATTTATTCATTTATTTTTTAAATTTTTTGTTTATTGCAGTAACATTGGTTTATAACATTGTATAAATTTCAGGTGTACATCATTATACTTCTATTTCTCCATAGATTACATCATGTTCACCACCCAAATACTAATTACAACCCATCACCACACACATGTGCCGAATTATCCCTTTCACCCTCCTCCCTCCCCTCTTCCCCTCTGGTAACCACCAATCCAATCTCTGCCTCTATGTGTTTGTTTATTGTTGTTATTATCTACTACTTAATGAAGGAAATCATACGGTATTTGACCTTCTCCCTCTGACTTATTTCACTTTGCATAATACCCTCAATGTCCATCGATGTTGTCACAAATGGCTGGATTTCATCTTTTCTTATGGCTGAGTAGTATTCCAGTGTGTATACATACCACATCTTCTTTATCCATTCGTCCCTTGATGGGCACTTAGGTTGCTTCCAAGTCTTGGCTATTGTGAATAACACTGCAATGAACACAGGGGTGCATGTATCTTTCTGCATTGGTGTTTTCAAGTTCTTTGGATAAATACCCAACAGTGGAATAGCTGGATCATATGGTAGTTCTATCCATGATTTTTTGAGGAATCACCATACTGTTTTCCATAGTGGCTGCACCAGTTTGCACTCCCACCAGCAGTGTATGAGAGTTCCCTTCTCTCCACATCCTCTCCAACACATGCTGTTTCCTGTCTTGTTAATTATAGCCATTCTGACGGGCGTGAGGTGATATCTCATGGTAGTTTTGATTTGCATTTCCCTGATAGTTAATGATTTTGAACATCTTTTCATGTGTCTGTTGGCCATCTGTATATCTCCTTTGGAGAAATGTCTGTTCAGGTCTTTTGCCCATTTTTTAATTGGGTTGGTAGTTTTTTTTGTTGTTGAGATGCATGACTTCTTTATATATTTTGGCGATTAAGCCCTTATCAGATGTGTGGTTTGCAAATATCTTCTCCCAATTGTTAGGTTGTCTTTTCGTTTTGTTGATGGTTTCCTTTGCTGTGCAGAAGCTTTTTAGTTTGATGTAGTCCCATTTGTTTATTTTTTCTATTGTTTCTCTTGCCCAGTCAGACATGGTGCTTGAAAATATGTTGCTAAGACCAATGTCAAAGAGCGTACTGCCTATGTTTTCTTCTAGAAGTTTCATAGTTTCAGGTCTTACATTCAAGTCTTTAATCCATTTGGAGTTAATTTTTGTGTATGGTGTAAGGTAAGGGTCTACTTTCATTTTTTTGCATGTGGCTATCCAGTTTTCCCAACACAATTTGTTGAAGAGACTTTCTTTTCCCCATTGTATGTTCTCTGCTCCTTTGTCAAAGATTAGCTGTCCACAGATGTGTGGGTTTATTTCTGGGCTTTCGATTCTATTCCATTGATCTGTGTGTCTGTTTTTGTGCCAGTACCATGCTGTTTTGGTTACTATAGCTTTGTAGTATATTTTGAAATCAGGGAGTGTGATACTTCCAGCTTTGTTCTTTTTTCTCAGGATTCCTTTAGCTATTTGGGGTCTTTTGTTGTTCCATATAAATTTTAGGATTCTTTGCTCTATTTCTGTGAAAAATGTTGTTGGAACTTTGATAGGGACTGCACTGAATCTATAGATTGCTTTAGGAAGTATGGACATCTTAACTATGGTAATTCTTCCAATCCAAGAGCACGGAATATCTTTCCATTTCTTTGTGTCTTCTTCAATTTCTTTCAGCAACGTTTTACAGTTTTCGGTGTACAGATCTTTCACCTCTGTGGTTAAGTTTATTCCTAGGTATTTTATTCTTTTTGTTGCAATTGTAAATGGGATTGTATTCTTAATTTCTCTTTCTGCTACTTCGTTTTTAGTGTATAGAAATGCAACTGATTTTTGTATGTTGATTTTGTATCCTGCAACTTTACCATATTCGTTTATTACTTCTAAAAGTTTTTTGGTGGATTCTTTAGGGTTTTCTATATATAATATCATGTCATCTGCAAATAGTGACAGTTTCACTTCTTCCTTTCCAATTTGTATCCCTTTTATTTCTTTCTCTTGCCTGATTGCTCTGGCTAGGACTTCCAGTACTATGTTAAATAGGAGTGGTGAGAGTGGGCATCCTTGTCTGGTTCCTGTTCTTAGAGGGATAGCTTTCGGTTTTTCACCATTGAGGATGATATTAGCTGTGGGTTTCTCATATATGGCCTTTATTATGTTGAGATACTTTCCTTCTATACACATTTTATTCAGAGTTTTTATCATAAATGGATGCTGCATCTTGTCAAAGGCTTTCTCTGCATCTATTGAGATGATCACGTGATTTTCATTCTTCATTTTATTAATGTGGTGTATCACGTTGATTGATTTGTGGATGTTAAACCATCCCTGCATACCTGGAATAAATCCCACTTGATCATGGTGTATAATCTTTTTAACGTATTGTTGTATGCGATTTGCTAGTATTTCATTGAGGATTTTTGCATCGATGTTCATCAGTGACATTGGCCTGTAATTTTCTTTTTTTGTGTTGTCCTTGTCTGGTTTTGGTATCAGGGTAATGTCGGCTTCGTAGAATGAGTTAGGGAGCTTCCCCCCTCCTCAGTTTTTTGGAAGAGTTTGAGAAGGATAGGTATTAAGTCTTCTTTGAATGTTTGGTAGAATTCACCAGGGAAGCCGTCTGCTTCTGGACTTTTATTTTTGGGGAGGTTTGTGATTACTGTTTTGATCTCCTTACTGGTGATTGGTCTATTCAAATTCTCTACTTGTTCTTGATCCAGTTTTGGAAGGTTGTATGATTCTAAGAATTTATCCATTTCTTCCAGATTGTCGAATTGGTTGGCATATAGCTTTTCATAGTATTCTCTTATAATCTTTTGTATTTCTGAGGTGTCTGTTGTAATTTCTCCTCTTTCATTTCTGATTTTACTTATTTGTGCCTTCTCTCTTTTTTTCTTGGTGAGTCTAGCTAAAGGTTTGTCAATTTTGTTTATCTTTTCAAAGAGCCAGCTCTTGGTTTTATTAATTTTTTCTATTTTTTTTTGGTCTCTATTTCATTTATTTCTGCTCTGATTTTTATTATTTCCCTTCTTCTACTGATTTTGGGCTTTGTTTGTTCTTCTTTTTCCAGTTCCTTTAGGTGCATTGTTAGATTGTTTATTTGAGATTTTTCTTGTTTGTTGAGATAGGCCTGTATTGCTATAAACTTCCCTCTTAGAACCACTTTTGCTGTATCCCATAAATTCTGGCATGTTGTATTTTTATTTTCATTTGTCTCCAGGTATTTTTTGATTTCTTCTTTGATTTCTTCATTGACCCAGTCATTGTTCAGTAGCATTTTGTTTAATCTCCACGTATTTGTGGCTTTTCTGATTTCCTTCCTATAGTTGATTTCTAGTTTCATACCGTTGTGGTCAGAAAAGATGCTTGGTATTATTTCAATCTTCTTAAATTTATGGAGACTTGTTTTGTGGGCTAATATGTGATCAATCCTGGAGAACATTCCATGTGCATTTGAAAAGAACGTGTATTCTTCGGTTTTTGGATGGAATGCTCTGTATATATCTACTAGGTCCATCTGTTCTAGTGTGTCATTTAAGGCCAATGTTTCCTTACTGATCTTCTGTTTGGATCATCTATCCATTGGTGTAAGTGGAGTGTTCAAGTCCCCTACTATTATAGTGTCACTGTCTATTTCTGTTTTTATGTCTGTTAATAATTGCTTTATATATTTAGGTGCACCTACATTGGGTGCGTAGATATTTACAAGTGTTATATCCTCTTGTTGGATTGTTCCCTTGATCATTATGTAATGCCCTTCTTTGTCTCTTTTTACAGTTTTTGTTTGAAAGTCTATCTTGTCTGATACGAGTACTGCTACCCCAGCTTTCTTTTCATTGCCATTTTCGTGGAGTATCTTTTTCCATCCCTTCACTTTCAGTTTGTGAGTGTCTTTAGGTCTGAAGTGTGTCTCTTGTATGCAGCATATATATAGGTCTTGTTTTTTTTATCCAATCAGCCACCCTATGCCTTTTAATTGGAGTATTTAGTCCATTGACATTTAAAGTAGCTATTGATAAGTATGTACTTACTGCCATTTTTTAACTTTTTTTTTCTCAGTGTTTTAGTAGTCCTTCTCTGTTCCTTTCTTCTTCTATACAGAATTGATGGTCTCTTTAGTTTGACCTCTGTCTGAAAGTTCTACTCTTTAACTCCCCTCCTCCCTCCTTTCATGTTGTTGATATCATATCTAACCTCATTTTTGTGCATTTGTATCCATTACGTTCTTATCATGGAAATAGATAATTTTTCCTATTTGTGGTCTTCTCTTTTCCCCTTAAATCAGTCCTTTTAACATTTCTTGTAGCACTGGTTTCTTGGTGACAAACTCCTTTAATTTTTGCTTGTTTGGGAAATTTTTTATCTCTCCTTCCATTTTGAATGATAACCTTGCTGGGTAGAGTATTCCTGGCTGTAAGTTTTTTCCTTTTAGCACTTTAAATATATAGTGCCACTTTCTTCTAGCCTGTAAGGTTTCTGCTGAGAAGTCAGCTGATAGCCTTATGGGGTTTCCTTTGTATGTAACTTGACTTTCTCTTGAGGCTTTTAGGATTCTCTCTTTATCTTTAATTCTGGACATTTTGATTATGATATGTCTTGGTGTGGGCCTCTTTGGGTTTATCTTGTTTGGGGCTCTCTGTGCTTCCTGTACCTGGATGTCTGTTTCCTTCCTTAGGCTAGGGAAGTTTTCATTTATTATTTCTTGAAATAGATTCTCTGCCCCTTTGTCTCGCTCTTCTCCTTCCGGGACACCTATAACACACGATGTTAGTGCACTTGATGTTGTCCCAGAGGTCCCTTAGACTGTCCTCACTCTTTTTAATTCTTTTCTCTTTTACCTGTTCAGCTAGGGTAATTTCTTCTAGTCTTTCGTCCAGCTCACAGATCCATTCTTCTGTATCCTCTACTCTGCTTTTGAGTCCCTCTAGTGAATTGTTCATTTCCAGTATTGTATTCTTCATTTCTGATTGATTGTTTTTTATATCTTCCATTTCTTTGTTGACATTCTCACTGAGTTCATCTATTCTTCTCCCCAGATCACTGAGCATCCTTAACACTCTTAGTTTGAACTCTGTGTCGGGTAGGTTGCTCATTTCTGTTTCACTTAGTTAGTTCCTTTTCTGGGGTTTTGTCCTGTTTCCTTACTTGGAATGTATTCCTTTGCCTCCTCATTTTGCCTCTTTCCCTGTGCTTGTGTCTACATATTAGGTAGGTCAGCTACATCTCCTGCTCTTGGATAGGTGACGTTATGTAAGTGATGGCTTAGGAGGACTGCAGTGTGCTTCCTTCAGTTCTCAACATTCCAGGGGTGACCCCTATGTGGGCTACATGTGTCCTTCTGTTGTGGCCTGTTTGCTCTCCCTGTAGTTATGTTCCTGGCCAGCTGTTGTAATGCTCAGCTGCTTGTAGTTGTTGTGGGCCCTTCAGTCTCTTTATCAGGTGTGGGGAGCCCCAGCACAATTGGCTGCAAGTTCTAATACCACATTTGTGTTGCAGTATTTCTTTTAAGTGAGTGGGCCCCCAGCGTGGTGGGTTGTTAGTCTCAGGGCCTTACAATTGCTATAAGCCACCAGCCTATTAGGTCTCTTGTCAGCTCTCTGAGGATTGCAGCTGGGTGGGGCTGGCCTCAGGCACAGGAGCACCCAATTGTTTCAGGCTTTGGAAGGTGGGGCAAACCCCCTATGTGGGTCTTTGAGAAGCAGAAGTCTTCTGCAGCTGACAAGCCCTGCCACCCACAGATCCACACACACAGTCAACGCAGTCCTGCCCTGTGTGCAAACCCTGACCTCCTGATGCGGACCCAGTCCCTCCACAGCGGGAGCCCTACACACTCCGCCACCACCCCACACTCTCCACCCGCTCCTTGTGCATGCCCTGCCCCACTAAAGTCAGCTCAGTTGCCAGGCTGCAGAGAATCCGGTCACCAATCTATGCAGGCCCACAAGTTGCCTGAGGGCTTGTTGTTGGGTGGGGCCAGTCTCTAGGGTGGGCTGCCTGCCCTGGCTGAGCTGGATTAAATCGGCGCTCTAGCGGGTGGGGCAGACCCTGGGCTAGCAGGCCCCAGGGAGAACTCCAATGGCGTCCGTGTCAGCACGCCCACACCAGGCCACAACAATGGCCGCCACCAATGTCCCAGTCCCTGGAGAGGTCTCACCTCCCACCGAGATGCACCCAGGGCCCACTAGGTGAGTCTCTTTTCACCACAGCACTGTGCACCTTTCTTTCTGGTGATTTTAGGATGCTTTCTGAAACGGGTGAGTTTGCGCGCGGGCCCTTTAAGAGCTGGTTTTAATTTCTTGGTGAAGCAGCTTTTCTGGGGGTACTCCCCAATGTTTTAGTAGCAGGCAAAGTCAGATATTATGCCACTGGTCTCGATTGTGCTGGGTCCACAGAATGCCCACAGCGGGGGCGCTCCCGGCTCAGGGCCCCGCACCTCCAGGGAGGGCTGCGTACCTGTGCGCTGCTCCCGGGCGGCCATGAAGCTGGTGGCTTGTGAAGGCGGCATTTTTCCTCTCCAGAAGGGAGTTTCTGCCTCTTCCACCTCAATTAGGATTGTCCGTTCTTGCAGGAGTTCCTCTTATCCAGTTTTCAGTTCTGTCTCAGGGGTAATTTTTCCACGAGTAGTTGTAAATTGGCTGTGTCCGCGGGAGGAGGTGAGTTCAGAGTCTGCTTATGCTGCCATCATTTCCCGGCTCTAGGAAGTTATTTTTATTTTCTTTTAAGGGATAGAGTAATGAAGTGCTATCTAAAGAAGTAGAGAAAAGGACTGTTTGCACAATATAATTATAAAAATTCTATATAGAAGCAACTTAAAAGATCTTCTACTGCAACATTTCATAAAATGCTGGCATTTCTTTGATGGTATCCTTGTCGGAGCTTGCTCTATGATACAGCACGGAAACATAGAGCCTTAGGAGCCAAGTGGACTGGGGCTTAATTACCAGTCCCATCACTTTCTGGCTCTTCAACCTAGGTCAAGTTGATTAACTTCTGTTAGCCTCAATTCTCTCACCTATAAAATGGTGCATAAAATCTACCCTAGAGGTGTTGGTAAGGATTAAATGAGATAATACATACAAAGCACTGAGCACTCTGCCCATGTGTGCCATGATAAATGCCCTATAAAGCACTTAGCCACAGTAAGTGCTCAGTAAAACTTAATAAAGGCAAAACCATGCAAAACTCATAGTTCTATAAGCATTTTTTCTTGCCTATCTGCTTTGAGGAGTTTTTATTAGGAATAGATTTACAATATTTAAAGCATCTAGCATGTGGTGGATGCTCCACGAATTATAAGGCTCATTATTATTTCTTCCAGATGACCATTCTACGTCATTCATTCATTCGTCAAATATTTATTACTGTGTGCCGGTGGTGTGAGGGAACCCAAGGAATAACACACTTGTGTTCCCTCTCCAAGTCTGGAGGCAGGTGGTTTGAGTGTGACAACAGAGAGAGGCCAGGAGATTGGGGCTAAGTAACAGGTACCTGATGGTGCCATTGATTAAGCGAGGGCAGACCGAGGACAACAAGACTTTGGGATGGGGGATGATAAAGGGGAATCAAGAGTTCTATTTTTTGCATATTAAGTTTCAGGTGCTCATGAAATATTTAAGTGAAAGGTTGTAGAGATAGACAAATATTTGAGGCTAGAGATGATATTTGGCTGGAGAAAATAATGGGCTCATTGTCACACACACATGGCATTTAAAACAACGGAACTGGATGAGGTACTGAAGAAAAAAAGAGAGCCCTGAACTGAAATCTGAGGAGCCCCAACAGTTAGAACTCGATGGAGCACAAGTAGCTCAATAATACCCTGGGAAGCCAATGTCGTTGTTGGATCACTCAGATGTTTAGGATGTTTCCTTTTGAGCCTGCTTCCTTGGAATTTCAAAGTATTGGCCTTTGTGAAGCAACGCAGAGCAAGTCTGTTTCTTCAAGTAGATGAGGAAGGCTCTCTGCATACCTTCTATTGGACTTCTCTCCTTTAGCCTAAAAATACTCATGTGTCCTGGAACATGGCTCAGAAGCAGACATCACCAACCCTACCATCCCAGCTTGGTCAGCCGGCCACCTACAGAACTCCAAGGCAAACATAGAGTGAGATGGAGTAAAAGGAAAGCAGATGAATTACTGTCAAAATCCACTGCTGTGGTCTCAGTGAATCATGCTGTGGCTATAATTAACAGAGCAGTTGTGTAAGGCATGGAAATGATCTTTTAGCAAAAACCATGAGACTAAGAAGACACATTCTATAGTCGGTTGTGCTTCCAGCAGCTTTAAAAATATGGAATGGGAAGCAATATTCTGGCGACACAAAAAACACTACAAGCCAGCTGGACTTCTGCTAGAATTAAGACAGTCTGTTCACGTTTCCTCCTTGAGTTCATGACTCCAGCTAACTCATCTGTCTGTGTCCAGTCCTGGTTTTCATGCCCACTACACAACTCTGATTTAGTGCAGTTGTTACTCAGCTACGTGATCTTATACCTGGACATGCATTAATTGACCTTGACATCGCCCCAAGCTCTGCCCTCCACTCTCCAATTTCAATCCAACATTTACCTACTACGTCTTCGGTGGTCTTGCTGTATCCTGACACATCTAGAGAAAGCCCTATGCAAAAACAGGTTCTGTAGGTGAAAACTTTAGCGATTAGGCAAAGGTCGGATTTGCCTCTTGTGCTCCGTGTGGAACTGGAGATTTATCAGCACTGGCTTTTTCAGACGTCTCTGCATCTTTAACACTGCTGTTACCTAGCCATTTCTTGACTAAGAGGAAGCTGAGTAACCAAGTGGGACCATCGCAGCCCGGCAGGTGTGTGGAGGGTGGTCTCCATCTAGATCATAGGTATCTGACCAGGTATCCGACCTGATGGGGGGTGCCCTGACTCAGGGCTGCATTGACTTCCCTTTGTGATGCTAACCATCCCCAACCAGAGGACTGTAGACTGGGCTGTCTTCCGAGTGGCTCTTCCCAGTTCCTTTCTAAGGGTCCCTCTCTCATTGGTCCCTCCTCCTAAGGACATCTTCCTCCTCCTTCTCCTCTAGGCAATGATTTTCAAACCCTGGCGACATCAGAACAATAAGGGAAAGCTTTAAAATATAATATAGGTCGGATCTTCTTCAAGAGATTCTGATTCAGCAGGTCTCAGGTGGGGCCAGAATGCCACATTTTCTAAAGTTCTCTCTAAAGTTCTCTAAGCCAGAGTACCCCGTTTTGGGGACCATACTTCCAAAGAATCCAAGAACGGGGTGGGAGATCACGGCTTCCTGGGCCCCATCTCTGTCTGGTCCCACTCGATCTGGTAACATGTCCAGGAGCCGTGGGGTCAGTTTGTTGGCACATCACTACTCTCCAGACTGTTCTGATTCTTGGGTCTCACTGGACTCATTGGTTACTCCACATTCTCTGATCCCAATAATCCTTTGGATTCCCTGTTCTAGTTCACTGTGAGGACACATTAATTTTGTTTCCACGGTTGACGTGGGATAAAGTGACAGAGATTGCACTCATCAAATATCCATGGCTCCCGACATTTCTCAGGCCTCCGTCCCCGCCCCCACCATGGTACTGGTTCTGTCCAAGGGATTGGAGCAGTAGAGACACATGTAATTCTGGACTGAGGCCATTAAGGGCTAGTGTGACTTTATGTCCCTCCGCTCCTCTGTGGCAGCAAGCTTGGAAGCCACATATTGAGATAGCATCATCACAAGATGGAGGGAGCCCATGTTGCTGAGTCATGGATGAAGGCAAGTCCCTGACAGTCTCCATTAGCATTTATGTGAGCAGTAAATCAACTCGTTATTGCTGAGCCACAGAGATTTCAGGACTAATTTGCTACCACAGCATGGCCTACCCTGTCCAGGACTGAACAGAAACAGCGACTTCTGGGTAAAGGGCTGCCAAGAGATCTAAGCCCAAGCCATAGTGACCCCCTTTCCCAATTTCTTGTTCTCTTTCCCTTCCAAATAGCACGTGCACACCCATTCTGCACCACGGAGGACTCACCGGGCCAGTTACGTGGGATGAAACAGCTGTGCTGAATAGGGAAAAAATGGAGCTCCCACTTAAACTGTGGTTGAAATTCCAGGAAAGTTATTTTCAATCATTTATAATTCCTTTAGTGTTTCCCTTAACTCTTGTACATTCCATGCCAAAGGTGGCGAACGCAGGCAGGAAACTGAAATGTGTGCAATTCAGTTTATTTATGTAGACATAAAGCAACAGCCCATGGTGGGGCCTCTCACAGGGAACAGAACAAAAAGAAAGGGCTTGACCACTTAAAGGTATTCAAAGAAAATAATAGCTCTGGTTAAATAAGAGGCTACAGCCTCAAACATCAACCTGCCACAGCAGCTATGGCCTGAAGCTGTGAATACCCACTGCAACTCTGGTCGGGTCTAAGAGCCATTTCTGAAATGTTAGTATACACATGGCAAAATACTATGCAGCTATGAAAAATGTGAGGGAGAAGAGCAGTAACTGGCAGGAAAAAAGCAATATATATATTATGGCAATACAATTGCACAATACAATACAGTATAATATAACATATGTAATACATATGTTGCTTTTTTATGCCAGCTACATATATATACCTTTAAGACTACAAAACAGTTATAGTATAACACTATTTTTTAAAATAAAATGTTTAGAAAAAAGACTAGAATTAAAGTGCATGTACCTAGCTAAGAGTTAATTATCCCTTCCTAGTTAACAGAAATGGATATCTCTGGGTTGTAGGATTATGGGTGATTCTTATTGACTTCCTTTTATTTTTGTGTAGTTTCCATCTCTCCTAAAATAAATATGTATTGCTTTAGTTATCAGGAAGAAATGTTATCTTAAAAATTCATTTTGGGGAATAAAGGACAAGTATATAAATATATTAACTAGGAGATTTTTATGATATTTTATTCTACGTAATTTTTAACATGGTATTTTGTGTGTGGTGTGTTTTCAGTCTAGTAACGTTTGTCCTAAATTATATGAAACCTGACCTGGAACTGCCGTTCATCTACAAATGCCAGTTCCGGGGAAACTTACATAACTATTCCTCCTTATATATTTCAGAAGAAAATTTTGCCCACTTTAATGATTACCGTAACTATCTTGCAATAGAGAACTAACCACATCTTAAAAACATACCAGCATGGGGACAAGTTGTAACAGACAATGAAAAATATCCTGTAGTTACAGCGACCAGCAGAATGCAAATAATTCAGAAGAGGTTTTGTTCTCTCGTTTTCGTTCCGCTGACTGTCGCTGGTGTGGTCTGGCGTTAGTGAGTTCACAGCTGGCCTGAGACGGGTTCATTAAGCTCTAATCTCATTAGGACTTTCTGTTTCTTTGTTCTCTGTGTCCTCAGGTGGCAGTTTAGGCTGGACATTACAAATGTTTGCCCGTGTCAGGTACAGTAACATAACTGCCTGTGTGTTACATAACAAGAGCACAATTCCCAGGCATCGACCCTGAAAAGGCAGCTCTAGTAACAGAGTTCCATGTCTGTCCAAATAATCTCCAGTGTATGAATTTTACTTATAACATACAAACGTATCGAAGCACTGTATATGCTTTATTTATGGAAAACCAGATGTGTGTAACTTCCCAGAGCCATTGCCAGTTGAATACAAGTTGCTTTTTGAAAATGACATAAAAGTTTCCTAAATGTTATTTACCTAAATAAATTAAAGGTTGATTTAATGTAATCTGCAGTCAGATAGCAAGATGGGTGAAAAACACGGTAAGAAAGGGCACTTCTCAGGAAAAGGCATGCAGCTTTAGGTGAGCGAGACGAGGAGCATGACAAAACCGTCTGGAACAGGCTTCACAAGGGATAGGAAACACAATTAGGACCCAGCAAAATCCTCAATGTTGAAAAGCAACTGTGAGTCATCTTGCAATGCTGGAGGGCAGAAAAGATTGTGGGGGACAAAAGTGGCCGTACTAGATGCTGTCACAACAGCCGCTGCTGGATTACCCTATAGGCACAAATAAAAAAACATCAGGAAATTTCCACTTTAATGAATTTATCCAGAACTTTATAATCAAGAAATCACCTAGAAAAAAAAAAGTTGTTCTTCTATCAGTATTCTTATAAATGTTAAGTTATTTCAGAAAATAAAATTGTATTTTTATTTATGTGCTTAGGAGCTTAAGGGCTTTAACAGTCTTATTCTGGTCCTGGCAACAATTCAGGGGAATAGGGAATGAAAATTAACAGACGTGTGAGGGCTGGTCCCCAGATTCCAGCATGTCCTGGATGAGACACGGGTCCCAACAGAGGAGGGTAGGCTTAAGGCTCTGGACAGTTCTAGAATGGTGGCTGTGTGCTCTTCAGCCACAGCACAGAGGCAGTCTTTGCGCATCTTTCCTGACAGCACATCATCATCTGGATGCGCAGCCCTCGGTTCCTGGAGTAGTAGCTTGTTTAACAGAGACCTAGGTTACTCCAGGAGGCATTTTAATTGCAATTGGTTTTGCAACATTTACACTGTTAAAGGTGTTTGGTTCTTTAAGTGCTATCTTAGAAGGTGAATATGAAAAATGTCTGCCAAACTGACTGTCAACCTATGAATGATGGGCAGCAGCATACGATCAAAATAGACAATGACAGAGTCTCAAATTTTATCTACGGGAGATCTTCTCAAGTCTGTAATGACACCAAAATGAACTGCTTCAGACTACTGGGGACTTCAGGAGAGATAAAAGAAACCCTTCGAGTCTCTATTTTTCAGTTTTTGGTGCTTAACATGCACTCCTAACATTAACAAGCTTAGTTCCATGAGGCACCTTCTGGGCCAAAAGATAAGACTTTCTTTCTCCCAAATCACATTCTCTCAAATATTTTTCAAAACTGAGGTATAAGCCTTTTAATAGAATTATGCAAATTTTGCCCTAACTCCAAATGTTTTCAGAACTAAATGCCCCTTTGAAGAGGTGCTGTATTTGCAATGTCCACATCAGGAAAGGCAAGCTGCGACCTGCAGGCAATGAGGGGGCTGACGATGACGCCCCAAGCTCGGGTTTTATTTGTCCTCAAGGTTATTTTGTGCAAACTTAAA
Source organism: Ceratotherium simum simum (assembly GCF_057802395.1). Lineage (NCBI taxonomy): Eukaryota > Metazoa > Chordata > Mammalia > Perissodactyla > Rhinocerotidae > Ceratotherium > Ceratotherium simum. The sequence goes on along the minus strand of NC_141918.1, from coordinate 53,690,359 downwards.
GCAGTCTCTGCTTCGGAAAGGTCAACCTCCCTGGGATGAAAAATGCTGACCGGCCATCAGGGGATTAGCCTCCTGGCAGAGAGGAGGACCAGCTCGAATGCACCTCATTCCTGATTTGAACTGTGTGGATGATGGGATAAAAACATCTAAGGAGCCAGCCAGGGCAATGAACAGTGAGGCAAAGAAACACGCTCACTCCTAAAACGGAGATGAAAGGGACGTTTGAAAACAAGCCACGGCCCAGTGGGAAATAATTTTCTATTTCCTAGTTTTTCTCTTAAAATAACGGAAGACATTTCTTTCAGTGAGACTCAGGAAGAGATGACTGTAGACAGTTTCTTCCAGTGTGACACATACAGCATCTGAGACTGGGTGAAGGTCCCTCATCCAGTGGAAGGTTGGTATCTTCGTGTATGGAAGGTCTATAGCAGAGAAGCCCACCAACTGTTCTGACTCTGCTCTTCTTGGGCCTTCCACACGTGGATTAAACAAAATCACATGTTTGCAACAGCCACAGGCCCTGACTTATCATTAAAGGAACTCATTAGAACTAAATGGCTGATGAAAGCAGTGATTTTTTTTGGTCTCAGGTCATGTAGCAACAAGAAAACGGTGTTTATGTTTAAAGCCCAGTCTCCTCTGCTTTACACCTAAGGGTTTCAGACACGAGGCCTGCTGCACAGGTCCAGGCGGCCCGGAGCCCCTGCTGCCCTCCCAGCTGGCCCTTGGCTGTCCCCTAGTGAAGGTGGAGGGCTCCTCCCCCTCACAGCAGCGCTGCCAGGTGGAGAGCTTTGCACAGCAGGCTCAGGGCAGAGAACGGCACCAGTGAAGCACAGCCCATGGGGAGCTTGGCCAAGTTCTGATTTTGACTGCAGGTTACCTTTTCAAGGTCACTAGCCAAGGATGACATTTATTGCCAGCACGCCGTCTCCTAATAATGAGGCCTCAGCTGGAAATCCAACTGGCAATCAACTTTCAAAAATTCAATTTAAAAACACACGTGACACACGTGTCGACGACAGAAACTCCAAACAGCAGCCCTCCCTCCCCTAGCATCACGCCTGCCCGCCGTGGCTCTGTCCGAGGGCTGTGCCCTCAGAACGGCTCGGTGTCTGCCATGGTGGGGCCAGTGCTCGCCCAGTGGTTATTTGCCACTGTCGGTCTACACCACGTGCACACGCAGCTGGCGTCTCCACCCAGGAGCTCGAGTCCGGAACGCCGGCAGGTTCAAATACGTAACCTGGGTTTCAGAGTCAAGTTCCTGTGCATCCGGTGCCTCCGTGTGTTCCCAGCCACCGCGGGCTTTGCTGTCGCTCTCCTGGCTGCCATGTCACTTCTGCAAGTTGCTGGATATTTATCTGCCTTCAGAACCGCTGTCTCTCGGTCAGCAGAAGTGGAGGGGTGTCTTCCTCGTTGATTTGTCCTCGTGCGAGTTCCCTTATGATGAGAAGCCAGCTCTGCACAGCTACCCTACAAGCTACACCGCGTTTTCTTCTGGGATTTCTCCTAACAGCACCGTTCAGTGGAATAACATTAACATAGCGAAAGTGGAATCCGTTTTTACAGTTTAGCGTGAAGTGGATGGTGTTCTTTTATCAAAAATTGCTGAAGGCTGCAATTTGTAGGTAACTAGTTAATCTGTGTGAGGTTCAACTTTAGCGTGTATTTTCCCCTAGAGAAAACTTTTATGTAAGCAGAATGACAAATATGAAAAGTTAAATGAAACCCAAAAGACACCTACCAAACGAAATGTGATCAGAGTAGCAACGTCCTCTCTGCTGCTGATGTATTTCTGAAAAAACGTGGCTCCCGCTTTGGTCTGCAATGATGTCAGGTTATAGCTGTTGGTGGGTTTTTTTGTTTTGTTTTATTTCTCCCCACCCTCCACCCCCACCCCCAACTAACAGGGACTTCATAGGCAGAGATAAATTACATGTTCTTTCCCAAGAAATTTCTGCAACAGGATTTTCAGATGGAGTCATATTACAGCTCTAAATATGAATAACACAGCCGAGGGAAACAAAGAATGTCATTTTGGCTGGTCCACATGGGTATTAGTTTGTCATCTTGAAGCTAACTAAATATCCATAGACTCTGGGCAGAGTCCAGAGAACAACTCTAATGCTCTATCTGGTTCAAACTGGTTTGGTTGCCTGAGTCAGAAGTGCTAAATGGGGACAGAAAATGAATCTCCTGATTGGCTGCTTTTCTAAGCATCATTACACAGGGCACAGTTGTGAAAGAGGGTCAGAAATGACAAGGAGACAGGATTGTGCCCCGGGGAAAGAAGAGATCAATCATAACTATAAATGTTGACAATACTGTCGGGACCATAAATGTTTGTAGTTAAGTGAATCATTGTCAAGTTTTGCTGTTTCCAGAATTCTAAAATTCAGTATAGAAGATTCAGAGTAAACCATTTTCTACTGTTCTCATCATCTCCTAATGTGCCATTTGATGTTAGAAATATGAAATATTAGCTTTTTCTTTATTTTCTGCCTTCCTGCTAGAATATAAGTGGATAGAAAACCTTGGTTTGCCTTATGCACTCCTCTAGCCCTAGACCCAGGCCAGTGCCAGGCACATAGCTGCTGCTCAATAAATGCATGTTGAATAAATACTGATTAATCTCTTTTAGTTCTCTCTTCCAAGAAGCTGATTGATGATATGCTTATTGCTTCTGAAATAACTTTACATTATTCCATAATCATTGAATACCAAAGGCAAAATCTCTCCCTTTTTATTTCATTGCACAGTACCGACTGCTAATGTCTTGAGAATTTGATATTATTGCTTGAAATGAGTTGAGGCCTCCTCCTAGTTTGGAGACTTACTGGTTGGTTATCAATTTAACTGCTTATAAGATTGTTTATTTCTTGAGTGGAGGCCAGAAATAACGCTGGAATCGAACACTCTTTCCCAAGTTCTCTGATGAATCCACCAACCAGTCAAAGAAAGCTGAGAAAACATGACTTCTAAGTGCTATCAGGAAAGTGAAGTCAAATTTTGCACACAAACGGAGTGCTGCTTTCACTTCACATAAGCACACGTATCTGTTTTTAATATAATGTTGATAGTGAAAGCTTGTTCCTGCTGGAAAGAAATGAAGAACAAATGTTCTCTGACAACTTGCAAACTGCAGCCAGTCAGTTCTGGGTTCTCAGACTGGTGGACCTAAGTCTGATAGTGCGCTGTCTAAAGATAGCAGATTTCTGGGCCCTGCCCTGGAGCTTCTGAGTCGGTAGGTAAAGTGGCTGCAGAAATCAGAAATGTCTATAATCATGGCGTGTGATATGTATGCTAGTGGTTTGCAGATTTCACTTTGAGAAAAACAGAAAATAAGAAACCCTGATTTCTAGAAGATCCTATAACATCTTGGTTTCCTTTTGGGCTCAACTCTCACTAGACTGTAATTCAGGTATCTGGCTGCCAGACAAACTCCTACATGTTTTTTTATATGAAAAGTAAAATGACCAACAGACTATTAGGACATGCTTACACAGTTATAAAAATGTTTATCTTTTCTATTCTTCAATAGACTGAGGCTTCTGTTTAGGTTGATGCTGCAAATGTTGGCAAAAGTTAAGTGCAGGAAAAAAAATCAGTAAATATCTTCATTCTTCATTTGGCAAACCACAAGATATTTTCTCACATAGTATCCAATTTGATATGCAGAGTAACTCCATGAAGGAGACAGGGCAGGTGTGTGTTAATCTAATTCTGAGCAAACCAAGGTCCAAAGAGGTTCGCACTTGTCCAGTGCCAGATAAGTAGAAATAAACAGCAGAGTGGCCGTTCCTCCTGGGACTGCTCATACCTAGTTTAGTGTTTGTTCCTACATACACCAAAATATATTTCCTCTTTGCCTTTCTTCCTCAACTCCTCCATCTCTAGGAACATTGCGTTGGGAGCTCTTAGCACAGCACCTGCCTTCTCATGCAGGAGGAGGAGAAGGAGGGTTGGATGTTATGTTGTCTTAGGATTAAATGAGATAATGTGTGTGAAAAGTGCATTGTAAGTTATACAACATGATACATATACATGCATATGTCATGACATGCATATACGTGTGTATTATTGATACTATTGCTTATCTTTTCCTAGGCATTAAGCCTTCAAAAGGAAAACTCTTGAAACTTAGAGTATCTGAGAAAAAAAGATAGCTACCAACAAGTAGTGATAAATCATAAGAGGAAAAATGGAGGAAGGACTATTTGCAGAAAGAAACAATACTTTAAAATAGAGTAAGAAACTAATTAGAGGATGCTGAACTCGGAGTAACTGCTCAGATGTGATGGAAGTTGAATTGTGGGAGGAGATAAGTGACTGGTATCCAAATGTCCCAACATGGCACATAAATAAGTTTACATAAGCTTAGAATTTTTCGTTTTATTTTCTCAGAGAATTTCTTGTAGTTGAAATTGAGTCTGCCTGAGATGTTGGGCACTTCAGAGGAACCACGCAGGTTGGAGCCTGTGCTGTGAAGGACCCTGACTTGACTGGGTCTGAAAGTATCTTTTGTATCCTGAAAGCAAGAAGGCCTTTTTCAGCAGGATCGGGAATGCAGGCAGGGAATGCAGGCAGGCTGCCTCACCACCTTGTTATTTTTGTCTCTTAATGTTTCCTGGTCTCTGCACCTCATCTCTTTTCCCATAATTCCCTATTGCTGGTTATAATCTCATCCTACCTTTGAAATGCCAGACTTGAGCAGGAAGAGTGCAGTCAGTCCACCAGCTGCCGCTCTGGGCTCTGCTGTGTCACAGTGAGAGGCGTGCCTTGGACATAAGTCGAATTACCAGAGTCCTTTCCATCAAACAGACACTACCTAATACTGGCATAAATAAATGGTGTGACTACTTGATCTGGCCAATTATTCTGAACAGGAATGAGACAAACATCAAGTCACTACAAGTGCATGTCCATGTGTACATCAGGATAAATTTATATAAAGGTCTGAGGGGCTTGAATGACATTTTTCTCATCTAGTTGAGTCTGAAAAAGAGAAAACAAACAAAAGAAAACTTATCATTGCTGACAGATTCCCAAATGGCATACATCTTGCAACAAATTCAGATTCATATTATTATACTGACTCTCCACACGTTTGTAGTCTGGACTGGGTCTAACTTAACCCAGAATCTGGATCAGATAATGTCTGGTGTGTTGAGTCAACTTGTTGGGGCATCAGCTATCAATACTTCCATCCCAACTAGAACGCCCACTCAAGAAGTTCACAAATTTTAGCCCCCTCTAGAAGCTCATAAATCTCCTTTGAATCCCATTATACAAGCCCCACCCAACACCACATACTTGAAGGGGGCATTCAAACTGTGTTTGAGAAACAAAATTCCACATGCTACTCTAGGCGTTCCCACTTCTATTTCTTTGAGAGAAATTTAGAAATTGCTTTGGAATGGGTGCTTTCCCATCTTCTTGAGCTTTGTGAGAAGCTTAAAAGTAAAAAATATTTTCTGTGACATTTCTCCCCAAACGGAGATATGGAGAAATACCTTTAAGATTTTCAGAGGACACAAGAACCTTGGTCACCCTCAGGCCCACTAATCTGGTCTTTTGAATCAGAAAGAAATAAAAATATTTCAAATTCTTTACAGACATGTAGAACTTCAAGATGAAGCAGATTTTGAGTCTCTCCCCTCCATTCCTTTGCTCCTATATCTGAATAACCTTTAGAATGACAAGCATGTGCCCACCATAAGAGCTCTATTTACTGAGCATCTCCTGTATATCAGACCCTGGACCACGAGCGCCACAAATCTTATCTCGTTTGGCGTGTTTGATCCCTAGAGGAATTGTTTACCCGCCTTGCAGATAATGAAATGAGGGTCATAAAAGGGAGATAATTCATCTAAGGCAACAGGAGCTAGACAGAAAAGTCTGAAGTCAGGTCGGTCTCACTCCAAGACTGTGCGCTGGGCCTCCATCTGCACGTCCGAATGGGTGGGCCTTGTCGTATGAAGATACGGAGCTTCTCTTTGATCCCGACTCTCTACTTACTAGTTTGCCTGTGTGCAAGTCACTTAACTTCCTGAAAGGTCAGTTTCTTTGATTGAAAGGTGGGAATGACAATTCTCGTTCCTTGCCTTTTGTAGGATTGTTGAAGTGGAATGAAATAACTAATATATGGAGTTTTTAGAAGCACTAAAATGCTTTCAAATCACAGGTGTGCATTAGTTAGGGTTCGATTTGCCTACACAACAGAAAAGTCCAAAATGACTGTCGCTGAGCTGAGAAAACAGTCTATTTCCCTCTCATGTGAAAGCTGACCTGAGGTGGGCAGTCCGGGGAAAGGTGGCAGATTTCCAGGGTCCGGCTCCCACAGTCCTCCAGCGCTGCTGCTCCTCCTTAGTGTGTCCCTTGTGGTACCAGACACCCCCCCATATTGACTGCGGTCAGCAGAGAAGAAGAAAGGCCAAAAGAGGGATGCACCTCCTCCCTCAGATGTCCCTTCCCAGAAGTTGACACAGCTTTTCTTTGTTTCCCATTTTCCATCGTCTTAGACCACCCACTAGAGCATAGAGAGACATACAAATTATACTCAGAAGATGGGATTACTAAGGCTTAGATGCAATGTGACATTTTTCCTCTGAAAGCATAACCTGTTCTTTCAGAGTATTCTAAGAAAACATATTCATCAGACATTATCCTCATTTCACAGGTTGTATAATGTGAAACACAGATTAGCTGTAGGGCTTGTTTAAAGGTACACAGTTGGTGGATGGAAAAATAACAATCAAGACGTTTGATAGTTGTACCTTCTACACGATTTTTGGCACAAAGCAGCCAGACAGAAGGTATTAAATTCACCCAATCAGGCAAATGTTGGCAGGACAATAATCCAACATCATGAAGAATGACTTGACTTTGGCTGTGAGTAAACATAACTAAAAGCAGGTTCTTTCCATCAAACCAGAATACTGTAGCCAAAACCCAGAGCTTCAACAATTGGAGGTGGGGGAGAAGTAAAAATTCTAGCTACGTACTCCCTCACCTCTGTCTTGCATTTCATTTTCTGTATAACAACAACAGTAAAAAAAAGAAAAAAAAATACGTAGCCCCTAATTATTGACTCTGGTACAAGCCCCTGCTCCTTCCCGTGGGTGACGGGCAACTTGAGCAGGACCAGTGCTGCAGAATGCATCCTCGCCATTTTGAGATATAGGTAGAAAGAACCTCAAGGTCGCACAGCTCATGTATGGCTATAACAAATTACTTTTAAAGGAAAGTATATACATTATAGTGTAAAGTAAAACATTGTGCGTGGAATTTAGGCTAAAACACCAACTCCAGGATTATGGCAGATGCCTAGGCTACTTCTCCTAGACAACCAATGGTTACCATCACTCTTTTCTTATTGAGATGTCTTCAAGAGTGGCTTGAATACCATCTGCATGGCCTCCTCTCAAACCTCATTCAGCCTCCACTTAAATGTCACCTCCTTAACATTGACTTTCCCAACTGCCCTATCTAAAAAGCCACACACGCCCGTCCACACCACTCTCTCTCCCTCACATGTTTCAGTTTAATTAACCTCTTGTTGCTTATTACCACCTGACACTTGCTATGTATGTGTTTCTTTCTTTATTGTCTGTCCCCAAATAAAATGAGAGCTCCATGAGGGTAGGACTTTGACTTGTGGACTGCTCTATCTCAATTCCTTAGAATAGGGCCTTGCATATTTGTAGAATAAATAAAAGAATGAATATTGAGAATTTTAGACACTATGATAGACCAGAGAAAATCATTGGTTTGGACAGGTGACCCCATAATATGCCCCTTAAATCATACCATAGACATCTCTGACTGAGCTCTGAGCTCAGGAAACCTTCCAATAGACCTTAGTAAATCTTATAGGACGCTTTTCATTTTCATTCAAATGAAGAATGCAGATAAAATCAGTCATTTCCTTTAAAGCTTCTGATTGATTTCCATTAAGGTTGCTGCCTTTGCAATAGTTCCTTGAGTAACTGGTAATAACTTCCTTATAAATTCCCAGAGAGTAGACAATGCCACGTGCATCATTCATTCGTTCATGTAATTATTTAGCACATATTCTCAGAGTCCTTACTATGAGCTGGGCAACATTCTAGACCCTGAGGATAGTGCAGGAACCAGTCCTTGCCCTCATGGAGCTTATATTCCAATACGGAGAGAGGCAGACACTAGTCAAATGAGCAAGTATATTTTGGAGGGTAAGAAATGCTGTGGAAAACAGTAGAGGATTAGAGAGATCAGGAGCCAAGTGGGATGGGGTGGAGAGGGCAGTTAAACCTGGGGAGATTTGGGAAGGACACTGAAGAAATAAGGGGTTAAGTAATGTGGAAATGGGGAGGAGTTTGTGTCTTAGAGGAAGGGGGGCTCCAGGTAGGAGAACAGCCAATAAGAGGCCCTGAGGTTGTGGTGTGGCTGGTGTGTGTAAGACTAGCAAGGGACATGTGGCAGGAACCTTTGTAGCCTGCAGTTAGATTGTGTGGGACGTTGTAGACCTGGGGCCAATGTGTGTGGAGGGCAGTGAGTGAAGGGAGAGACTACTTGATAAGGTCAGAAGGACAACGAGGAGCCGGCCCTTGTAGACCATGGTAGGATTCAATGTGACTCAGTGAGGTGGGGCCATCTGAGGACTCTAAGGAGAGCACTGACAAAATCTGACTTACTTTTTGAACGATGACCCCAGTAGCTGTGTTAACAATAAGCCATGGGGGCTCAGAGCATATTCAGAAAGACCAACAACGTCACTGTTGAGAGACACTGAGAGAAAGAGTGAAGCCAAGGATGATGCCAGGATTTGGGGTCTGAGCAACCGGGACCAAGTTGCCACACAATGAAAAGGAGAAATGGGAGGAGTTTGGGGCTTGGGGAAATTGGGATTTTAGGTGCTTAGTATAAACAACAGAACTCATCTGGCCTATTGAAGCAGCGAAGGGACTGAGCAGTGTCCAGAGCCGCTGCAGGCCAGGAGGCGTGCGGCCAGGACCACCACCCGCTGCCCCAGAGAGGTCTCCACGGACGCAGCCTCTGGGCAGAGACAACCCAAGTCTGGCTGACACCAGACACTGGAAGCTCCGCCCCTGCTGCCAGAAGCATCAGCTGTCACTGTCACCTTCACCAGAAAAAATGGAAATAAATAAAGTACTCCATACGCTCCCGCTTCTCACTTCCCTCTGCAGATAGGGGCGCCTGATGGGCAGAGCCCTGCCACAGGCTGCAGAGGAGCCTGGCACACAGGGCTCTCATTTCTAGCTGGAGGATTTGACAGCAGAAGTCCCCAAAAAGGCTCTTCACAAGGGCTTGGCCACCAGCAAGCACAGCACCCGGCCTGAGATAGTCTTGCAGTCACTGCTTTGCCCCTTACTGAATGCTCAGTGAACATTTTCTTAAGAGATAGGACTTTTTTCTCTGCTCCAGCCCTAGACCAGGTTTCTTGGGGAACGTGTGCCCAGCCCTACCCCAGACGGAGTAAAGGCCTGAAGCAGGGTAGTGAGAACTATATCACCATTTGAGGAATAGTTCTGTGAAAAGCTGACAAGCTCTTTGAAACTCAGGAATAAAAAATTTCAAGAGAAGAATTAGTAATAGTCTTGAAGCACAGGAGGGAATACACACCAAGTAAACAATAAATGGATAATTATAATTGCTTATGTCAATATTATAAAAGTAGAAACTTGGGAAGCCATGGTCTACTGTTCCCTAAGAATAATCATTATCACCAGATAATTATTGACTGTTGACTGTTATCATTTATTGAGAGGTCACCCACGCTAGATGCTCCTGTGCAGATGTCTCCTTTCAACCTCTCATTTGACTCTCACAAGAGCCCCATAAGGCAGGACTAGGCCTAGAGAGCTTAAGTACCCTGTCTAGCTAGAAAATGATGGGACTCGAACGTCCTACACTCTTTGCTACAAAGCTATAAGCCTCAACTTCGTCTCTAAGAAGGTGGTGTCAAGTAATGAACCAGAGATCCACAGCATAACAATCTCCCCCAAATAATCTCCTTAAATGGATATTTTAACTTGGTTTTTCAAGTATCACTAAAATGGTCTGCTAGTCTTCATTACTAGGAATTCATCTTTCTTTATTTACAAAAATATGTGCCTATGTTTTAAGGCATTGATTCCAGTTTTCTTTGTAAGAGAAAAAAACCCAGAAATCTAATGTCATTAGTTGGGAACCTTCTCAATAAGTTGTGGCGTATCTACATAATAGAATACCATGAATTCTTTAAAAGCCTGGGAAGATCTTTAAGGTACATTTTTAAGTTAAAAATATCTAGGTGGAAAATAGTGAATGTAGTGTGATTCCATTTGTAAACCAATACGCACAGATTTTTATGCTTGTAGAGGCATAAAACATTTCTAGACGAATTCAAAAACCATTGGGAGGAGAGGCAGAGGAATTTGTAAAGGGTGAGGGAGACCTTTACCTTTCAGTTTATAGTTTTCTCGCTGGTTTCAATTTCCTACTTTGTATACAATAGCTTTTGTAATTACTGAGTGTTTTCAATAAATTCTGTGTGTCTGAAATATTGTTGAGCCTTTTAAAGAAGCTATTCTATGCTTTCACACACTTCATTTTAAAATTATGAAGCTGTAGAGAACTTTGTATTATTTTGATCTTTCTACCAAATGTTTTTATCAGTCTTTATTGTTTTTTCAATATTTATTGCTACAGCAAATTACATATTGTTAACACGCAGGCATCTGCTATAAATGGTCATAGCTTCTCTCTGAATTAAAAAAACACGGAATTGTGCACCTAAAAATGGATAAAAAGGTAAATTTTGTGTTATGTATATTTTACCACAATTTTAAAAAACACAACTTCATAACATGAAGTATGGAATGGGAATTTAATAATCATAGCTAAGACTTCTTTGGAGGTGCCCAGTGCCAGGCTCTGTGAAAAGCATGTTGCCCGTTTATCTCTCTGAATCTTCACACCTCTACAACTTGGGGGCTGTCCTGCCCATTTTACGGACGACTCTGAAAGCAATGATTTGCCTAAAGGCATGCAGCTGGCAAGAGGTGAAACAGAGAGAGCCCAGAGACTCTGAGCCCAGACACAGGGACCCACGTGTTAATACCCTACTCTTCACTGCCTCTCTAATGCAAATGAGTCTGACCCTTGGAAATGTAAGGGTGACATTCCCAAAGAAATCTCCCTCACTCCTCCTTATACATATGTAGTGAATTGTGGAGCTTAAAAATTAACACTAGTATCTGGGAATTTTAGGGCTATGTTTTCTGATTTATATAATGTTAATTTTGACAACAGTACTTGGTATTCATAGTATGGTTACTAATTTATGGGTGTTTTCCATATCCAATAAGTAACTAAGGACACTGGTTAATTAAGTTTTCTGGCTGTATCAGTGATGAATAGGGAACTTCTTTTGTTTTCATCTTCATTATTGGAAATATTTCTGAAAAATGTTAGCACACTTTCTTTTCTTAGTAGAATAGCCATGGGATCTTCTTTCAATGAAAGAATTTCTTAGGCAATCATAAATACCACTGATCATTGTCTAAAAATATGTTACTGTGAATTTATGTTGAAACTGTGTTATATCCTGAAAATGTCCTTTTTTGTGCTAGATCGTCAATATGGGTTTGTTTTAGGTAATTCTCCCTTGTTTTCTAAAAACAGAATTTTTAAAGATTTTATTTATTTATTTATGTTTCCCCCCAAAGCCCCAGTAGATAGTTGCATGTCATAGCTGCACATCCTTCTAGTTGCTGCATGTGGGATGCAGCCTCAGCATGGCCGGAGAAGCGGTGCGTCGCTGCGCGCCCGGGATCCGAACCCAGGCCGCCAGCAGCGGAGCGCGCACTCTTAACCACTAAGCCACGGGGCTGGCCCTAAAAACAGAATTTTTAAAGGGATTCTGGCTCAGTGGCTTTCAGTTACTAAGGTTTAGCTACATGCTAATGCTTCAAGCAGTTCCACAAATGCATAATTCTTGAACTGTTGGATTTGGAGAAAGCTCTGCAGTGAAAGACACTAAATGCAGGACGAGCGTGGAAAGTGTTGTTTGTAAGAAAGAGGAGGCTGTGCTTTTACAAAATACACATTCCTGCAGCACCCTACGCCCCTCCCCCACCTCCCACCCAGAGAGCCTTTTGGAGAAGACAGGCAGTTGGGAATCTGGCCTCCCTTGCCCCTCACCCACCTCCATTTCATTCTGCCTTTAAGTCCACTCACTAGAATGTGTGTGTGTGTGTGTGTGTGTGTGTGTTACAAGACTCCTAAGAGTCAGCTAAGCAAATTTCTCACCTAGTGTAGACATGCCTCTTTGGCAGCATTCCTGACAGACAATAATTCAGTCTGAATGTCAGTTCTTTTAGGGACCTCCATGTCATTGGACATTTCTTCCTTTGTCAGACAATTCTAATTGCTGTAATCCATCTGCCTCCAAAATGGTCAACTAGTTGTAACAGCTAGATCTTAAGTTAGCACAAGTGAAGCTATCTTAGGGAAAGGAGGCAATATTGTAACTGTGGTCCTGACTCACTAGTCTCTGAGAATGCACTCTAGCCTGCGCGGAGCCTAGATGATTAAGCACCTCTCGCTTTTGCAAAATACACGATCTGCTAGTTCTATGACTCTTGCTCACGTATATCTCCCAGCTGTGATAAGATGATAACTTTGTTCTGAGTCCCCCAGGACCATGCTGACCTCCAGAGAGAAAAACTCTGCATTGGTGCCCATCACAAATGACAGAAGAAAGAGATAATGAGGAGCCTTGAAGTTCGTCACACTGGATGGTCGACATCCCTAAACCCCTTCCTTCCCTGACCATTTCTGCTATATAACTGCCTCAAGATTCTGTATGATTTTAAGATGGTTGTTTAGGACACTAGTCTGCCATCTTCTGATTATGATAGCTGACCGTATAAACTTTCCTTTCTCAACCACTGGCTTGTTTGCAATTGATTGGCACTGGATTGTGGCGAGCAGAAGGAGCCTGTTTTTGCTCGGTTACATTGTGATCAAGTTCTAGCATTGGGAGCGACTCAGATTGTGAAGACTCACTCTTCCACAAATGGACTTCCCAAGTCTTCTTTGCCTAAGACCTGTCCTTTTCCAGTTGGGGAGTTATAGAAAATGATAAAGCCAGAGGCTATCCAAGGCTCCTTCTAACCTCTGGACAAAATATCTATTGGATGTACTGCCTCATCTTACATGATAGACCATCCCAGACTGAATTTGTTTCAACGTGGATGGAAGTCACACATTCTGCCTTATGTAATTGAGCAGTAAGAATAGATTGTTCTCAGGCACCCACATCCAATGGAACTATCCTGGAAGCCATGCAAAACGTGTTTTAAACAGACAGCATTCCATTTCTCTTTGTAGAGTGCTTAGCAGAGGCCTTAGCTCACAGGATGAATAAATGGAGACTGAATGACACGGAAAAAAAACAATTGACACACACGGTCATCAACACACCAAAAGGCAGCAGGGTGACAAGAGCCTGAGAATCTAAACAGGTAAAATTTTGCGTAATTAGGTCTTAGAATTTCTTCAGTTGTGAAATTGTGTGATTCACTTGGCAATTCTGGGTGTGGGTTGAGAAGTGTTCACTTCTCTTAAACGGAGTCCAGGAGAAGCCAGCCTTCATGTTTGCCAGTCCACTGGGTGTTTGCTCTGCCAGCTGTTATTAGCCAGCCGGTTTGACAGGAGTTCCTTGTTTTTCACACTGATAAGATTTATTTTCTGAGTTGCCTGAACAGGTTGTTTAAGCCATTGTGCAGAGAAGCCTGAAGGTGGATTTTGGAGAAGAGAGAGCTCTTTACCAAGGAAGGACTATTACCCAGGTGCAGTAGCTGATGGGAAATGATTCTCATGATGTCCATGTGCTGGTGAAGCTGCTGGAGAGCAGAGAAGTAACCCTTCGGATTGACGTGAATGGTGGAGTGTCACTCATTGAACCAGTTTCCCCTGAAAAACTTCTCTGCCAACACTTCCAAACCTCTCTCCTCCCTCAGCCACCCCTACGAGACTGGGAGGGAGGTGGTTTACGCCAAAATCTTCGGTGCTTGTTATAAAGACATTCAAAATATTTTCTTTGTGGGCAGTGAAATGGAGTAAGAAACCAGGCTGGCTGTGGGAAAAGGATCAGCCTTGGAAGGCAGCCATGCTCACCACTTTCCCACCAACACTGCACGAGGACTGGCCTTGAATGATCAAACCTGGAGTCAGGGCCTGGCTCTGCCATCCTTAGCTTCATGACCTCATGCCCTCTCTGAGTCTCAGCCCTCACTGGTAAAGGACTGCTGGGAGATTTAAATAACTTGTATGAAACACCTAGGATAGTGTCTAGTTCCTCAAGTGTGGTCCCCAGACCAGCAGCATCAGCAGCATCTAAGAACTCGTTAGAAACACACATTCCCAGCCCCACCCAGACCTGCTGAATCAGTGGGGGACGGGGAGTAGGCAACAACAATCTGTTTCCACAAGCCCTCCAGCTGATTCTATGCAGGATAAATTTTGAGAACCACTGTCCTGACATATGAAAGTCCCTTCAAAAATGACAGCTGTCACATATTTCATATTAGCATAGTACTTTACAGCTTAAAAAGTTGTTTTTCTACCTAAAATACCATCTACTTTGCTCAGGTTTACATTCCCTTTATTATTTAGTGGAATTACCCAGTAATTCCACTGTGTAGTATTTTTATAAGGGAATAATCAGAGATGTTCAGAAAGCTTTATGTGGTAGGTTACTCACTGAGGAATTAATCATGCAAATGAAAATTTGGAAACTAGAGTTGAATGAAAAATATGAGATTGGTTTAATAAATTATGGCATGTCTATATAATAAAACACAATGCAGCAATTAGAAATCATACTGTAGATTGGTGTTTGCCAGAGTAAGTGTTGAGAATCACCTTCATCAGAATCACCTGGGATGCTTTTGAAACTGCAGGTCTCGGGGCTGGCCTGGTGGCATAGAGGTTAAGTTCTCGCGTTCCGCTCTGGCAGCCCAGGGTTCACCTGTTCAGATCCTGGGCGTGGACCTACTCACCACTCATCAAGCCACGCTGAGGTGGTGGTGTCTCACATAGAGGAACTAGAAGGACCTACAACTAGGATATACAACTATGTACTGGGGCTTTAGGGAGAAAAAAGGAAAAGAGGAAGATCGGCAACAGGTGTTAGCTCAGGGCCAATCTTCCTCAAAGAAAAAAAAAAAAGAAAATCCAGGTTTCCAGTCCTCATCTCAGATTTATGAGTTAGAATCTGCGAGTGAGGGACCTTAGAATCTTCATTTCCCACATGCTCCCAGGTGATTCTAATGCATCCAAAAGTTTGAAAATCATGTTGTAGATTAATAATTAGTAGCAAGGCAAGTATTCATGGTATATTATCGAGTGGATAAAAATATATTACATGTACAACATGATGGCTATTGTTAACAATGTTATGTGATATATAACAAAGTTGTTGGGAGACTAGATCCTGAGAACTCTCATCACAAGGAGAAATTTTCTTTCTTTTTATTTTATCTATATGAGATGATGGAAGCTAACTAAACACATTGTGGTAATCATTTCACAATACATGCAAATCAAACCATCATGCTGTACACTTTAAACTTATACAGTGATGTATGTCAATTATTTCTCAATAAAACTCGAAGAAAAATTAAAATCAAAAAAAAAATATATATTACAAAGCAAATATTTATAGTATCTCAATAATATAGACACCATAGACATGTGTGTATAAAGAAGACCAAAAACACACGTGCTAAAATGCTAAGTAATTCTCTATGATGGTAAGATGGCCATTTTGGTGATTGTTTATTTTCTTCTGTTCTAAATTTTCCACATTTTCTGTAATGTGTACAACTTTTCAACGAAAAAAATGATTATTTCAAAAACCATGTATTAATGCATGGGTCGTTAAACTCTAGAGTGGGGACTTGATATTTATACCTGAGGATAGAAAACTGACGTAGACACATGTAAACAAGAAACAGAGAAATAAAAAGAATAAAATCAAGACACGATGAACAAAGCAAGCACACCTGTGTCTCAAAAGGGGCAGCATTTAAATCTGCTTGAGGAGTGGGGGCCAGGATAAGTTTAAAATCAGGCCGGAGGGCCGGCCCCGTGGCTTGGTGGTTAAGTGCACGCGCTCCGATGCTGGTGGCCCGGGTTCGGATCCCGGGTGCGCGCTGAGGCACCACTTCTCCGTCCATCCTGGGGCCGGGTCCCACATACAGCAACTAGAAGGATGTGCAGCTATGACATACAACTATCTACTGGGGCTTTGGGGGGAAAAAATAAATAAATAAAATCTTTAAAATCAGGCCGGAAACCATCCCCTGCTCTTCTCCCATCCCCCGGCTGTGCCCAGTGGATATGATGCAGTCTACCATCCATTAGGCAGTGCAAGTGGCTGGGCATTGCCCTGACCTTGTATGCCCTTGATCACTGAGGACAGAGGATGTCAACCTGGCACAGAGGTTGTGGAGCCTTCGATGGAGTTCTTTGATCACAGGAGGGTTGCCCATCTTTCAGGACGGTGTTGGTGTGGTACTTTCTGAAGTCAGAGAAATGGTGTAAATTACGGATGAATGTCGTGGCCAGACCCCTGTTTTCCCCTGCGGTGGGCACTGGCAGGTCAGTGGTAGGAGTGCCTGCGGGATAAAGTCTCGTGGAAAATGCTCCCCCATCCCACTGACCAGGGCAACTTGCAGTTAAAGAACTGCTTTCAGCAAGTGTATAGCAACTGTCTATCCTGGGCCCACCACCATGCTGGGCCCTAGAGAAGACACCACAGAGGCAGCGAGTGAGGACCACCAGTGCCTCCCCAGGCTCAGAAGGGCCCCATGCTTGGGGCTTAATGCTTCCATCACCTCTTGAAATTCTTAGTAATTTTATCTTTGAATGAGTGTTTTGTAAGTGAAGTCCAAAGGCACGGTGGACCATGGTGGATGGGAAGGAGCTCAGTCATGCCTCCATGGCCTCCCCACCTCCCACAGGCTATTGATTGCTGCTCCCTGCCACCATCCAGGGCCTACAGCCATTGGGGCAGGCAGGGGCCTGGACACGGGTGCAGGGAGGGTTGAAGTTGGTGTGCATACCCCAGGCACCAAATTGCTGGACAGGGCCCAGGGCACCTTGGAGGGTCTGCACTCACCCTGTAAGTTTCCCTATGCTTGAGGGAGCATGATGCTAAGTAGCAAACAAGAAACACCAAGACAGGTCAAAAGAGAGACAGAGAAAGAAAGGAAAGTTTATTGTCCTGCTTTTTGAACAAAAGACCTGCCGTGTTTTGCCCTGGGCCTTGCAAATTAGGAAGCTGGTTCTGACAAGACTTACAGGGTGGAAGGGAAACATATGCAAAAAATGCAAAAGGAGGACTTCTTGGAAGAGGCTCCACCCTTGACAAAACTTTCTGATCTGGCTGAGCAAACTCATTTCCCCGGGAAGGGTGTAGCCCTCGAGAGCATCACACTCTAGAGCCAAGTGTGTGGTTGAATAAGAGGAGCATTTTCTCAGAAGGGAGTCTCTGGTGATTATAGACCAGGACGCAACCCTGCTTCATTATATGCAGTGCAAGATTATCCCAAATACTCTATATAGATACATACAGGGCCGGGGCTAATAGACAAAGTCCTGGGAGTGTAACAGACAAGTTCTTTGGCTTTTGCTCGACAATGTTGGGAGGAAAAAATACAATCATAAAAATGGGTTGAGTTCGCCTTTCTTCCTAGAAATTATCTTTCCAGCAACTTTGTGTTGTTCTCCTCTCGAGAAAAGAGTTAATTTTTAAAAAGTGAATATAATAAACTGTGCTTTTGAGAAAGCATGTTTCACTCTTTGTTCCTCAGTGTTCTGGGAGTGAAAGGCACACGTGCACAAACGAATCATAATGCAAATGCTTATTAGTGCAAAATATATTGTGTGCATATTCATAAAAATCAGTGACATGTCACAGCGATTTCTAAATTATCACCATAGAATTAAAAACCACTTTACATGCTCAATAAAGTGAGAAAAATCCATTAAACTCCTGAGTCCTGCTGAGTGTCTCCGTGAGAGAGAACCAGAGGTTCATAATTCCATGTGGAAGAAGGAGTGTGTGTTCTACGGTGGTCTCTTCAAGACCTAGACCTTGGCCTGGTTTACTCCAGATTGCATGGACTTCTAGCCTTCCTGTAACGAGAGAATTATCCAGGATCTTCTTACTTATTTGCATGCCTTATAGACACATATACAATGTGAGTTCTGTGTTACGGAGAAAGGGGTGCAGGTAAGAAGGTGGTTTGAGACTAAGCTGGGCTTCCTATCAGAGGTAAAATGTATCTCAGTGGCTGCATGTGTCTGTAAGACTGTGGGATTTGATCTCCAGGCAGATCTGCCCTTAGACTCAGGCAAATGGGGCCCCAGTCTGTGGCTCATGCTTTAGTTAAGAGGAGAGTAGTCCATGCAGCCAAGGGGCCATGCCCACCTGGAACCAAGGTACTTCCTCTATGCCTAGAGTACCTGAAACACTGAAATTTCCTTCCTAAAAGTCCCAGTCTGCTTCTAGAAACTGTGTGGGCCTATTTTTCAAGTCCCAGCATCACAGCTCTTAACCACATCTCCAGCATGATGGTGGCCCAAGGGCAGCATTTGCAGGCCTGCTGTGTTTAAGCTGGGATGTCCACATACCTATGAGTGTGCCTGAGGTCTTTCAAGTTGCAAGACTGAGCAGATGCTAAGGAAACAAAAGGGGCAGTTGTGGGTTGGAGGGCTGGGGCCTTGGAGTGTACTCCTGCCCCATCTGCAGATGTTAGGGCTGGGTCTGCCCCCAGGAGACTGGATGAACAAGGGCCTGAGGAGCCCTCCAGCGAGTAAACATCTTAAAGGCAGAGGGAGTGAGGGACAGAAGGTTGACCCTATAATGGGGCCTCAATCTCTAGCTGAAGGGATGATTGTAAGGACAGCATAGGGTCCATTCCTTCAATCTGTCATTTATAATGATGTGAAACTCAGCTGAGTTGAAACTAAAATGTATCGAATAGCATTTTATTTAACATGGGAAATGCTCACTGAGCCATCCAAAGTTCTCTCTGGATTTTGACATATAATTTAATCTTCTGGAGATTCCTTCTAGGGGCATTGCCAACTGAGGCTGCCAGATAGGCCAGAAGCTACACTAAGGACTAAGAATGGGTTCTCTGTGAGGGGTCCCCTCCGTGCTGTCATTGACATGCTAAAAGAGTCTGTGTGCTGTCTAAGGATATCTCCCTGCTTGCCTGGACCTGAGGCCTGCGGTTTCCTTCACCTGTAGAGGATCCTTCTTTGGGTTGAACTGATGGTAACTGAGACAGGGGACCCCACATTGCAAGTTCTGCTTAAGCTTCTGAGAAGCAGTGGAGGAAGCATGGTGCAAAACTTCACAAGGCACTGGTTACCTGCAAGGCGCGTGAAATAAAAGGGCAGGAAAGTCCCAGAAACGAGACAGGAAGGCCTGAGACCACCAGGCCCCCTTCATAGACTTGCCCACCACAGAGTCTGTGAATCTGTGTAGTTTCAATTCAGGTTTACTTGCTTTAATTGGCTGAAAAATGAGGCTACCTGTATGGAAGGAACAACAACTCAAACAGTTTTAGTCGATTATTGAAATAGGATCCTTTTATGGCTTCTTTTCTTTTAAAAACCTGTGCAGTATTTGGGAGATACATCTCAGAGTCATCTATGTGATAATGTACCTTTCATATTAAAAACCAGTTTTATACCAAGAATATATATTTTATTATCTTTTATTGAGATATAATTCATACACGATAAAATCCACCCTTTTGAAGTATAAAATTCAGTAGTTGTTACTACATTCATGAAGTTGCACAACCATCACCACTATCTAGTTCCAGAAAAATTTTATCATCCCAAAAGAAACCCCATTATTCATCAGCCTTCACTCCCCATTCTCAATCTCCTCTCAGCCTCTGGCAACCACAACTTTTTATCTCTAAAGGTTTACCTATTGTGGATGTTTCATATAAAATAAAATCATACAATACGTGGCCTTTTGTATCTGACTTCTTTCACTTAGAATAATGTCTTCAATGTTCATCCATATTGTGGTATGAATTGGTACTTAATTCCTTTTTATACTGTATAATATTACATTGTATGGCCATACCATATTTTTTTATCCATTCATCAGTTGATGGAAATTTGGGTTGTTTCTACTTTTTGGCTACTATGAGTAATGCTGCTACTAATATTCATATGAGTTTTTGTGTGGGCATGTATTTTCAACGTTCTTGGGTATATGTCTGGGGGAGAATTGCTGGGTTATGAGTGTATCTTTTTATGTCTTTTATCTTAAAAAACGAAAGTTGGTGTGTCGAATGTTAGCCTGAGTCTTGAGTTTCCACACTTCACCAAAAAGTCATATGGTGTGAGCGGGGAATTTAACTAATCTATTTTCTCCCTCTCCTCTTGGCTACCGAAAAGCCCCACAACCTGTAGAAACCATTGGTTGTTGAAACAAGTCTTAGCAGACAAAGTTAACTGTGGTACTTTTCCCAGCTTGCTCACTATGGAGCGCATTTCTAAAACAAAATTTGTGCTTAAGAATTCCTTTTTCTAGAAAGTAATAAAAAGTAGTAACATCTGAAACATTCAAAGTGGAAACATGACAACGTGCTCTGGTTTGGCTATTTATGAATCTCCTCCTAGAACTATAGGGCCATGAAGACCAAAATAACACAGTGACTTGGAACACGAACATACCAACTTAGCAGGTGTGGGTGAATGTTTTTTTCCCAAGAGTATCCTTCACCCCTTCCTTCTGAATAAGACAAGAATGGGGAAATATATAAACTACGATATTGGTCAATGAGATGTGCATCGTTTTTTTTTTAAATGCAGCTTTTCTTGGACTTTCCCTTCTCTCTCTCTTTTTTTTTTTTTTGCTGGGAAAGACACGCTCTGTGCTAACATCTGTGGCCAATCTTCCTCTTCTTTTTTTTTTCTCTCCCCAAAGCCCCAGTCCACGGTTGTAT
The DNA here is from genome assembly GCF_057802395.1 of Ceratotherium simum simum. Lineage (NCBI taxonomy): Eukaryota > Metazoa > Chordata > Mammalia > Perissodactyla > Rhinocerotidae > Ceratotherium > Ceratotherium simum. Next base: position 53,669,327 of record NC_141918.1, on the reverse strand, counting down.
ATCCTAGTTGTAAGTCCTTCTAGTTCTTCTATGTGAGCCACTGCCACAGCATGGCTACTGACAGATAAGTGGTGTGGTTCTGTGCCCTGGAACTGAGCCTGGGCCGCCGAAGCAGAGTGCACCGAACTTGAACCACTAGGCCATCAGGGCTGGCTAAGGATGTACATCATATTTTTTGTCTATGTAGACAGCTGACCTGACTATACACCAACTAGTTGAAAGTGAAAAATTCAGTCCTGTGCGCCATTCTGCATCAGGTCATTTAAAAATAATAACCCAGTGTTATTTTTGGTAGAGTTTTCCCCCTTCAAATTTATTTTGTTTGTAGACACAGCTATAATCTCAAGAACAGAATGTGTACTCAGAAATGTGCTACGCTGATAAATTATGCCATGAAAAAAGAGGCAGGATATATTTTTGACTTTTCAATTTGACTGTTACAATTTGCACTTCTTACTTTCCACGTGTGTAATGATAGCTTTTTTCCTGTAGGTTTTTCAATTCTATCTCCCTACTCCTTTCTTGTTTTCTTCATTTTTAACCCCATAATTCTTGAATCACCATTTTACCACTTGTGATTGTTTTCAAACTAATGTGTTTCACACAGACATTTCAGGGATCTATCCATCAGGAGAGAATTGTAAGTGCCAGTAAAAATCGTCTCTCTGATTTGTTAATGCATGTCTTAAAAATACAGAGAGTGTAAGATGAGTCCAAAAATAACTTAAAACAGAAGGCTGAAGAGTGGGAAGGAGAGGAAATATACATAATCAGTAGTTTGTTGATTTTTTTTCCCTTGTAAACTAATCCACATGCCACTGCCTTCTATGGGGTTTGTCTGGTGCCTGCACCTTAAGATCCACCAGTGGGGTTCCCAGCCACTGACTCTCAGGGCACATACTCGTCTGTCGTAATTCATGCATACAGCATGTTCTTTTCCTGGCAACTCTTCTGAGACATGGAATGTTGTAGCCTTGTTCTAATCATAGGTTCCCTGGGAAAATCTCTTGGATGCTGTACAAACCACTCAAATCCAATCTTTCACTAAGGGTAACTGAAATTTACAGGGCCCACAATTATGATTCGTATTTGTGGTCCTTGTGATCTGTATTAAGAATAAGCTTCCAAAGTGTCAGAAAGAGTTCACTGCATACACAAAGGCACCAAAGATATTTAGGATCTGGGCTGCGTGCAGAGCTTTACCACGCCACTCTGCGTGGTGGGAAACAGCATAGCTTCTTCTCAATTCAGCTTGGTAAGTACTACCAGGCAGAGCACTGTTCCAGACACAGAGGGAATTCAAGAATAACTCGTTCTGGAGGAGGACAGGAGATAAGCTGTGAAGAAAATGGGCCTATGATACAACAACAGATACACAAATATGTGCTGTGGTGGTATGAAACGCGGGTACAAATGCTTGGAAAATGAGGGAACCATCACGTGGAAATAATCCCAGAAGACTTCACTACGGAGTTAATTACTAAGCAAGCAGACCACAGTAGGAACTATAAGATTTAGTTTGGCAAAGTAGACAGAGAAAGCCTTTGAGCTGTGGAGGAAGAGTGAAAGTAAAAGAGGAGACATCAAAAAGCCCTAGCAATGTCATTTGAAATTTAAAACTCATCTATTCCACAAATCCCTTCCAGTTAAAGGTGGCCATGTGAACTGGTTCTGGCCAACACGTCAACGGAATTCTGGTGGCTTCCAGAGTGAGGAAGCTTTGCTTATCCAGACGCAAAGAGGCAGATGCAGCCGGCCTCAAACTTCTTCACCTCATTGCTTCCCCGGGGAAGACTGGGTGTGATGTCTGAAGCGGCAGCAGCCATCTTCCAACATGAGGGAAAGGCCAGAGAACCATGAGACGCTGGACGCAGCATCTCTGTTGAGTCCTCTTTCTTAATGTGAGGAAAATAACCCCTCTTGGTTATGTCACATTTTCTATCATTTGTAGCTGAGCCTACTCCTCATTGATATTCTTAGGTGGGTTTTTGGCCAGCAAAAAGTTACCCATATTTTAGATGTACTTTGTAAAACTAATTTTAAAATCAAAATACTCAGGTTCATAGGATTATTTCAAAAGAAAGTGATTATTTTATATCTTGCAAGTTTATCCACTTGAAGAATAGCACTTAAGTAATTATATATCCATTTCTTAATATGTAGCTTAAAGCAGATTCCCTGAGCTTTCAGCCACATTTCGTCCATTAAGCCTCACTGTCTCAGATGCGTGAAGCTGAAATCCTCCGCGTGGCCGTGAATTTACTAAGGCAGCTAGGATTTCAGGGGACGGATCCATTTACAGTGTCATTTATTTTCCTTTAGTTTCTCTGCCAACTCCACAAAGTAATCTACCTCTGCTGGCTTTTTTTTTTTCATATTTAGAAGATTGTTGTATCCGCTCCAAAACTTAATCTTTTAACAGCGCCGTCTCATATCTCATGAAATAAAAGTGGTTTAAAAATTCATAGTCCCTAAACCCTTCAAGAGTTGCTTTTTCACCAATTTTAGTACCTGTCAGCTGTGATTGGGCAGGGATAGGATGGCGTGTCTTGAAGGCTGGCAACTTCCATAGACTATGAAACCTGGAAGGGACCGCCTGGACTAATGGATCCCATCACTGCTTCATCTTCAAAATCTTCTGGGAGACTGCTTAAAAATAAAATTTCTGAAATCCATCCCCAGAAATCCTGATCCAATGGATCAGGAATGAAGGCCAGAGATACATTTTTTTTTTTTTAAATCTCTCCAAATAGCCAAGTTTGAGAAGCACCAACCTAGTCCAGTGCCTCTCCAAGCGTGCACACAACAAAGCCAGGATGTTGTTAAAATGCAGTTTCTATTTCGGTAGAGCTCAGCTTCTGCTTCTCTAACAAGCTCCCAGGTGATGGTCCATGACCCACACTTTGAGTAAGGGAATCTAAGCCACACCCCACCTCCTGTACTACAGGCGAGAAAACCGAGACTGAGAGGTTAAATGAGTTGTCCAGGTCTCAGAGGAATGCAGTGGCAGCATGAGGTCCAGAGCCCAGCTCCTTCAATCCCCGTCCAGTGCTCCTCTGCACTGTTACATTGACCGCAGGAAAGAGCAGTCTGCCCATGAGACCTGGAGGTGTTGATGAGGACTGCAGAGCAGGGGGCCACTTTGGTTCACTCTTTTGTTTTATGATGGAACCTTTCAATGGTTGGTGAGTTCATTCTGCACCTGTCTTCAGCTTCTCTCTCCACCTCATATCCAGTCAGCGGTGTGCTGGTAAATGTTTACCTACTTGCTCTCTGGATGGGGGGAGGAGGGAGGGAAGCTCTGATTTGTAACGTTTGCTGATTTCCGTGGTGTAAATATCCTCCCATGGCCAATTTGTAGTTGCCCACCTGACATTACTGAGCACGAAGCTGGAAAAGATATACACCAATGGGAGTCAGTTGCGGCATCCCACTCCTCCAGCTTCTCAGAGGAGCTGAGGCCACAGGCCAGGACAGCAGAGGTGGTTCCAGTCAGGCTGCCAGGAGCTGGTCCCTGGCGAGGGGTCAGGAGAAGAAATAACGCTATTGCGTTTTAAGCAAGTCAACCTCTGGTGTAACTGGTAAGATGCAGTGATTGTGTATGAACCATGAAAATGCCTTAGGAAAGCTAAGGCCAGGAAGAGAAGAAAGATCATGGGGAAAGTATCAGCTTATAAAAGGAATGAAGCATTTAGAGACTGAAAATAAACAAGCAAACAAAAATGAACTGATGAACCCACAAGTGGACAAGTGTATGGATAGATTCTTTTGTTTAGGCAAAATAGAACCAAAAACAGTGGATTAATTTTCAATTCAACAGTATTGACTGAGTGCTTCCAGTGTTCAGGACATTTGGCTCAGTTCTTGCAGCACAGGTTTTATTTTCATGTGAACTTATTGCATTTTTTTTCTTTTTTCTGGTATAAACCACTTCCACACGAGGATCTCACTGGAGAAGACAAGACAAACAGTCCCCTGTGCCCCTGCAGGGGTGACTGCACTTCATCTATCACTGGCCACCGGGTAACTTTTTTAAATGAAGGCTCTCTATTAAAAGAGATTCATTATGCTAAGCAGTTTATACAGTTCTAGAGCAAGACGACACACAGTCCGGCAGAGCAGAACCCATCGTACTAAGCAATCACTAGATCCGTGTACCAAAGTTTACATTGTTTAGACACAAGCCATACAAAATAGTGCAAACACAACATTATTACTCTTAATCATTAGAAAATACTTATAAGTTACATAGAAGTATTATTTTCCCATGTAATTAATGAACAATGAAAGTAAGTGCAAAGAAAAAAAAAGAATAATAAATATGGACTTCCAACATGGATGAAGTTTAGATATCAGATATGTTTCTACCAAAAATAGCCTTGTTTTCTTTCTCTTAAATTTCCATTCTCACCTGTTCTTTTTCCCTAATAGAAATAACTTTTACTAATAAAAGAGCATTCTCCCCATCCTTCTCCTAACTGGTATCACCACTCACTAACTCTCCTGGGGAATAAGTGTAATTCTTTCCCATCATGTATATTTAGTAAGTGCCACATAGCATCAGGGACGCTTGTGAGAAGTTTGATTGCTTTTCTTTTGTTATCTATCCCTGTAGTTCAGTGTGACAAGACAAAATGCTGAAGAAAATGCAGAGAAATTCTGCTTAAACTACATTTAGCAAAACTAAGGCAATAGGCTTAGAAGGAGAAAACCATTATGAAGTGACCTTATCAATACAAAACATATAAGCAAAACCTAATCTAAATAAGTCCAAATCTCTTCATTTGGGGATATCTAGACGTTAAATTACAAATTCCTCGAAGGTTTTTCTTCATCTTACCCGGTAAGCCCCTGGGGTTTGATACAATACCCACAGAGTACTAGTTTAATTCAAGAATCTATTTCAATGTGTATTTATTGAGCACCTGTATACAGCTATATATGTGAGATCCTGGGTGAGGTATTGCAGATACAACTGCATGTGATGCAGGGGATATAAAATAACCTTCTACTTTTTTGAACATCAGCACTATGCTAAGAATTATTTTGAGCTATGATCTAATTTTTAATTTAAAACAGGATTATCCAGTTGGCTTAGAATATGGCTCTAACAAAGTAGATATTGTCCCCATTATACATTCCTGACAAAAACAAATTCTTAAATATTTTGATCACTAGAGAGAGTATAAGTTCAACAGAAATCCATTCTCTAAATGACAATACAACCCTGGTCTCAGACTGAGAAAAGGCACAGCATTTTTGTCACTCGCGCACTTTTTCTAGGCCCCAATTCATACCTCATAGGTTTGTTATAAAGATTGAAATAGGTGAAATGAATGGAGAATTTGTAAACTCAAAGCATCATACAGATATAAAATGAATAATTATTATCATATAAAGGGTTTTAGACACAGAAATTTACAGCATCAACTTCTGAGGATCTCATAGTGTGAAAAGGTGTGTCTCTCCTTCCAGAAAACGTTAAAAATTGGTCAATATCCGCCTTTTTATTTTTCCATAGTTAATCTGAGTGAACAGTAACTTCCTTCCATGGTAAGAGTTATATTTTCCCTTTTTTTCTGGAATATTTTTGCTTTTCTTTCCTTCTTTATTTTTTTAAACACTCACACACCCTCCCTTCCTCAGAGAGCCTAATAACCATTATTATTATTATCATCATCTTGACTTTTATAGCTAAAAGAGACTGAATCTTGAGCTCATCTAGCCACCTGTTCATGTTACAGATGAAAAGACCAAGAGCCACAGGAGGCATTGTCCATCAGAGATAGAAGCAAAAATAAGATTAAAGCCCAGGTTCCTAACTCCTAATTGAGTATTTTCACTGAAGCATTTGGCCCAAGAGGAAAGAAATAAATCCAAGTTTTGAGGATTCCTAGATCCATATAGCTCTGTTTCTATGGAATGTTGTTTATTTTGGTTTTTGGTCTCATGGTCTTGTTTCCTTTTATTCTTGCTTGTTTTTGACTGGGTGCTGGACACTATAGATGGAAAATTTTGGAAGTGATTTTAAGCTCTTAGTGATGTTATCTTTCTCTAAGGATGATTTACTGAGCTTGAGGCACTAGTTATCTGATATCACTATAAATCCAATTATGGATTAAGATGATTTGAAGGTGCAGTTCATTCTCTATGAGGGATTTTCTGTTATTGGCAATCATCTCAAGGGGAAAAGTTGCCCCCAAATGCCAGGATGGATTCTCTGACTTCTTTTCTCTTCCAATCTTTGTCCCACAATACCTCACTGAATTGTTACTGCTCTAGAGTAAAACCAAAAAGTTCTTTAAAATCTTCTGAATGTCAATAATTTCATGCACTTAATTTAGTATCAAGCATTACATGAAACACTTTTAATTTGATAGATTTAATGTTATTTTTAAAACATCTTGAGGCATGTCATTCAAGAGAGTAATTTGAATCGGCCGTAGTCTACTTTCCCCCATTTGTCTCTGACAATGTTAAACAATTTCCTATCTTCCAAACCTGAGACAATCCTTCATGAAATTTCAGAGCCTTTTGAAGTGGCAACGTCCATGGGGACTTGGTGTGCCCTGTTAACTTGCTAACTTGATCCTATCTCCCCACCTATGCAGACTACTCTATTTCCTGTCTTGGTCAACTCTTAATTGTGATTCTGCTCAAGTACGGTGAAATAACTAGGTAAGACTAACTCCCTGAATATGTTAGGAGGCATTACAAATTAGAAAGTAGATACACATTTTTAACCTGTTAGGAAAGCAAAAATACAAGGAAATAAATGACAAGGTCTTACCAGATCAGTGTCAAAATTGGTAGTACTAGGCAAGCCTCCTGAGTTTTAGTTTAGAACAGTAACCCTAAGAGGGTAGATAGATTGAAGTGAAATAAACAATAAGATGATCAGCTAGTTATATCATTCTCATTTTTTTTTCAAAAATTTTTTTCTCATTGTTTCAGTTACTTTGGGGACCATAACTTGTCCCCTTTTTGCAAACACAGGCAGAAACAGAGAGAACTTTCATTTTGCTCTCAAATGTTAAACTGTAGCTCCATGAGGCTACAGCTGGAGAAGGTCAGTTCTCTCTCTAAATCCCCAGTTTCTACCGCAGTGACTTGCAATGACACTCAGCAATAACGTGAAGGATGCACATTTCCTTGTTAACTAAATATTATATTTACTTTGATTATAGCTTGTGACTTTTATACAATCTTTGCAAGGTGACAAGAATGCTGTTTTTAGGGGGTGTAATCCTTGTTTGTATGATTTTTTACCTATATTCTTCCCTAGTGATAATATTGCCTCTCGAGCACCCCTGTCCTCCCTCCACCCCTCCCTTCCTCTCTATTCCTGTTCTGGAAATCTGGCCATCCTAATTATAAGCTATCTAATAGAGAAGGGAAATAATTTTGATGAAGGAAAATTTTTTTAATGCATTAACTTCATCCCAGAATATGCAACAACGGCAGGATTCTTAATAAAGCAGCATATGCCACATAGATTTCTACAGGGGGACACTGAAGCCAAAGGGCACATCTAACGTGGAGAAAGACCATGGGGGAGAATTGCCCCCAAATTCACGCCGTCAACAGCAGTACGGAATGTAGAGTGGACTCTGAGAGCCCGGCATATTGTGTCAGTATCTAGGAGCTAGTCACACTCGCGGGTGTCAGAGGTCTCTTCTTCATTTGTAGCTAAAAAGTGGAAGATGACTCTTGTGACCTTGCTGTTGATGTAAACAAGGCGCCACGGGTGGACAGTGTCCCTTGAGAGAGGTGGAGAAGGGGCCGAGTGGGCTGGTAAGGGAGTAACTCTCCCAGCCTCCTTCTTCCCAGCTTGTGCATAAGCTGAGCCCTTAAGGTGCCCAAGGACGTCGACTTACTCCACAGCAGGTGCAAACATTGAAGATTACAGTGAGTGTCGGCCTCAAATAGCTTAGGAGGCCTATCTCAATTCCACAGTCTGTCGATCCGACCTTGTCCTTTCTTGAAGTGTTTATATGGTCCTGGAAAAGAAAATATTTCCATTACGAAAAGGAAATTACAACAATAATGTACCCAACTGCCTAGAGTAATTAAAATGTGGCATCATTTTTGCAATACTTTAACAATTTCAGATCAGCGTTAAATGTTGGCCAGGGACAGGGATTAACAAATGGTAAATGGGAGCATTTGGGGTCTTTTATTTAGTTAAATCCATTGAAAATCTTGATGTCGTTGGCACTTTCAGGCACGTCATTGTTAGATGTATGTTTAGAATTGACTTCAGAGAGAGTCAGATATGGAAAAGGAGTGCTCCAATCCAGTTGTGACTTTTCAATAGATACCTAAATTTTGTAGATCTTATGTGACAATTGATTTCTGCTCTATCTGCCTTGTAGGATAGGATAAGTTATTTTTTGTGTGTATGTGAGGAAGATCAGCCTTGAGCTAACATCTGTCCCCAGTTCTCCTCTTTTTGCTGAGGAAGACTGGCCCTGGGCTAACATCTGTGCCCATCTTCCTCCACTTTGTATGGGACACCACCACAGCATGGCTTGACAAGCGGTGCGTCAGTGCGCGCCCGGGATCCGAACCCCAGGCCGCTGCATCGGAGCACTGCACTTAACTGCTACACCACTGGGCAGCCCAGGGTAAGTTATTTTTAAAGGCACGTCTGTTGTTTATAATTTAAGCCTAATTTGAGTTTCTTAAGAATATCCCTTTAAGAATTGCCCTTCTTTCAGTGTCATATGTATCCAACACTTATTACACCCAGAATAGAAGAAAAAAGGATTTTAAAGACAGGATTGTTACTTGAAAATGTATGAATGCTCCCTGTGGCCTGCCATTTCTTTGAAGATGGTAGGGTGGTGTGAGATGCCCTCTCCATCTAGAAGGTTCTCTGGCGAAGGCTGTCATTCACAGCTACCTGGGTGGGCTGGCACAGGACACCCACTGTAACACAGACCGTGTAAGAAAGAAGTAGGGCTGCACGATGCACTGCCGCCGTGTCAATCATCTCCGATTGTCAAAGCTCTTGTAGAGAAAAGACTGAACATGCTTTAAATGGTAGCTGTGATGCAGCTTACTTTGCTTTTTTATTAAAACAAGCCATTGTTGGTGCCTGCTCTGAGCAACACACAACTTACTGTAAATGTGCACGGCTTAGTCACACGGCCCACCCTCCTTTGTGTGCATTTTAGGAGGACAAGGGGCGTGTCTGCAGTGTTCCGTACTGAGTCACTGTGGTCCTTACACTCTGAGCCATCAGTAGTGGGTGACCAGGAATATGGCAGCATCCCATCATTGTGTGCTTCTCAGAAACTGGTAACCACTGCGATCTTGTGTTAACTACAAATAAAAGCAAGAATTTTTACATTTCTTTTTCTTCTTGAAGGTGTGTATATGTGGGTCTGAACGTCCTCTTACATGAGGATACATACTCCTGGTAATTCAAATAAGTGTGGGGAGACTCAAGAGAGGTGTCCTCCTAAGATCTAAGTGGGAATAAGTATCAGTTGTCAGATAAGGTTCATTACCAAGGAAACCTAGGGGTGAATTACTTGAAAATCTGCCCACTGATGGCTTTGTATGACCCTCAGTTTCCTCACTTTGATTAAAGGATGCCCCGTGGCCTTACCTTCCCTTAGTTTTGCCTCTTCAAATACAGTATTTTTAATAACTCATAACTTTTATGATGCTGAAGTGAGAATTATAGGTATAAAAACTAGATCTGTAAAAATTATTTGGAATTCTACATGTAGGATTTGTCTATTCTCTCCTATTTGTTTCTTTACATATTTGTTTCATCGTTTAGTTAGATCAGTAGGGGCACCTAGATATTTATTTTATACTTTGAGTTATAATCCAACACTGCTTTATTTCTTTTTTTGCTCAGATTGTTCCAGCTTCGGCACTGGGAGCTTTTTCAGTTGGTTCCTGTGTGCCTTTGATACATCCCCATGATTGTGGGTGTTTTTAGCTGTTGGTGCTATTAGGGTTTTTTTTAGTACTTCCTTACTTTCTGGTTCTACAAGATGCTGCAAGATCATCTTGTATGTTTCCTGCCCCAATCAGGGGATTGGGGAAATCAGGAAATCAGGAAATCAGCCATTTCTCCAAGGAGTCTTGGTTCCTTTTACTGGAGGGTCGTATTAGAAACCAACGTCTCCTGCTACTGGGGCATTGTTGCTTTTAGGCCCTCTCAGTAGACAAAACAAGGAACTATATGTATGTGTACCAACAAGTATATGTATACACATCTGTAGATAATTTTATATGTATTCATTTATATCTTTATTAAGCTAATCATGAATTCATACTAATGTCTGCAACCCAGTACCAAATGGATCATTCCAATCCAGTACCACATGGATCATTCCACACCGTTTCCACACAGATCGTTCTATCCTTCCCCTTTGCTCATCTCTAACCTTCCACTCCAAAAGTGAGAAACCTGGCTCCCAACATCCACCATCCATTTACTTATTGCTCAATTCCAGTGTACAGGTACCGTGGTTTCCAAATGAGCCCATACTCCTGTGGGGCACAACTTACCCAGTAGAGCACAATGTGCACGGACAGTCTTTTTGTCTTTAGTCTTATAGTCTCCACTCACTTCCAAAGTTACTTAGATTGGCAACTTCCCCCACCCTATTTGGTAAGATTATTTCATACATTTATAATACAGTTGGATTATTTTGTCATAGCCTGAATTCCATCCTGGGATTTCCCTAATCTCCTAAAAGAATTTTTTTATTTGTATATGTTTACAAATAGGAAATAATGTTAGCAATTATCTATCTCTTTTAGTACTCCAGCTTGACTCCAAGGCAGACTAGCCCACTTACTCATAAACCCTCTCAAAGTCAGCAGGGACTTTGGTGATGCTTCTTGGACTTGGGACCAGGACTTTTTTTTTTGCTGTATTTTCCTTAAGAAGATGCTGAGTCTCACAAAGGAAGAAGTGAAAGTTTCAAAACTTTATAAAAACTGTGTTATGGTAACATTGTCATCCCTGTCATGGCTCTGGAGCGGCTTTCCTTCTCCAGCTTCCTTCAGACACCTGCCTGGGTCTGCTCTTGGTCCCTGGTCCACTCCTTCCTTACTTTGTCACCACATTGATTTTGCAGTCTTTTATTTTATCCCCTAGTAAAACTACTTGACGCCAGGTTGACTAAATATGAACCTCATTTGTTTCCCTAAAGTAATACTTACATATGCTAAGGTCTCTCATTTTCTGATTGCCAAGTGAGAAGAAAATTGTGATTATTTTGGTCTTCTCTGTATAAGGCTTAAATGGATCAAACTCATTTTACTAGCATAGAACGTTTTGGAAGCTGTGCCTGTGATCTAAGTGTTCTCAATAAAAGAGCCCTTCTTTCTTCCAAAAAAAAAAAAACTGCATACATTAGGGTTCACTGTGCTATGAAGTTCTACTCCCCATTCAGGGAGCTGGAGCACAACTTCCCACCCCACTAAGTACGAGCCGCAAACAGTGACTTCCTTCCAAAGAGTGTGGTAGGGAAGGAGTGGGCAGGAGCATAATTCCACAGTAGGAAAACAGACAAACAGGGCCTCAGCCACGCGATCACGGTCAACACCATCAGTCACGCCATATTGATAGCACAGATCCTTGATATGATGTGACAAGAAAAGCAACTTACCTCTGTGACCGTCCCCCCCCAAACCTGCAACTCCAGTCTAATCATGGAAAACATCCAAGAAACCCCAATTAATGGACCTTCTACAAAATACCTGACCAAAGTCTCCTCAAGACTGTCAAGGTCATGAGAAACGAGGAAAGTCTGAGAAACTGTCATAGTCTTGAATAGCCTAAGGAAAAGGATAACTAAAGGTAATGTGGTATGCTGTGTGGGCCCTGGAACAGAGAAAGGACACTAGGTCAATCTACAGGTGTTTGAATACAGTATGGACCTCAGTTAATAATAGTGTGTTAATACTGGTTTATTATTGGTGACAAACGTACCATACTAATGTTGACAACACAGGAAACTGGGTGTGGGGTGCATGGGACCTATCTTTCTAACTTTCCTGTAAATCCAAAAGTATTCTAAAGTAAAAAGTTTATTTAAAAAAATAAAGCAGAAGAAAATTAGATCTGATGCCTTAAGAAAAAAAGGACTTGCAAATTTGAGAGAAAGAGACTACTGGGGGATTTTGCTTCATTTGGCTTCTAAAATATATTTTTCCTACCAAGAAATCTTGTAGGGTTTTTGAGTTGTTTTTTTTAAATTTAAAAGTAGGGCACTGCCTATGAATCTAGCAAGTAGGAATGACCCAGAGGAACTCATCTCTGAAGATGCATTTAGATTGGGTTTCTTGCATTGAGAATGAACTGATGACCCAAAAACCTTATTTCAAATGCTAATCAGCATCTATTAAACAGAAAATTGTTTTATTCTGGAATACTATCTGGGTCTCGTAATCAGTAATTGGGGTGTAAGTTTATGTCCACTTTTCTTTGGTATGATTTCTTTAGAACGCATTAGACTATGATTTTTAAGGGGAAACGGTGGGGTACTCGACCCTATTGTGTGCTCAAAACCTACACAAAAGGGGTTTTTTCTTCCTTGTGATAAAATATATATACCATAAAATTTGCCATTTTAACCATATTTAAGTGTACAATTCAGGGACCTTAATTCGCAATGTTATGAAACCATCACTGCTATCTATTTCCAAAACTTTTTCATCAGAACAGTACCTCTGTATCCATTAAACAATTACTTCCCATTCCCCCCTCCTGCCAGCCCTGGTAACCTCTAATCTACTTTCTGTCTCTATGAATTTGCCTATCCTAGAAACTTTGTATAAGTGGAATCATACAATATTTGTGCTTTTGTGTCTAGCTTATTTCTCTTAGCATAATGTTTTCAAGGTTCGTCCTGTTGTAGCATGTATCAGAACTTCATGCCTTTTTATGGCCGAATAATATTCTATTGCATGTACACCAGACATCTTGTTCATCCATTCATCTGTTGATGGACTTTAGGGTTATTCCCATCTTTTGGCTATTCTACACAGTAGATTTTATAAGTGTTAGTCTTGTAAAAAAGAAAAGCAAGTTGTTGAACTTTCCTGGAATGTAAAGCTTGGCTCAATTATAGTTAGCATCGGTGCCTACCATTTGATGCTAAAGGATAAGTAAATGCTCTAAAAATGAATCCGTGAATTTTGTGTCACAGGCATCATCAGAGGTGGCTCTAGAGGCCCCAGGTCAAAGTCACAGCTAAACAGGTAGCATTCTTCCAGAAGGCTTGCTTCTCTTGTTTGTTCGTTTATGTTTGGTTTCGTTTTTGCACAACTCTTTTTAAATGTTAGGCCCTTGTCTTAGTCCCTTTCTTTCTCCCTTTTGCCATGGCTGTATTATCGTTAAGAAACTCAGGTAATTCACATTCCAATCGATATATGTTGATTATTACCTAGCATACCAACTACGACCACATAAGTTGAGTTGTCCTGGCTGGCATAATTAACCAGGCTGCGTAGATGACAGGAACACAAGCTTGAGGAGCTGCCATTGGTAGAATTTACCTGTGTAATTTGCACGCCCAAAATGCAGCTCCTCTTTTCTCTGAAAGTAGATTCTCCAGATTCTCTCTCTCAGTGAGGAATGTTACTATTCACCTAATCACCACAAAAGACCCCAGGGAATTACTCTTGTCCTTCTTCTTTCTTATGCCCTACCATAAATCCTACAGATTTTGCCTTGTGTCAATATTTATCAAATCGTCTCCTACTCTCTATTCCTCTATCCGTGCTTGCACAGTTACAATGGAAGCCTCATCACTCCTCCTAATACTTCCTGGAGACCTAGACAAGGAGGGCCCTTCCCTGGGTGCTGTGCTATAGAGGGACTGGCATATCGCAAACACAAAAAATTGTTGAAAAACACGTGGTGACTGTCAGTAAGGATGTGGTGCTCAGCGCTGGAATGGTCAACCCAGAACCCCAAATGTCCACTCTCATGGCTGACACTGTTCAAGCCCCAGGGAAACAGTTCTCCATATCTCTTCTGCACATCTCTTCCCTGAGATCCCCAACAAAAAGCAACTATCTGAGTGCTACTAAAGGTGGGGTTGTGTCATCACCCACGTAAGGGAAAAACACAACTTCCTTCACATTGCCAAGGAATTTAAGTGGGCAACTGTTTAGGTGAAAGGAAAGATAAATTAATAAGTTTGCTGTTTTGAGCTGCATTGTGTCCTCCTCAAGTTTGTATGTTGAAGTTCTAACCCCTAGTACCTCAGAATGTGACTGTATTTGGAGATAAAGTTTTCAAAGAGGTAATTAAGTTAGAATGAGGTTATGGGTGGGCCCTAACCCAATACAATTGGTGTCCTTATAAGAAGAGGAAATTTGGACACAGACACACACGGAGGGAAGACCATGTGAAGACATGGGGAGAAGACGGCCATCTATGAGCAAGGAGCGAGGCCTTGGCAGGAACCAACTCTGCCAAAACCTTAATCTTGGACGTCCAGCCTCCAGAACTATGAGGAAATAAATTTCTGTTGTTTAAGCCCCCAGTCTGTGGTACATTGTTACAGTGGTTGTAGCATGTTCCTCTCAGATAACATAATACAATATTGGTTCCCAGTAGTGCCATTTTCTTGCTTCTCTTTGTACTTCAATTTATGGTTCCTGTAGCACTTTCAGATTCTGGCCCCGGACCTGGACTTTAAGGGCTCTACCTTGGCCCTCCCTTGACTGTGCCCTTCTTCACAGGCCTAAGACAGAGGGCCAAGGTGTACCTACCTGAAACCTGTATCTCCTCCCACCCTAGAATTCTCTGTCCAAATGGCCCTGAGCCCATTACCAGGGACCATGCTGGCCTCCTCCCTGGATCCTTCCTCAAGAAGGTGGACTGAGCCACTGCTACCCACACCCTTAAGCCTGAGAGCTACCCCAGAACAGCTGTCTAGGGTCTGACCTTGGATGTGTGGACCAGGGTGTCTACATGCCATTGCGTGGGACCCACATGGTCTGGGACAGAGCTGGAAGGTGGCAAAAGTAGGGGGTGAAGTCTGGGGCTGGAGACTGTGGTCTGGAGGCCACCTTTACTTGTGCTGTGACCTTCTGACATGGTTCTCTGAGAAGCCCAGGGGTTCCTAATTTGAACCTGACCTTCCATGTCCTTAAGAAGGTATATTCATCAAGATCAGGGAATAGAACATATTTTATTTTATGGTTTGTTAATGTGATTTATAGCCTTTATATATTTAGACATATGATACATGGGTCTTCATATCTTGCTTCAGACCCCACAAACATTAGGAGTAGACTTGGTGGTTCTGGAGGGACTCATGAATTAGAGCAATATTTGCCACTGTTGCACGTGGAGACTGAGGAACATTTTTCAATATTAAACTGTTCCTATTACTCTTAAATTTGCATATATATAGGTCTAGACATAACGTGTGATGCATGATATCAGTTTTAATATTAGCAATGAGGTGGATATTAAAATTAAAATTATATATACTTGTGTTTTTATAAATATTTAATATTATTTTGTTAAATATTTTAAAAACTCAACAAAAATTTTGGCTTGTTTAAATAATTTTGATTTTAATTCTTATTATACTTTGTAATTTATATTTTGTTTCCAATCCTAATAGATTATATTAAATATTTCAAAATAAAAATACATTTTGAAAATGTATATAAAATTTTATTCCCTTTACATTACTGTGATTTATAGTTTTTGACAAAGAATACATTAAAATTTTGTACACTTTGATTTTAATTACATTTTCTTTTTATTCCTTTAGAATAAGCAAAAATTGTGACTATGATATAAACAGAAAATCCAACAGTGGAGTGCAGAACTGAAATAACAAGGAAAAAAAGAAATAGAAAATCTTCAAAGAGCAGTCTGCTTAAATTTTTAAAAACTGGAAACAGTAAAAGTGAGCAGGTTTTTATTGAGTACATCCCACACAAAAATTTTGAATAATATATTACAAATTTTTTATTTAATGAGGATTTAATTATTGATCAAAACAATGAAAATGAGTGAGAAAATTATTCTAATCAAATCTACAGCTTGGAAAGAGGTCAGATGAAATCTCTGCAAATTCACACTCTTTACTAAATGAAGAGTTCACGTCTGATGGGAACAATGAGAACATGTGCGGTCCTCTCTGACATTTGTCCCAGTGCCTTGCATCCTTCCCTGAGACCACCTCCTCATAGACTTCTGTCCCCACTCTCCTTCCCCCTACCTGTCCCACGTGCTGCTGTCAGAGTGGGTTATCTGGCCCTGTCCACTGAAAGACTCTTCAGCAACCCGCCACTACTCGGAGCAGAGTTCCCCAAGAGCACAGACCTGGTGTGGTTGATTATGCTGGAAGGAGTGAAGGGTTCTGTGGCTACACAAGTTTGAGAAACAATAGATACAGCCATTTCATTTCTGGAAGACTTCTCAAAGACTTTCATATATTAATCCCTTGTTTGAATCTCCAGGAGGGATATGTATAGGCAGCTCTCCCAGCTGTTCCCACTGAAGACGTCCTAGGACTGGTGTTCTTGGGAAAGTTATTTCGAGCTGCATTTCCCAGTGTGGTAGCCACTAGCCATGATGGCAATCAAGCACTGGAAATGTGGCTAGTCTGATTTAAGATACATTCTAATATAAAACACACTGTATTTCAAAGATTTAGTACAAAAAAGAGAATGTAAACTCTCAATAATTTTTATGTTGAACACACGTTGAAATAATAAAATTTTAGATATATGAGGTTAAATAAAATATATTGCTAAAGTTAATTTTACCTGCTTCTTTTTACTTTTTTTAATGTAGTTCCTAGAAAATTTAAAATTCCACCTGTGGTTTGCATTATGTTTCTACTGGACAGCAATGATCTAGAGGACCATGTGGGACCTCTGCCTATCTCTCCAGCTCTGTCTCTAAATATTCTCTCCCTTTGGACTTGAAAGGAACACCTCTTTATCCCTACCAACCACCACCACCAGCAGTACCACACAGCATGACACCTCTATTCTTTGTTCATTGCAACTCCTGGAATGACATCAGGCTAACTCCTACTCAGCCTTTAGATGTCAAGCATCTATCACTCATCCAGGAGGCCTATCCTAAAATCCAGACACACCTGTCCCCTGGCCTGCTTAGGTGACCTTCCTCCAGGCACCTATAATTTCCCACAGTCACCCCCAACCTGCACTCACTACATGGAAGCCTCTGCTTATGTATCTCACTTCTCCAGTGCACTGTGAACATCTTGAGGGCAGAGATAAAATCTTCCTTATTTTATACTCCTAGCGCCTATCACAATGCCTGGTGTATTAGGCCCTGAATAAATATTTAGTGGATGAATGAATGAATGGTTCAAGAATGAAATAGATATGATCCCTTCCCTAATGGAGCACAATCTAGAAGAGGAGCTGGATATGTGAATAGATAGTTAAAATATGTTGCTTTAAATTGTATTATAAATAACAGTGAGAGTTATATGGAAACTCCAAGCAGAGAACCTAACTGGGGCCCCCTTCGTCAGTGGACAGCTAGTTGCTGCACAGGACGTTGCACTCAGAAGGGCCTAGGTCTTGGTTTAATGCTCTGTGGTCACTGTCTTGAAGTTCCTAGTAATTTTTGAACAAGAATCTGCACATTTTCATTTTGCTCTGGGTCTTGCACCTAACCCATGGGGGCTAAGGTGGGGGGAGGTGAGGGGAGAGGGTCTGAAAGGCCATCACTGGAGTTAGCTAAATGAAGTGGGGCTGGGAAGGGCCCTGGGGGAACCAGGGCAAAGAGAACTGCATGCATGAAGGCTCAGAAGTAAAGAGAGCACAGCCAGCAGTTCACCCTGGCTGCAGCCAGCACACAGGGAGGATCAGCAGTGGAAATAATGTCATGCTTAAGAGTGGATTTTACGTGGAAGACCATGAAAAAGCTTTGTATGGATTTAGGCAGAAGAGCAACATGTTTAGATTTGGATTTTAGAAAATTCAATCTTGGGACAGTGTTAAAATGTTTTCCCTTTGGTGTTGGCAAGGGAAAGAGATGTGATGGAGATGAGAGAGCAGAAGAAGCGATACCGGGGAAGAGGCTCTGCAGTAGCCCAAGTGAGATGATGCCCCGGTGTGAGCTAGAACCTGCTGTGAGAATAGAAAAGAGAACTTAATGAGCAGAGTCAATGGGATTTGGTGATCCACAGGATGTGAGGGGTAAGGGAGGCAGAGAAGTCAAGGAGGACTCCCAGATTCCAGTGAGTCAAAATGTTTTGGTTATTTCCTATGTATGAATTTGTTCTTTTTCGCCAATGGAACATGAACAGACTCCACATATCTAAACGATTACTTTTTTTCCTGAGTTATTGCTCCATCCAAACATGATCTTGTGTTATCTCTAGAACTTAAATGTTTAGGTTAACGGGAATTTTGCCGTGGTCTTTTAGAGAACAGGCTGGGCCTCGAGACTTTGGCAGAGTTATTGGAATGGCAATAGCAGATCTCGCCTTTCTGACGTCAAGTGTCTGCTCAGCAGGTGCCCTCCTCTCTGTGGGATGATCCAGGTGTTCCTTCTCAGTCAACATCTCACAACTGAGTCATGTCACAGAGATCGTTTTCCCTCATTTGGAGACAAGAAAACAACGACTCAGGTTACGTAAGAGCTACTAAGTAGAAAAGAAGACATTCAAAGCCAAGTTCTGAAGTGGTGTTCTTTACTCTTTCCATCAAATGACATTTGCCTCAGGGGATTAAACCAGGAAACAAACAGATTGAACAAACAGATTAGCTTTATCTAAATATTTCTGAGCTTTCTTCCATTGCCCATCATTTATGTGGTCTTAAGGATGGCTGGAAAAAAATAGAAACAGTAAATAATGTGAGTAAGAGGGAAGAGAACAGCAAGAGTAGAAGAGTTATAATGTTCATTGAATAACTGCTGAGGCAGAGCAAGCCTGGGCAGGATGACACTAATGTGGTCACGACACAGTCGTGAAGATTCGTGGCCGTACACCACCAAAGCCGGGCACACCTGCCAGACCCCTCTTGTCATATGACCCTTCCCTATACTCATTTCTTCACAGCCTTCATGTCTTTTCATAGCATCATCTGAGATTACGATGATTATTCTGCGATTATGATGTGCTAGTTGTTTTCTGTTTTCTGCATTAGATCATCAACTCCTTTGGGCCAGGGACCATTGTATTTTGTTCACTGCTGTATCTCAAGAGCCAAGAAAAACACTAGCACATACTAATCACTCAATAAATATTTGTTGAATGAATGAGTTTCATCAAAAAACCAGGCATTCAGGAGAAAAATACCTTTCAAACAATATAGTATAAACAAAACAACTAGCTGATTTTAATTGTTTTAATGACCAATTTTGGTTATGGGAGCCTGTGTATAACAAATATTTGAAGGATAATTTAGCCATTTCTTTTTCTATTATTACTGATGCCAGGAGTCCTAAAAACGTAAAAGGAAGACTCAATAAGCTCTGAAAGACATGCAAGTAATTTTAGGGAGAAAAATGTTACAAAGATTAGTGCGTTATAAGCTGAGAAAGAACCTTATGAAGCCACGTTGTATTATATTGTTAGGGTAATGCTGAATGAAGTGTCCAGAGGATTCTTAAGATGTGTGAAAACTCTCATTTCATGGAAGAAAATCCTAACTATTAATGCTATATGCTTTGATCCACAATTCAGGAGCCAGGCAGTCAAACAGGAAACGAGGTCGTCTTTGTTTAAAGACAGTGTAAAATCTTAGTTCTTTGATAAAAACAAAACTTACTTAACTACAAATGCCAACAGCGTTTGTTCCTATGTCAAGGAATATCACATTTACTTTACACTGGGGAAGGGGAAAGGTGTATTATAATTTAGATCCCTAAAATTAATAATTGGGAAGAGGTGGTAACAAATAACACGTAACCTGCAGTGAAAACAGCAATGGCGAATACTCAGCAGTCCCGGATACTTAAATTTTTGTATATGCACATCAATTGGTTTTAATTAACTAAGTGAAAAACTGAAAAGAAAGATAGAAAATAATACCCTTTATTTTTTTTATTTTTATTCTATTTATTTAAACTAAAAAAAAACCTGGTTCACCCATTTCTCCCACCACCCACTCCCCACATCTTGCAATCACCAATCTGTTCTCTATATCTATGAGCCTGGTTTTTATTTTGTTTTGTTTTAGATTCCACATGTAAGAGAGATTATACAGTGTTTGTCTTCCTCTGTCTGATCTATTTCACTTAGCATGATGCCCTTGAGGTCCATCCATGTTTGTTGCAAATGGCAAGATTTCATTCCTTTTTGTAGCTGAATAACATTCCATTGTTTCTTTATCCATTCATCAATCAATTTCTTTATCCATTCATCCATCAATGGACACTTAG
The DNA here is from genome assembly GCF_057802395.1 of Ceratotherium simum simum. Taxonomy (NCBI): domain Eukaryota; kingdom Metazoa; phylum Chordata; class Mammalia; order Perissodactyla; family Rhinocerotidae; genus Ceratotherium; species Ceratotherium simum. The sequence goes on along the minus strand of NC_141918.1, from coordinate 53,648,947 downwards.
GTTGTTTCCATATTTTTGCTATTATAAAAACTCCTGCAATGAACATGGGGGTGCATACATCTTTTCAAATTAGTGTTTTTGTTTTCTTCAGATAAATACCCAGAAGCAGAATTGCTGGATCATATGGTAATTCCATTTTACACTTTTTGAGGAACCCCTATACTGTTTTCCATAGCTATTGCACCAGTTTATATTCCCACCAAAAGTGCACAAGGATTCCCTTTCCTCCACATCCTCACCAATACTTGTTATTTCTTGTCTTTTTGATAATAGCCATTCTAACAGTTGTGAGGTGATATCTCATTGTCGTTTTGATTTGCATTTGCCTAATGATTAGTAATGTTGAGCACCTTTTCACGTACCTGTTGTCCATTTGTATGTCTTCTTTGGAAAAATGTCTACTCAGATCTTCTGTTAATTTTTTAATCAGATTGTTTTTTTGCTATTGGGCTGTATGAGTTCTTTATATATTTTGGATATTAGCCCCTTATCAGATATATGATTTGCAATTATTCTCTCTCATTCAGTAGGTTGTCTTTTCATTTTGTTGATTGTTTCCTTTGCTATGCAGAAGATTTTTAGTTTGATGTAGTCCCACGTGTTTATTTTTGCTTTTGTTGCTTCTGTTTTTGGTGTCAGATTTAAAAAATCATCACCAAGACCTATGTCAAGGAGCTTATACTACCTTTGTTTTCTTCTGGGAGTTTTATAGTTTCAGGTCTTACATTCAAGTCTTTAATCATTTTGAGTTAAATTTTGTGTGGTGTAAGATAGTGGTCCAGTCACATTCTTTTGATTGTAGCTGTTCAATTTTCCCAATGCCATTTAATGAAGAGATTGTCCTTTCCTCATTATATGTTCTTGGCTCCTTTGTCATAAATTAATTGATCACACATGCATAGGTTTATTTCTGGGCTCTCTATTCTGATCCACTGATCTGTTGTGTCTGTTTTTATACCAATACCATACTGTTTTAACGACTATCGCTTTGTAATATTATTTGACATCAGGGAGCATGATGCCTCCAGCTTTGTTCTTCTTTCTTAATATTGTGCTGGCTATTCGAGGTCTTTTGTGGCTCAATACAAATTTTAGGATTATTTGTTCTATTTCTATGAAAAATATCATTGGAATTTTGATAGAGGTTGCATTGAATCTGTATATCGCTTTGGGTATTGTGGACATTTTAACAATTTTAACAATTAATTCTTCCAATCCATGAACACCATTTAATTTACTAAAATAACTTACCTTCATTCTTCAAAAAAACTGACAGTTTCACTTTTAACTAGTTATTAATAGAGATATCAGAAAAAATGTAAGTAATATTTTTACATGCATAGTGACCTGATATCAACAGGAGGTGGGTATATTTATCTGGGATAAAAATAAATCAGTTTCGGGGCCGGCCCTGTGGCTTAGTGGTTAAGTGCACGCACTCCGCTACTGGGGGCCCGGGTTCGGATCCCCGATGCCCCACTTCTCCGGCCATGCTGAGGCCGCGTCCCACATACAGCAACTAGAAGGCTGTTCAACTATGACATACAACTATCTACTGGGGCTTTGGGGGAAAAAAATAAATAAAAGAAAAATAAATAAATAAAAATAAATCAGTTTCTATGTAGACTGAGTTATAAAATCTTCTTTGGATTATAAAGTGAAACAGGGGAGCTCCTTGAAATAAGACCCTTCTCCATGCAGCCCTCAGCTCCTGTCCAGCCTCATCCTTGCCTGTTTCCCATCCCACCCCAGAAATTAACCTCTGATAAGACAAAACCCTGCACACTGCAGATCTCCACATACTGATTCCTTACCTCTATGTGTCTTCGTGTATGCTATGGCACTTTCCCTGGAATTCATTCATTCATTCAACAGATATTCATTGAGCACCTAGCATAAGCTAGGTATAGCTCATGTTAGGCCCTGGAGATACAACATTTAATATGACGAAGTCCCTCTATCCTCTTGGAGCATGCATTCTAGGGAAGAACAATAGGATGTTCTAGGAAACATTATTTATGTACTAAATAAGCAAACAAGTAAGTATATAGTAATAAAATAATTTCAAATAGAGATAAATGCTATGAAGAAAAATACAGGAGAGGAAGAGGTTACAGAAAGAATAGGGTGGGAAGGGGCTATTTTAGATAGTAGGTTGTGAAAGACCTCTGGAAGAGCCCCAATGAAGTGGGAGAGAAATTCATGAAAAGATTGGCAAGTGCAAAGAATGTGGACCATAAATGACGTTCAAGAGTTGGAGGAACAGCAAAGAGCATGGCTGGAGCAAACCAGAGTGACAGGAGCTAAGTCTAAGTTGGCAGCAGGATTCAGCTCACATAGGACATTACAGGCCATGGGAAGACTTTATTCTAAGTGGGTTATAGTCTAAAGTGTCTGTTAAGGCAATGGTAAGTTCTAATTTAAAATGTAAACTGTCATTCTGTCTGCTGTGTGGGAAGTTAACTGCAGGAGTATAAGAACAGAAGCTGGGAGGCTAATGCACTACTGTGAGAGATGATAGTGGCTTGGACAAGGGTGGTATCAATGAACATCATTGGAGTTAGGATACATTTAGAAGGCCCAGACAACAGAGCTTACTGATGGATTGGAAGTGTGGTATTAGAGGAAAGGGGAATGGTGGATTACTTCAAGGTGCCTTAGCCTGAACAAGTGAGTGCTGGAACCATTTGCTGAGATGGAAGAGACTGGCAGAGGAGAGGGTGTGAGCAGGAGGTGGGATAACGAGTTCTGTTTTTGGTACCTTAGATGTGAGGTGTCTATTAAACCTCCAAGTGGAGATGTGTTCTAGGCAGGTAGGTATGGGATCTGGTGATTGGGGGGAGGTGTCAGGAATTGAGGTGTAAATGTGAGGATTCATCAGTGCATGGATGGAGCACTTCAACCCTAGAGGTCAAGAAGAGAAGAGGGGCCAGCAAAGACTGAAAAGGAGCAGCCACAGTGAGACAAGAGGAAAAGCCCAAGTCTGGTCTGTTGGAAGCCAAACAGGGGAAGTGTTTTAAGATAAAGAATGTATTCCATTGGGAAAAATGATGTTGAGAGGTCCTTTGCTTGGAGCATGAGTGTCAGCTCGAATGCTGCTTCTTCTTTGAAGCAAACTCAGCCATGCTTTTCTCCTGTAACCCTTGCAAATCTCACTGATATAGAATTTATGGTGATGCATTGTAAGAGTCTGCATATCTGTTACCCCTCCCAACTGTGAGAGCTCCCTGAGGGCAAGGATTTTATCTGATTATGTCTCTGAACCCAGGATTCATGTAGTGTTGGCCTTACATGTGGTTGATGTTGAATCAATTTTTGAATGGATTCATAAAGTTTTCCCACTAAGAAACATGGGGAGTTGATTCTTGAGTCAATGTAGCCAACTATATGCCTTTTGAAAGAAGCCAGTCTATATCCAGAAATAAAAAACTACTGAGAAAAGGATCAGTGGTGGGGAAGTGGCTTCTACCTAGAAGTCAGATGGTCTGAAGGTGATCCCTGCCACCTCTGTCCCTTCTTTTATGCCCAGATGCCTTTGAGCATCCTCGAAAAGAAGCATCATAAGAATAAGATTTGCTCTAGGCCCACAGTTCCTCAGGGCCTCTGCTCCTCCTCTTCCCTCCCCTGCTCACCGTCCACCACCTCCCAACACCCACAGTTGAATGCCCCACAGAAGGTCCCAGCTCCCAACCACCCGAGATAGGAGCAACAACCAAGAAGGGCGGCCCAGCCTGATGCCCTCAATTCCTGATTTCTCCTTCCCTCTCAGTGTCTCTGTGCAGATTTCTCTCTCCTTCTCTCTAGCTCTGGCCTTTGACACTCCCAACCACCCCATCCTCACCTCAAATCTTTAAGGATAGGAAGAACTGATGCACTCTGCATGTATCTAGCCCTGTGCTAAACATTTTACATAAAACAGAGCAGTAGTAGGGCCTGGTGGTCTGGGCTTCTGTTCCCACCCAGCCTGAACTCCCCATCTCTCCTCCCTGAATGGGGGCTACTTTTATTTGCAGCATTTGCAGCCTGGGCCCATCCTCTCACACCGCCTCTCCCTGTCCCAGGCCTGGTACTGCTCCTCAGTCTATGATTAAATACCCAGGAACATCATGGCTTACACTGAATCTCTGAAATACAGATACCTCAGGATTTCAAGAACTAAAAGATCCCCTTCAGCTTCCTCTATCTTTCTCTAGGCCTGAAGTGGAAAAATGAGGGTGCAGTGTGGAGACATGAAGGTGGTCAGAAAAGAGACCTAAGATTTCCCTGTCCTAGTCAGTTTTCCTTTGTTGGTAAGAGTTATAATAAGTCTAAGAACCGGGCCGGCCCCGTGGCTTAGCGGTTAAGTGCGAGCGCTCCGCTGCTGGCGGCCCACGTTCGGATCCCGGGCGCGCACCAACGCACCGCTTCTCCGGCCATGCTGAGGCCGCGTCCCACATACAGCAACTAGAAAGATGTGCAGCTATGACATACAACTATCTACTGGGGCTTTGGGGGAAAAAATAAAATAAATAAAAATTAAAAAAAATAATAATAATAATAAGTCTAAGAACCTCACAAGGCCTAAATTCAGACATGGAAAAGGGGAACTTTCCTCTGTTCCCCAGAGGACCATAGAAGAAACAACTCTAGTTAGAAGAAACAGCTGATGGTGGTGGAAAGGGAAGCAGATGGACCCTTGGAAAGTAGCGGCACCAATAACTCACCTTCTGGGGACACCAGGAGGAGGTGCCAGCTCTCTCTTTCCTACCAGACCACACTTCTTCTCCCAAAGTCCCAGGCTTCCGAGTCCCTGTCCAGGCCAGGAGAGCCACTAAAATGATGAGCTTGAGCTGGAAGCATCTCTGCTGCCACAGGCAGAAGTAGGAACTGGGATGTGGAGGAGGATCCCCTAATTTTCCTTCTACAACTCCAGCTTGGAAGAGATTCCAATACCCAAAACTGTCATTTTTACCTTAAACGAGTAGTAGGTTCCATTGTGCCATAATTAAAATTCTTCAGATTCTGTTGTGTTATTAAATTCTTCAGCTACATAGTGTGAACCAGCAAGAGTTCTTTGGGACTAACAATAACCAACATTATTGAGTGTCTCCTATATTCCATGACCTCAGTCCAGATCCCCTGTCCAGTTTCTATGATCAAATGCCTAGGAACATCATGGCTTAAACTGAATCTCTAAAACACAGATATCTCAGGATTTCAAGTACTAAAAGATCCAAGAGTTTCACATGCAGCCTGTCTAGTCCCTATAATAACTCTACGAAGTGCCAGCATTTCTATGACTTCCATTTCATGTAGGAGGAAACTAATGCCCAGAGTAGTTACATGATTAGGAAGACATGGGTCTCTGATTCAAATCCAGATGGGCTGTCTGCAAGTCCATGATCAAACCCCAGTGCTCACCACTTCAGGGAATGTTAATTCTGTGCCTTGTGAGCCCTCACTCTCTGAACTTTTTCAATCTTTTATCTCTTTGCGTATCTTTTTTTGATGCTATGTAATTTTTACCAAATATTAGAATTATTTTTGTACATATTTTCCTTATAGACTTTGAGTTAACTGATGTCCTGCCCTGGATTTGATTCATCTTGGAAACTGAAACTCCAAATTGTGCCTTACACATATCATGCCTTAAATAGTCTTATTGAATGAAAGGATGAATGTGACTAAATAAAGAAGTAGATTCCAAGTTCTAAACAGTCTGTTTAAGAAGAGCTTTTTAGAACATCGCCATTTCGTGAGTGGTGAACTGTCTATATTCATATTTAGTAAACAACATCTCACAAACCATTCATCACAGATCAACTGTCCTCAAACCCATCAGTATCTAAGACCTTTTGCCTCTTAGGAACTCTTTCTTGTGTGAAACTGTATTAGGAAATATTCTTTCTTTTTTTTTTTTTTTTGTGAGGAAGATTAGCCCTGAGCTAACATCCGTTGCCAATCTTCCTTTTTGCTTGAGGAAGATTGTCCCTGAGCTAACACATCTGTGCCCATCTTCCTCTATTTTGCATGTGGGACCCCGCCACCTTATGGCTTGATAAACGGTGTGTAGGTCCCCACCCAGGATCTGAACCTGTGAACCCCAGGGTGCCGAAGAGGGGTGCGTGAACTTAACTACTACATCACCAGGCCGGCCCCGAAAATATTTTTAATGTATTAACTATAGTAGGAAAATTCCTTATACTTTCATTTCGCAGCTTCTTCAAACACATAAACAACTGGTATCTATGACAATTGTAAAATTTTCCTTTTTCCTAATTCTACTTTGCAGTTCAATAATAGCACTTATTCTTTTCTGCAAAGTCATCTTCTATGTCTCCTCTCCTTCCCTTTGGGGATAGTAAACCTCAAATCTCCATCCTTCATAGCTTCTGTTCACACGCTTTGCCTACACTTTCACTTTTTATTTGTATTTTAGCAGCAGAAGAGAAGAGGAGTTGTAAATGCAGGAATGAGAGAATGCAACCCAGCACTCCACCCACCAGCATCACCCCTACCCTGTGTTCCCCAGACATGGCCATAACTCGTCTAACCACTTTTTCTCAGTTCCCTCTTCCTGGATCCTCCCAATATTAAAGGTGGCAGCTCTACCAGAAAAATACCAACCTCGTTTCCATCTGAGTTCCCTGGGTCGGTGTAGACAATTAGATAACCACCTCATCAGTGACTCACATCACAGGTCACTCAACCACTGATGTGGTCATCATAATCTAATTTATAGATCACAGAATATTTTGTCCATCTAGTCAGAGAGATGGAGAGGTAACTAATCCCGGTTGTGGCTGTTGTTGGTGGTTTGTTTGTTTGTTTTTTTCACAAAACAAACACTCTGTCTCTTTCATTTTGCAATGGACTGTGAGGCCTCAGTTGCTGAGAACTTTTGCCACCACAACTGAGGGATTTTCCATCTGGTAAGAAATTTAGGTCATGATGAAGTGTTTAGTAATAGTTATTTGTGCTTCTGTTTTGTTTTTACAGCACTTAAAGGTTGTATTACCCCAAGATTTATCTGTATTGAATTCTAAGCATAATTGGGAAATGAGCTCAAAATCTCAGATCTTTATCTGACTTTTCTTTGACCAATAATGCAGTGGAATGAGGAGGTAGGAGGTAGAGGTGGGATGAGAGAGGAAATACATTGTCCTGGTGCAAAGTAACCCTCTGGTTCCACTAAAGTTACAGGACAAATCTACTAGATGTTCTACTTTTAAAAGTGGCCTTAGATGTTTTTAACTCACTATGATACTACACAAACACTACTGTAACAATTCCACTTTTTTTTTAAATCTAAAAGAGATCCAAGTACTCAACCCACAGAAAATCAAAGCAGTTGGTTAGCTAAACCGATGTGATAATGTGATTTTCTGTGGGTTGAGTACTTGGATCTCTTTTAGATTGTTATTAGATAGGAAAAATGTATGTCTGCATTATACTATTATTTTTCTTCTTTCCTTCTGCTTATTTAGGACAAGATAACTTGAAAGTACATACAAGGACCTGAAGCACCATTGTGAAGAATATACCTATTGAACAACTGTCCTACCCCATTGGCCAAGTGCCATACCAGGTGCACCAGGAGATACAAAAATCCCTGTTTTTCAAGAGTGTACAATTTGGTGTCAGAGGCAAAAGAGATGCGTGAAAAAATAAATGTAGAAGAGAGAATCGATGCTCTGTATCCCCATGACACATCCTTTTTTAATTTTTTTTTGAGGAAGATTAGCCCTGAACTAACATCTGTTGCCAATCCTCCTCTTTTTGCTGAGGAAGACTGGCCCTGGGCTAACATCCGTTCCCATCTTCCTCTACTTTATATGGGATGCCGCCATAGCACGGCTTGACAAGTGGTGCTTCTGTCCACGCCTGAGATCTGAACCTGCAAACCCCGGGCTGCTGAATCGGAGCATGCGAACTTAACCGCTATGCCACCGGGCAGGCCCCGATACATCCGTTTTTTAATGAGATGAGCTGGGCAATGTGAAGGCTGACTCTTCTACATCATACTCTCCTATGTCATCTCAGGTCCCTTTATTTGCTGACTCTGCAAAAGATCAACGAAGATATCATTGTGATGTCTATGCAACTCTCACTATGGAGAGCAGACCCTGATTCAAGAAGAAGAGAAAAGGCAGTTTTTTCCTCTTGAGGACTGAACTCTTCCCTTTTAACATTTCTGCAAGTTTTTCCTGCTTAGGATGAAAAATCCAGGCCTGAGAATGGCTAGAGGAAGGAAGCAAGGTGTTCTTGGAGGAGAGAGTGGTGGGAGGCTAGGCAGAGTCCAGATTCCTATGCCAGGCAGAGTCTGGGTCATCCCCAGAGAGAAGGACGGCCATTAATCTCCGAGAAAGTGAGAAACAGAGTGTACCTCTGAGCTTGGAGACTGATGTCTACAGAAGGTGTGGAGTGGAGCAACTCATTATCTCTACATCAGTTCAACCACATTGTCTTAAATGAGCCTTGGCCTGGCCTGGCCTGGGGAATGTCCTCACCATTTACAACATTGTTTCTATTGAGAAATATATTTTTAATTTCAAACCGCCTACAGGCAAACAAACTTTTGGAAAACAACTTGCTCATGAAATGAGGTTCTCCTGCCATGTATGGGGTCATGAACCACTGGATTGTAGTTTAAAAAAAATTAAAAGGCAACAACAACATAATCTCTGAAATATTGAGAAGAACAAACAAAGCAACATTGTCTTATTTCTGAAGAGATCAAAAGGTCAGCCAGAAACTTTGCCCTAAAATCTGTGTTATTTAGATTCATTTCCATCTGTCATCATCAAATGGTGAAATTAGCATGGTACAGTCATCCATTTTGAGAGCTGTTCATCCAACAGGTATTGATTAAGCCTCTGTGCCAGGCATTATGCTAAGTTCTTTATGCGTGTTATGTAATTTAGCCTTTACAACCCTCGTAAATAGGTATTAGCACCTTCCTTTTCAGATGAGGAAATTAAAGCTCAGAGGGCTGGTTGATTTCACCAGGGACACACAGTTAGCAGGTAAGCAGAAGCAGAGGCAGAACTCAAATCTGTCTAAGCCCAAAGCCAGGGCATCAACCACTTCCCTGTACGCCTCTGCGGGTCAACCCACCCTTAAATCATTTTTATTTGGTTTCCAGCCTTTAAAAACAAGTCCCTTTTAGTTGAACGACCGGCTCAGGTAACAGGTGCATTTAATCCGTGCTATTCGTCCAAACTGCTCCCACCCCTTCCACTCGAGTCTTGTTCAGGTTCTCCAACACGACAATATTTTCTGCATGCTTTTCAAGTGTGTCATTCTACATGTTGGAAATCTCACAACACCATTCTGCAGTAAGTAAATATTAACATCCACTATCTGTGGATTGGTCGACGGAGCTAGAAAGAGGACAAATGGCAAGTTCTGGGATGTAGCGGAGGTGGGCGGTGTCTCAGCAAAACCAGTAAAGGCTGATGGACTCAGGAGGGCACGAGAAGAAATCTCCCACCTGCAGCGGCAGCCAGGACGCTGAGACCTTGGGGTGCTTGCCTGGCTAAGGAACTTGACTTCCTCCTCCTCCTTTGTCACAGAATCATAAACACAGAAATTACCACGTTTATGAGCCCTCTGCTCTGTGGTCACTGATTCAGTCTCTTCCTGGGAGTCCTTTGGTAACACATATGAAAATCACTAACAATATATTTTCTAGGTCAGAACACCGCCCCTTATCCTATTAGTTCCAGTTAAAGATTTCCATCTGGGCCGACTCGGGACTATGCAGTGGCACCATCAATGCAAGTAGGGATCTTGCAGAAGGAATGAATGGGTGAAGGGGAGGGACCAAGCACTCTGCACTTCCCTAGGTCCCTCTTCTGAGGTGCAGGCCCAAGGCAGCCCCTCTAGCTAGTCTGCACAGAGGCCCCAGACTGTGGGGAGCCCTCTGCTTCCACTGTATCACATCACAACAACCTGTCAGTAAAAGGCGAAAAGAAACAACCAAATTCTGCTAAACCACAGATGTTTAAGTAGGTGTCCCCACATGCCTTGCTCTGTAGCATTTTTCACATGCATTTTAAAGAAATTCAGTGTCCTTGTGTAACATTCCCTAGATGGTTCCAAATTGATGTTTGACTACAGAATCAATTTATACATGTATACTTGTATATGTATAAATATAGTATATATAAACATATATGCATATACAAAGCATTTACCATTTACCAGAGGCTGTCCTAAGTGCTGTAAACACATTACTCCAGTTAAACCTATAACCCATAACCACACACTAAGATATAGGTGGTGTCCTTACCCCCACTTCACACAAGAGACAACTGAGGCAGAGGTGACTTGTGTCAAGGGCAGGGGGAAGTAGGGAGCCAGAGTTTGCCTCTGACTCACTCTTAATCACACTCCACTGATGGCAGCTATCGTGAAAAAGACTAACTCTGACAAAGTCTCTGTTGTGAAGGAGTTTGACTTTCTGATTTCAGCTTTCTTACTGACCAAATTAGATCGCCTCTTTAGCTAATCCAACTGATCTTCCATGAGTGGCCTCATATGAGGTGGGCAGCAGCAGGGTAGATGATTCCAGAAAACCTTGCTCAAATTATCTTCACCATATATGTAGAGCTGATGTCCAAAATTCCACCGTCATAACCTCAGTTCCATGTGGTAATTCTTCCTCTTTCTTTTTTTTTGTCCCCTAAGAATATGAAAGAAGAAGTGCTATAAAACTGATACCCATGGGGCTGGCCCCATGGCGTAGTGGTTAAGGGCGCGTGCTTCTCTCTGGTGGCCTGGGTTAGGATCCCGGGCACACACCGACACACCACTTGTCAGGCCATGCTGTGGCAGCATCCCACATAAAGTGGAGGAAGATGGGCACGGATGCTAGCCCAGGGCCAGTCTTCCTCAGCAAAAAGAGGAGGACTGGCCTGGATGTTAGCTCAGGGCTGATCTTCCTCACAAAAAAAAACAAAAAACAAAAAACTGATACCCAAACAAGAACTCAAGAGTGATCACATGAAAAAGCAAACATATACTTCAAACTATTTACACTGATAACTAACTGCGTCTGATTAATACCCAGGGGAAGGCTGACACTCCGAGGGCAATAGGCATTTCCTTTATTTCTTGCTTTCTATTTTGGGATATTTCTCTCTCCGCCTCTCTCTGATACATCCTCCAACCATCTGGAATTCCAACTCTCCCTCTGCCCCCTTGCTCTTTCTCTTTTCCATCATCCATGGTCCACATGGCCATAAGATTCATAGGCCTCGGTGAGGAGCTGATTTTGCTGCAGTCTTCTGGGTGCCCAAAGATCCACTGATGTAGAACTTTGTGTGTGTGTACAGAATCCAAGAGGGAGAGAAAGAGGAGAGAGAGGTGAGTAAGCTTTTAAAATCCCTTTTATATTACCTGATAGTGGCAGATAATACTCTTAGAAGGGTTCAAGTCTCAGCTCCATCCCTTAACAACTCTGTGCCCTTAATCTATCTCAGCCTCTGTGGCCACATTTTCAAAATGAAAACAGCAATTCCTAGCTCATCAAGTTGCATTCAATGAGATAGTACATGTGAGTGCTTCATTCATGGTATTTCTAGATACTCCACTGCCTCAAAAGGACCAAACACTTGCTCAAAGGAGAGGCTGTGCACACAGAGGTTAAGAAAGAAGCTGAAGCTGGGTCCTTTCTGCAGAGGACAAGAGAAGACGGCGTTCCCAGTCAGACATAGTAGAAAAGGGAGAGAGTGACACTGACAAGAAGTCCTGGGGTTCCCGTGGTCTAACCTTTGAGTAAAGAACGACTGGCGTTGAGGACATCTGGCACAAGCAGGCGAGGAACCTGCTTTTCCCTTCGAAGTGGGAAGGGGAACCTAAAATTGGGTCAGATGCCCCCATTTAATAAATAGGAGACTCCACCCCAGAATGACTCCTTTTCCAGCCTGGTTAGTGGCTGAGCCAAGACCACCACTGAGGTTCCTGATTCATCGTGGCCCTAGGACTTCTCCTCTTGACGTCACCATGCAAAGCCCTGTGAAAGTGGGGGTGGGGGTGGAAATGGGGTCACGGCAAGCTGTATCCATCTGCTTTCCCTAGTCAGAAGCAACTATCCGGGAGCTTGCAACATGAAGCTAAAGGTTACACAGGCAGTGTAACAGAAAATACAAACCTTGGAAGGAAGGGAGAGAGCAGGTGACAGCAGGTGCAGGGAAATGAAAGGTGCTACAGAGTCCGGAACACATAATGATCACATAGGCGTCTGCTTTATCTCTGCTGTGGAGCGTTGTGATGAATTATTAATAAAATGGTGCATGCAAGTGGTGATGAGAAAGGGACCTATTTTTGCCTGACAAACTTAAGCAAATGGCAGGCAAGGGGCTTTCGCTTCTCAGTCTGAATTTTAAAAATACATTAAAAGCACATGTGTAAGCAGTGTCTGTGCTCTTCATCAATAAAAGGGGGGAAGGCACAAAGGTTGGATCAGAGCAGTCACTCTGAGTAAAATGAGCTTAGAAGAGTGGTGATCTTGATATTTAGCCCTGTACCCCAATCAACTTCATCCTGGAAGAAAAGTTTTACGTTTTAAGACTAGAGATAGTCCATTCAATGAGTCTATTTTTAGAATAATGGGTTTCCTTTCTTAGATTCCCTGACTTGGACTCATAAGAATGGACAATATTAGATTTATTTTATTTAGTGTTTTTAATTTTCTATTATTTTTATTTTAGATGTGTTTTATTTAGTCCATTCTTTTTTAATGGTCAGCATTGAAAAATTAAATTTCAGATCCTGGTTTTTTGAGAGGAACTAGAAAGATCAGGAAGTTTTGGGCCATATTCCTAAAGAGCAGTGAACCAACTGCAGTCAGAGAAGCTGCCCCTTCAGGTGGCAGGGCTTTCCTGCCAGCCTTGGGCTCCTGCACTTTTGTGGTTCTGTCTTCTTCCCCACCCACCCCACCCCTCTCTACACACATTCTTTCTCTGCCCTGCCTCTGAAGATATTTAAATCTGTTTTAATACTTCCTCTTCCTTCCAGCAAGAGAGCTTCATTAGACCATTTTTCTCAGGGCTTCTCCACTAGCTGACCTTAGACCATGGCACAAAGGTCACAGGCAGACGGAAGGCACATCGCTGAACAACATGTTTTTGAACCTCTATAACAACCACCATGGCTTTTGTAAAGATGCTCACGTCAAGTTTAGCAGTTAAATGCTCAGTGTTGCAAAAGAAAAGTCATCTTGTGAGATCTCTCTCCTTCAGCCATTTATCTCTCCATTTCTGTGCCTGTCTCAGAAAAGGGAAATGAAAGATATATAGCCCCTTTCATCTAAATTAAAATAATTAGCAAGCGTCAACTAAATTATTTTGAGATAAAAATGGATGATGTAAGTTTCACAAGTATTATTATTTACACTGAAAAATGTGAGGCCTGCCTATGAGAACACAATTAACTGATGATGATGTTGAGACAAAGTCACACAATGATTGACAGGCAAAGATGGGAATGACATCTACTAAAAGAAGGCAGCAAGTTTTAAACCATGTCTGGTCTATTTGCTGTTTCTTATAGACTCCAAGGAATATATATGTCCTTCCTTCAGGTCTATGCTGGTGAACACTTGGGATATTAGAGCACATTCTGTGCGTAGAAAGTGGATTTTCTCCCAATAAGCCACCCCACCCCCCGCCCTGCAACCGTCACCTTTCTGCCCCACATCTCAGAAGCTCCTCTGAACTGCTGAAGACTCCTAGGAGAACAGAGACATGAAACATGGGAGATTTTCTGGATCTCTGGGGACGGACCTCTTCTTCTCTTCTGTACCCTTCATCTAACGCAGGCAAACTCACCACGGTTTTTAACCTCAGCTCTGAAGTCTTTTAGCCATGTTGATGCCTCCGAGCCTGTAACATGAGGAGATTAGCATTTCTGAGAGGGCTGCTATGAAGGTCTGCGTTGCACTAGACAACTTGTGTGGGCCCCTCCAGATCTCTGCATTACCCTTGTCTACCTTAGTGATGTCCTGGGAGGTTGACCCATATGCACCATGTCAACAGGCTCCGTTGCCCCTGACTTCCTAAGGGTTGTGCCCATGGAGGCACCAGCGGAAGACCAGGGTGGGAGGAGAGGGAGATCCAGGTATTTACTCCCCCAGCTCCCTCCCTGCCAGGATGTTGTGGGTTGGCCATGTCTCACACAGATGCCCACAGCTCCTGTCAGGTGGCCGTCTCCCATCAGCTACCTGCTCTGGGTTCCAGCACTGGGTGCCCACTCTTCTAGCCCAGGGTACTCACCAACCTTTGTGGTTTCCTCCCGCTCTGCCCACACTTAGTAAGTACTTCCTTTGTTGGACTCTGCTCAAATCACCCGGTGGGACTGTGGGGTCTCTCTCCTGCCAGGTCCCAAATAGTACTCGTGTGAAGCACTCGGCTACAGACTAAGCTCGGTAGATGGTGATGTTCACCGACTCTATAATTATGGTCAGCTTTGTGGTGTGTTTTAGGCCACTCTATTTCTTGTTCAGAAGAGGAAATGTGATTCTGCATCCATAGCTACCACAATACAAAGTGGTTTGGAAGTGGAACACGTGAATAAATTCAGTCAAATACTCACATACAAAAACAACTTTCATCAGGCTAGATATGACCTCATAAACTAAAACAGAATCTGGAAAAATCAGAGACCATGGGACCATGAACCAGTCTTGCTTCCTGGAGGATGGGTGCAGTCTGCACTTCTGGAAGAGGAATATTTATTCTAACAGTCCGTTAGTAGGCTTAGTAGGGATTCTCTAAGTGTGGGGCCCAGTGTCACCTGGAACAAGTTAGAAATGCACATTCCCTGGCACAGCCAGGTCTGCAGAACCAGAAACTCAGAGTCGGAACCCAACAATCTGTGTTCTCACAGACCCTCCAGGGGATTCTGATGCAGGCTGAAGTTTCAGACCTGGAGCTACCAGGAGTGAGAAAAGCCCACATGTGGGCGTCTAGGGATGCAATTGGCTTACCCAGCAGCAAAGAATTCAGAAGCAGGTGAATTTAGAAACAAGGTAGTTTGCTTTGGGGAACTCTGTCATTAGGGAACGGGAATTGGTTCAGAGCAGGACTCCAGACCCCCTACACAATCAAGGTACAATCAGAACCTCAACATCACAGGGGCAGAGGGCTAAGTGAACTAGGAAGCAGAGCACTGTGCTCTGGAAATAAGAAATGCAGGACCCTTAGGAGAACTGGGGCCCTCGGCAGCCTGGGTGTCTGAAATAACCAGAAGCCCAGTTATCAGAACTGGAACTCAAGATCAGGACTGGAGAAGCCTGTTGAGGGACTCAGTGCTTGGGATGTGAGTGTGTGACCGGGTCTTTCTAGGTCCCTCGTGCCTCAAATAGGACTGGTCCTAGGAGCCACAGTGTAGCTGTTTCTTCTGGTGACAACTGACAGTTTTGGCTGTGGGGAGGGGTGAGTACACGGCCAGATCTTCAGGCAGGGCCTGACCACTACCCTCCACACCAGCCACTCGCTGGCCGGCTGGCCTTCTGATTTGGCGCATTGTTTCTCAAACTAACTTACGGTGCAGACCTGTGGTCTTCAGGCCTCGGTGTGCGGCAGGATAATTTATGGCAGCGTTACTTTGTGTTTTGCACTCTGGTTTTCTCCCTGCTCTGTTCCTAGAAGTTAACCAGGCTCCGAGTGTGTTCCTGCCTCAGCGGCTTTTGCAGGGCTGAGAGCAGAAGCTGCTCAAAGGCGGTATCTCTGCCTGACATCTGGGAAAGCTGAAGTGTATTGAAGGGCAGAGAAGACTGGGAGCCCGGCCAGGGCCTTCATAGGCGGCAAGCAGGAAGAGAGAGGGGAACCCACAGCAGTGCCACCCCTGGCAGTGCCAGGACCCCAAGGGGAAGGCCCAAGGTGCACAGAGTAACCACTCCATCCTCAGGCCTTGGCTTCTCAGCCTCTTGAGAGAGTTCTGTGGCCCCAAATATGACCAGGAGGCAAAGCCCTGGACCTGAAGGACACTTTATTCTGGGGCAATAGAAGCCTCATATAAAGCATAGGCTTCTCATGAGCATAATAATCACCTGTTGAAAAGTCAGACTCCTGGGGCCAACCCCAAACCGGATTCAGTCATAGATCTGGGGAGGAGCTCAGTCCTCACTATAACAGATGTTTCTGAGGAAGGGCTCCACTCAGAAACGCCAGAAAATGCGAAGCAAAATCTGCAGCATTCTGCGGATACCTGCAGGAGGGTCTTTTCCTTGCAAATAAGCATTATAGGAACTATCTTGCTAAAATAAGTAGTCCCAGTTCTCCGCATCTTTAAGCCCAGCCCCTGATGTCCCGAGGAGCAAAACCGAGAAAACTTCTTCTGTCACTCCCAGGATCCACAATTTCTCTCTCCACCTTTTATGATGAAAAAATTTATAGTTGGTGAAAATTAAAGTAGGTCTATCGGTTTCACAGCCCACAAACCATCAGTCGATGACACCACATCCTGATGACTAATGCTACCACCCTGTCTGCATTAGGAACTCTTCCTCAAAGTGAGTTTCCATCATGGACTCTGCAAATGTAACCACTACATGGGACAGTGTTTGGGTGAGTCAGTTGTGAATGGGTCACTTCACTTACCAGAAGTGAATCCACACCTCACTCCCACCATGGACACTCAGTATATAATCTAAATGCAGTCACCCTCATCGTTATGCAATAATATTTGTTTCCATGGAAGATTTCGTAATAATAGACTGCGACCCCATGGGTTACTTCTACAGGCTCGTCATGACCTTCAGCTTAAATGGGTGGAAACGCTGATGGTCTGCAATAGTAGTAGGCAAACTGGAGCCAGAGGAGCAAATCTGGCCCGTCACCTGGTTTTGTACAGCCCATGAGCTAAGAATGGTTTTTACACTTTTTAAATATTGAGAAAAAAATCAAAAGAAAAATATTTAATGAACATCAAAATTTATGTGAAATTAAAATGTCAGTGTCCATAATAAGTGTTATTGGCACCCACCTACCCTTATTCATTCATGTGTTTATTGTCTATGTCTGCTTTGCACTATAACAGCAGACCTGAGTAGTTGGGACAGAGACCAGATGACCAATAAAGCCAATAATACTTAATCTAAGGCCCTACACAGAAAAAGTTTACCAACTCCTGATCTATAAATTGGGAGTTTTCATTTTTTAAACCTTCTGAATGAGAACAAGATAACAATGGGGAGACCTTTGGTAAGTTTGGCATTTAATTTATAGTAAGCATAGCAGAGTTTGTACAGTCAATATGTAAATAGATATGGTACGGGAGATTCTTCCCTTTTTGAGTATTAATATTTGGTGTGCTTCCTTCCAGTTTTTTTTTCCTATTTTTATATATTTCTTATCTAATTGGTATCATACTATAAATGCAGGCATATGCAGACTCTATATGTACAATAGTATATCTAGCTTTTATTCATTTAATAAACATGAATGGTTTTCATGTCAATAAAAATTCTTTGGAAACATGATAAATGACTGTATGATATGAGAAGGAGCATCTTAAGTTCTCTATTAGATGAACTCTGTGGATATAAGACAGTATTCATAAAAGACCAATCAGGAAAGCTATTTCGCCCACTGGACATCTCTTCCCTGGAGCAGAACCACACACAAGTCCTACAGATGTCAGGCAGGTGACGTAAGTGTGAGAAGGAGGTCAGCCAAAGAAAAAAGACTCTTCCACATTCTCTGGAAATGCATGGCCTTCTCTGTCTTTATTTCATTTTCTTGCTTTTTATGGAGATGTATAAAAAATTCACATTTCTCCATTATAAGAAAAGCAACAGCACAGGCAAGATGATAAATGGCAACTGAAAACTGAGACACTAGAGAGCGAGGGGGACTGTGACAAACTGGTTACTGCATTTCCCACCCTACAGCACAGATGCCACGTGGAAATGTCCAGCATTTCTAGATTATGCAGTATCATTAAGAGTATTATCAAGTACAGAAGGACATGTCCACTTTTGTAAAATCTCCCTGTTTTTAAATGCTGGCAACAAATTTTTTAAAAAATTAGATACTACATTGGCTGAATCCGTGGACCAGTGGTTTGCAGCCTCTTATAATGTTTGGCAGTGCCAAGTTTCAGACCACAGGCTACCAGATCCCTATGTCTAAGGATCCATTGTGTGACTGACCATTCTGATTTGCCCAAGACTATCCTTGTTTTAGCACTGAAAGTCACATGTTTCTGGAAACTACTTTAGTCCTGGGCAAACCTGGAAGGTTAGTCATGCCCAATCAACATTCACCTGACTCTAATTTGTTTTTTTAAGTTCTGTCTACATATAGACACACACACACACACACACGCTATGTGTTTTCAAACTTATGATGAGTGATTGACTTTTTGGATATTTTCTTCTTTTTTTACTTTCTTCTCAGCAGATTTGGTTTCTGAAGAATAGATCAGGATGTTGAAAGATTTGGATTCGTCACAGACGTTACATTCCATTTCTGGATTCATTTCATCAGCTGCACCTGCAAGTCCATTGACTAGCAAATGGCAAAACCTACAGTGAAATTCTATGGCCCATCAAGAAACTGACACCAGACACTGATAGCATTCTCTTAGTAAATAACCTATCCCAGGTCAGGCATTTAACAAAAAGGATTACAACAGCAATAGGATTACTTAACGTCTATTCTATGTATTACAGGTTGAGCTGAATTAGGGTACTAAACAGTTGAACAGGGTGGCTCCACTGCCTAGCAGCCAATGAAACGGTTGGAGATGCAAGAGAATCTGCTCTTCTTCTTAAAAGAGATGCCTCTCTTCAAGGGATGGTTCTGCCCCTACTACTCACTTTTGTGACAGATACTGGGGATCACCTCACACTGCACCCACTCCGGGCCCTTTAAGAGAGCTGAGGCTAAAAAGCTAAAACCACATTTTTGAGGTGTGGTTTGCAGTGCCATTCTGTATGTGGTTTGGACACCCCAATTAGACACTCTCACATGAGACTTTGATTCAGGACTGCACTGTGTGGGGTGAAGGTGGGATACAGGAACTCAGTTTGCTGGTGTAGACTGAAGCAGAGAGGTATGGATTCGCACCTGGCAGCTGAGGTGGCCATTACTTGATTCGATAGCTTCCTGATCAATGTGGAGGTGACAGCCACCCTTAGTGGCCTGGTTCTACAGTGTGGCTCGGGGCTGATTCCTGGTAATTCAGCCTAGATTCATTTCCTCACATCCCCCAACAGCTGGGGAATTATTAATATTCCCTAGTAAACACCACTTTGTTATGCTAGCCAGAGAAGATTCTACTCTCTGCAATAAGAATACTGATTTATACACTGAACTGTCCATTTCAAGCTTTCTTGAAGCCTGTAACTTTCAAAATTATTATGACTAGAGAAGTGGAGAGTACTATATTTCTTCTGAAATGCCCTACAATCCATGGGAAGAGACAAGAAACAAGGAAAGAAAGGGTTAAAAATAGTTCAGAATAATAAAACTTCGATTATTGGATCACCAATGACCATTTCACATTTTCTGATCTTTCTACCCAAGTATTATTGGCTTAATGTCCATCTTCCCTCCTAGACAGTAAATTTCATGAGGACAGGGGGCCATATTTGTTTAGTCAACACTTTATGTGTGGTACCTAGCATACTTCTGGCTTATAGTAGACGCTCAATCAACATGGTGTGACTCCATATACTCAGCCAGGTTCAGGAGCCACTAACCTTGTCCAGCACTCCTCTAAACTCTCAAGAGGTGGAGGCAGGTAGCGAGAATTTCAAGGCATGACGTGCATCTGTTCAATAACAATAGTTATTGTTTACCATTTATCAATCATTACCATTTATCAAGCCACTCCTAGGAAAATGGTATTGTGCTAGTCACTCTACATACGTTATTTCACACTTCTAAAGAGCAGACTTTATTACCTTCATCTTACACATAGAGAAACTAAGTCTCAAAGAAGTAAAGTAAGAGTCATATCTAGTGATTATCTTTATTCGAACCCCAAACGCTGATTCCAAAGCCCATGACGTGGTTTCTATTACACCCCACATCTTCCATTTCAGGGATTCAGTGGCTTTTCAGGCAGCTGTGAATCTCCTCCCAGTGGTTCCATCACACAGGATGCGCAGAGCTTCTACGAGCCCTTCTTCAGTTATAGGAACCCCTTTTTAAAGACTCCTGGTGTCTGGCTGCCATCTGTGCGTAAAAATCCTCCTTCCTGTGGGGTGCTTCTCCTTGCCTCTCACAGCGGCAGACCTGGCAGTGGGGAGACCCATCCACACGTGTTCTAGAGGCTAAGATGCAGGGCATGTTCACTCTCAGATTGCCTTAGTGGTTCTGCCGACCAAATCTGAGGACACCAGCACCAATTGCTATGCAGGAATTCTTTCAGGGAAAGCTTACTTTGCCCAAGGATTGTTTCTATAGTACAGTCACATTCACCTCGAGGGCACTTTTGGATTCAACTTAAAAACCCCTTTTAAAAGCCAGTGTTACACGGAAGGAACTCTGTTGATTGTCACTTTATTATTCCTTCATATATTCATGCATTCATTCAACAAACATTCGTATAGCCTCCACTACATGTGAGGCACTGTGCTGGGAGTTTTCTCTCTCCAATCCTATAGTAAAACTAGGAAGGCTGAAACATGTTGTTTTGTAGTAAACGTTTTGGGTGGTCACATCTCTGGAACCTTGAATCCTGCTTGTATGACTGTAAGAAGTGGTTCATTTCTTGTGGAGACATTTGGACTCAGCTTAGTCATGGAAATACATATACCTTGAACTTGGGCGTGACTCGTCGCGATCTCAATTGATGTATGTGTGCCTTGGCTACATATCAAGTCACGCTAATTCAAAAACATGTCCACAGTGTCTGACATCAAGTCTGATATTTTAAAGGTACTATATTATCTCTGCTTTCTGAGGTTTCTTAGATCCTGATGCCAATTACGTTAACAAAATTTTGCTTCTCTTCTGCTCTGCTCATCAGAGTGCAGACAATGATATAAAGAGGAAAAGAAAATGCCAACTTCCAGAAGATGTTAAATGAGATATTTTTGCTGAGGCCACTTTAAACAAAGTCCAGTTTCCCTGACCTTTGCCCCGCTGTCCTCCTGAGATGGCAACTTGGACTCCAGCTGACGATTCATTGGAGTCAAGTCCAGGTGGAGAATACGCTCAAGCCAGGGATCAAAGCTCATTACAGTTACGCCTGCGAGGAAAGTCACTGCAGTTCAAGGTCTATTAGAAAGGATATAACTGACCCATAAAATTTAGCTTGGAGCTGAAATCGGCATATGAGTTTCTAGTCCATAAGTACCTTAAAATCCAAAACCTCAATTAGGTACTCCTAAATTAAATGGCTGTTAATTGGCAGAGAATTGAATTTTGATGTTTTAAACTTCTTGCCAAAAGCTTGAGACATTTTAATGTTTTAAAATATAGTGTCGCAATTAGAGTAGGAAATCTGAGAAGTCAGTTCAAATCCGGCTTCCTGCCACCTTCCCTCCCACGTCCCTGACTGTGGGAGCCATTTCTTAAATACTCTGCACTGGTGTTTCTCTAAATGGAAAACTGTAATGATATTGACCTTTTCCCAGAAGGTGTCAGGGAGCCAATTTAATGTCTCTCGTCCTCTTTTCAAGCTCCATAATGCACTCTTCTAATGAAGGAAGCCAACATAAATCCTTCCACCACCCAGGTCCTGTATGCTAATTGAGACTGGGCCCAGTCAGCCCCTCAGAGAGCAGGAAGTCTCCGTGCTACTCTCTTCCCGCCTGTCTGGAGCGAGTAAGAGATTTTTCCTCCGGCTGATTCCCAGCAGAGAGGGGTTCGTGCCTCAGAGAGAATAAGAGATTTATTCGTTTTACCAATCCCAGATTGAAATTTAGTTCCCACTTTCTAGACGTGTGGACAGTTTTCTTGTGTGTGAAGTGAGGATGGCCATTTGCGAGGAATGAGTGAGAGAGCAGATGTACAGTGCCCAGGGCCCAGGGGACAGTAGATAGTGGCTGCCACAGTGAACACCCAGTGAAAGAGTCCAGCCCCATAGCAATCCACTGGCCGGCCCTGCAGGCCTCCCTGCCAGCCTTGGGGAGGCCTCCCAACCCAGGTAGGTCAAGTTCGGGCAGGTAAAAGAAGTGATTTGGATTGGGGAAATATACTCGGACATTGCTTTGGGGAAGATGCTCAGGAATGAAGGGTATTTTCATATCCCGGCAATAAATGTCAGGATTTTCCAACCTGTAGCGTGGCTTTCCTTTTCCTAGTTTTCCCAATGATTTCTAATATGAATTTGCTTATTTAATGGGAATACAATATACAATTCTGTATTTCTAATTAATACTCTGAGGAGCAATAATAGTCAAAGCTCCGAAAGCCTATTAAGACTAATACCCAAATGTGGTTAAATGCATTAAAAAGCCTTAGTAAAAAGTATGCACTATTGATCCCACTCACAGTCTCGGCTTTTACAAAGGGTCCATTGAAGCACAGCAGGTTATCAATGCAAATTAGTCCCCGACGTGCAACTCTCCTCCATCTTAAAATGAGGTGGCGTGAAACCAGCGCTGAAATATTCTGGAAATTGCTGAATAACTATAGCCTTTTTTTCTTCTTTCCATGTTTTATATAATTTACTTACATAAGGTTTTCAATATTGAGCTTCTCATGTGCAAATGACAGTTTCCAAATTGGTTAATAAGAAGGTAATAAAATATACTTCTTCATACATCTCAAAAAATTATTTTATCTTCCTCCCTAGGGGCCCAATGCAGATAAATTACAGACACCAGGCCAAGTTAGATACAAATAAAGTTTATTACTAAATCCTTATGGTCCAACATTTTGTTTATCAAGAAAACTTCTAGGGCCGGCCCCGTGGCTTAGCAGTTAAGTGCGCGCGCTCCGCTACTGGCGGCCCGGGTTCGGATCCCGGGCGCGCACCGACGCACCACTTCTCCGGCCATGCTGAGGCCGCGTCCCACGTACAGCAACTAGAAGGATGTGCAACTATCACATACAACTATCTACTGGGGCTTTGGGGGAAAAAAAAATGAGGAGGATTGGCAATAGATGTTAGCTCAGAGCTGGTCTTCCTCAGCAAAAAGAGGAGGATTAGCATGGATGTTAGCACAGGGCTGATCTTCCTCACAAAAAAAAAAAAGAAAGAAAAAGAAAACTTCTGGACTGTTCATGTAGATAAGAACCCACCCCTCCCTCTAATTAATTATTCTAATGTTATTCCCTGGTGAGCAGACCATCAAAAATATTTTTAAGCATTTTCTGCTAGACAGCACCAAATAAGGTTTGGTTTTTTCCTCAGCAGATTTTTAAAATTGAAGTGAAATTACGTAATACAAAATTAGCCATTGTCAAGTGTACAATTCAGTGGTATTTGGTACATTCACGATGTTATGCAACTACCATCTCTATCTAGTTCCAAAACATTTCCATCACCCCAAAAGAAAACCCGTGTCCACATTAGGCAGTTATTCCCTATACCTCCATCCCCCACCCCTGTCCCCAGCTCCTGGGAACCAGCAAAGTTTGATTGCTTTATAGGTGCTTACAACCAGTTAGAGGAAGAAATTTCTATGTCTTTACCATGGGAGCGTAGTGGTGACCTGGAGTACTTGATAAGTATGCAGGTTCCTGGGCCTCTGCCCAAGACATCCAATACAATCGGGCCTGAAATATCAGCCTCGAGGCTGTTTCTCCAGACCTCTGAACACACTAGGGGGCTTTCTCTACCCCTAGTAAACACCTTCAGCCTAATAGGGTGATGGACATGTAAAAGGAAGGCCCCTTTTCAGAAGTTTCCTCTGATGGAGATGGCAAGACAGGGTGCAGGGGGTAGCAGGTCAGGTCAGGGGAGAATTTGGAGGATAACACAGTATGTCTATACGCCGGAGTAGAGACGAGGGCAGTGAGAAGCTTCTATTGGAGTGTCACACTGAGAAGGAAGGAAGGTAGGAAGAAGGAAGGGAGAGAGGAAGGGAGGGAGGGAGGACGTGGGTGGGTAGGAAGCATGTATGGCGTTCAGTGTACCCGTGATCAGCTTTTGCCAGAAGGAGAGCTGGTTGCTCGTGTTTCTCAGGGAGGAAGAAGCAGCAGCAGGTGCACATGCCGGCAGTTTGTGGGCCTGGTGGTGGGGAGGTCAGGTGCCTCTTGACTGACGTCTGCAGCTTTCTCCACAGCATAACACACGCTTCACGGCCGAGAGTGGCTGGTGGGTGTGTGGGCGTGTGTGTGGTTCCGCAGAGGGGAACGGAATAGGCGTGAAGTGGTGGAGCACGAGAGCAAGCTTTCCAGAGAAGCTGAGAGAGTTTGCACGGCTGTGCTGAGGGTGCCGCTGAGGGTGGTAATCGTGAATGTGCAATGATTCCAGTCCTGCTGGTTGTAGAACTTTCTCAGGAGGCCCACTTCCTCCGTGCAGTCAAGGCAAAGCAAGTGTGGAAGCTCGTCCGTGGTTCAGCTTCACCAGGAGAGAGGGGGCGAGGGCGGGAAGGCATTTTCAAGAGAAAAAGTTCAGAGTCTCTCAAGAGTACAGAGAACTTACAGAGAAAAGATTTTCATCATGGGTGAAATGATAGAAACTAATTCAGCCTCTTCCCCACCCTCGCCCATAGCTCTTTCTCTACTCCAATCCCTGCCCAGCCCTATCACAAATATTCCTTTCCCACAGGGTAAATTTTAATGGCCTTTTAAAAATGTACTTATTGTGAGAAGACAAGTCACATAAGAGCTAATACAATTTGATAACAAAAATGTGAAAAACGTTTCAGCTTCACTAGGAAAGAAATTAAAACTATTTGCTAAAACACAACTAGCTTTGTTTATTATAAAGGAGATGTGTTGTTTTTATATGTCCAGCCTCCCTATCACCCATTTTATGACCAAATCCCCTTCCCCTCCCCATAGACAGGAGGAACTTCATTGCCCTCCATCCGGGTTTCCATATGGAGAGACTTCCACCAGGAGCATCCTTGATTTTTCTCCCCACCCCCCCCACCCCCAAGCCGGGGAAGAGGTGACTTATCCGATGAAACCGAGCTTTCCCACTTCAGATTCTTTTTCTCTTGCCTTATTTTTTGAGCCAACTTATCTGCAAAACACATATGTTCTAGCCTGCTCTCTGTCTTATGGCAAGGAGCCTGCTCCCGGGGGAGACCAGAGTAGCCTAGCTGCATCCTGTGCTTAAGTGGATAAGTCTGTTTAACTCAGGTCTGAGGAATTGGCCACTGATGTAAAACCATATTTTCTAGGTTTATCAGTAATAAAGCTGATCTTTTATTTAAAAAAAAAAAAAAAAGGAATCTCCTAAAGTATTATTGTTTATTGCCCAGGACAGAGCTCAGAGCATCCTAAGCTTTCTTGCTTCATGGCAGCCTTTGTGTCCCAGCAATTTCTTCCTGGTGCTTCTAGGCCCAGCGAGAGACCTAACAACTCTGTTTACTAAGTAGTTAAATCCAAACAACTTAAGAAATACTCATGACCTAACAATTTACTAGATGTTTGAAAAAAAAATATGCATAATTTGAAAGAAGAAATAATAGCCATTTCATTCTTAAATAGTCACAATTACTTACTTACCAGTAAGTAATTGTTAGGATGTGTGCATCTGCTGGGCCCTATACAGCTTCTGAAACCTTAGAATGAGGGGTCAGCCCGGTGGCGCAAGCAGTTAAGTGCACACGCTCTGCTGTGGTGGCCCAGGGTTCGCAGGTTCGGATCCCGGGCAAGCACCGACGCACTGCTTGTTAAGCCATGCTGTGGCGGCTTCCCATATAAAGTAGAGGAAGATCAGCACGGATGTTAGCCCAGGGCTGGTCTTCCTCAGCAAAAAAGAGGAGGATTGGCAGATGTTAGCTCAGCGCCGATCTTTCTCACCAAAAAAAAAAAAAAAAAAATTGTGAATGAAACCTTAGAATGAGAGGGTACACCACCACCTTCATGTCCCGCTCCACTCAGCCTTTCAGGAGGTGCTTACTTTTTATCACAGCAATCACCAAAAAACCAGTCTTGCAAAGTTACGATGTCATCCAAAGAAATGTAACATGATCTCATTTTGAAACTGTGAGCTACCTTGAGCTAATGGTTCATGTGCTATTCAACAGAAGCTGAATATTGCTGTGTTTCCCTCAGAAATTGTTATCATGTCATAGCATCCTGTGAATTTGTCGTGGTGCCCAGGGTGCTGCGGGGTACCGTTTTGGAAGCATGGACCTAGTGAAGAGGATTCTGTTTCAAGTTTGGCACTCACACCTTTGTGCCCTCCTGCTTGCCCCCTACCTCCACCATTATGGGAAAGACGATGCTGATATTGAACATGCATGAAGGTCACAGAAGGAAGACAGGCCCAATGTCTCAGTTAGACAGGGAGAGAACTTCAACATGATGGAGATGATAAGCAAAGACTAACATCCCACCCGACCAGACTTCCAGGACAGGAATGATATGGGACACAAAGAGAGTCAAACCGGGTCAGAATTCCTGAAATGACCTCTCTGATTGTGAGTTATCTCCAGTTCCTTCGAGAAGAACTGAGGACCGTCATCAGAAGACTAGCCCGTTGAATATCTATGCCCACCATCTAGTTTGCCTCAGAAAGGCAAAACAGTCGAATGGAAAGAACATGGGTTTTGGGGATAAATACGCCAGGTTCCAAAACCAGTTTTCTCATTTACAAGTCTGTGATCTTGGGCAAGCTATTTAACCTCTCTCCACCAGCTGTTCTTGCACGTGGTAAGAAAGCTATGGTACCACCTGCCTCAACAGTAGCATGAAGGTTGAGCAATGATGCATAAAATCCGTCTCACACAATAAACCTTTATTGCATTGTGGTCATTCTGATATCATCGTTTTTGTTTTTCAGACAGATACATAAAAAATCTTCTTCTTAGACAAAGTCAAGTATTAAGAGGAGAAAAAATGAGCAAGCACTAATTTTCATGGGAATTATCAGGCAGTTACTTTCCTCGTGACCATCATGGAGTGAACAGCGATGGCTGGAGGCAGATCAGAATCAGACAACAGCAACCAATGGACCAGGGGCATTTTAGGGTCAGTTCTCCAATTTCTAGAAGTAAAGAAAGTGCTGCTTACTCCTCTGGGGCAAATGCTTAAATGATTTCTGGATTCATGAAGCCCCGGGGGAGAAAAAGAGTTATAAAAACCAGAGGTTAATCTTCCAGGCTGCTGACTTGCACAGGTCCCTTCCAAGGCCTTGAGAGAAACCCTAGCAATGTATTCACGTCGTCATACGTTTTTGTCAAATTTGCTAAAGTAATAAACAGTTGATTCCCGCTGTTTGCAGTAATTACGTTCTACAAAGTCATCATGAAAACCAAATTAGTGAATACTGAGTCATTACTCCTAAGGGAAATACGAGGTTGGATTCCTGTGAGCCCCTGGTCACGTTTTCATCAACCAATCAGTACGTCAACTTTGTTTTGTGTGTATTTCTGTTTAAAGACACTTTAATAAATATTGTTGATTCATTGACATTGAACTCATGGCCAACAGACTATAATTCATGGCCGAATGAAGCTTATCTAAAATATATTTTCTCCATGAGGCACACCACAGCCTTTTTGCTCTTAGGAAGACTAGTCAGCACTTCAGTACTACGCTTCAGGGGCCATTTCAAACAGCAAAATCAACGAAAAGCACAAAAATGCAAAAAATGTGACACTAAGTAGACTGCAAAAAGGACCCTTGTTTACAGCATGAGAGCTGAAACAAGAAGGCAGAGTGTCACCTTGTTCTACCTCAGCTTGGAACGTGTGTATCAGGAACGATGGATGTGCACTGGAACGAACTCACATTTTTTGCTGCTCTGTACATGTCCACGAATCACCATGAAAGTGCTGCAAATATTGATTTTGGGTTACAAGTAAATTTTAGTGAGTAGGCGAACTTGCAAATACAGAAGTCACAAATGAAGATTGACTCTATGTTTGCTGCAATGTGTTAAGACTGTTACATCCATCCACTCAGACGATTCCTCGTCACAGTTCCTCTGCTGTCTGTTGGAGGGGCCACGTGGATCTGGGGATCCAGGTAAACGGAAGCTAGGTTAGAGATACGTGTATTTGACTTTACCGGTATCTATTAACGTGGTTCACAGTTGCTTCCATGTTGTTAATGCCAGCTGTCCTGGTATAGGCATGTCTCCTAGGAATTCATCCCCGTCTACCGGGCCAACCCAGCCAGCATCACCATGTAAAAATGTAGAGCCACATGCTGCCTCACTCTATGAATGTTCTCTGTGGTTCTTGGTGCCACAAGTTTAAAAACAATGGAGGAGAAATGATGTTTGAAACATATGAAGCCAGAAACTAGTCTGTGGAAAATTCTGATCATCAGATGCTTAAAATTTTAAGTGGAAGATTCACTTCTCCTGATGTCTAGTTAAATGGAAATTCTCTCCTATTAAGAACATACTTAATAAGGGCATGTATGCAATAATAAATGGAACATATTTCTTTGTTTTTCTTTTTTAATAGCTGTCATGTGAAATAGAATTTATCAGAATTCCTTCTTTTGTAGAACACAAACATTGAGCAATACTGCAGGTAGAGAGCTTCTGTGAGAAGTTGAATGTTTTCTCATTCTAATTATCAATAATAAATAAATTTCAATCAAACCTACTAGAAGACTGAATTACCTTTCTATTTTTTTCATGGAAAATGACTTTGAAAAGTCATTATCATGTGAAAAGAAAAGTATGCAGCCAAAATATGTAGGAAAGAAAGTATTATAGAGCTGTGTCAAGCAGTCAATTAATAACAAATATTATAATTTTTTATGAATTCTATGGTTTGTGATATTTTTCATATTTTTAAATTATAATTTGTAGATATTTCTTTTCTGATTCTAAATAAGTATTTACTTTCATAACCACTTTTATATACCTTTTCTTTAAAAAGATCTACAAAATTGTTTAATCCTAAGGTCCTACAAAACCTGGATCCACCCCTGATGTCAAGTATCGCCTTAGAAAAATCTCTTTACTACAATGTCTCCTAGAAGAGTAAGTAAATGGAGTCTAATTCTTAATCTCTGATAACCTTTACTCCAAAACGATGTGCAAACAGCTTATGAAATAACTTTCCGGAGAAGTCGCCACCCCTGACACACCAGTGAACCAGACCCGGGCGGAGGCCTCGGTGAAGCAAGGAGCAGGTGGTTTTGCTGGTCTCCAGGTAGGTGTGCGCCAGAGGACCCTGCATTCCGCAGATAGCATCGCTTTCTTCACTCCCCCTCAACTAAGCAGCCGGGAAGGTAGTTTTAGGACTATTTTTTAAAAAGGTATAAACCCTCTTCCTTGAAATAAGCTCTATACATGGAAACAAAGACCATGGTGGCAAACAGCTAGTGATAGGGAGGGAGCTGTGTAGGTGGGTGAATGGATAGATGGATAGATGATAGATAGATAGATAGGTAGGTAGGTAGATAGATAGATAGATAGATAGATAGATAGGTAGATCTAGAGAGAATTTGGGCAGATGTTAAATGTCTTTGTCTTACATGGAATTCAACCTTTTTCCAAATACATCCTGTTTCCACAGCCCTTCTGATTGCACCCTGTGTGCCTGAAACTCTCCACCGGCATTAGCAGACTTCAGGGACTCTGGGAACACAAGCAACTGCTACCAACTTTCGCTTGCTTCATTAAGTGACAAAAAGCCTGCAGGACTGAGTACAGTCCTGGAGGCTATCATCATTCAACTCTTATAAGTAAAAGCTTTTGAAGGAGAAAAGTGAAAATGTTCCAGGGAGAGGGTGGGTGGGGAGGAGCAGCGAGCAAGGCGGGATGACAGTGGCAGAGAAGAATGAGGGCCAGTGAGCACAGTCAGAGCAGCAGTGACCAAGTTTGGAGAAGCCCAGGGGAGGCAGGGGTTAAGCCACTGGGGACAGTGGCCACTGTCAGCCTAACCTCAGGGGCCTGGACCCCAGTGGGTTCCACCTGGAGTAAATGTGGAGCCCCACAAAGATCAGCTCAACTCGGGATCAGCATCCAGCGAATTTCTAGAGGCTGACGAAGGAGGCAGTGCAGAGCCATCTTGTCTCAGTGCTCTTTGAGGCGAGATACCTTAACTACCTAAAGCAACCCTGTGTGGCCCTAGAATCTGTTATTCTTTCTGCTGTTTGGTCTATTTGGGGCCTCCCAATTAGACATGGCCAAGGAAAAATCAGGAAGTGTGATGAAGTCTGTCTATAAGTCTGATCCCGCCATGTGAGGAGAGGTGGGAAGTAGGAAGGAGGTGGGAGGTGACCCTGGCTTGCTCTTTGTCTGAGCAAAACAGAGAGGGGGCGGAGAAGGTGAGAGAGAGGGTACAGGGAGAAAAATTTAGAAAACATTCAACACGTCAGCCTTCTTATGGCTCTTATTGAAGCCAGCCTTAGGCTGGAGCTGCTGCTGTAACTTTCTGGAGTGTTCTCATTCCTGGAAGTAGAGACAAAATTCTGTTCTTATTTTAATTTTTTGTAAATCTATTCAGTGTTGGTGCAATCCTTGTACATTAACATCTGCGTCTTGTCTCCTACAGAAGAGAAGAATAAGAGAAGACAGTGGAGACGTGGTCTTCCCCAGCTCTGACACCGCCCTGCTCTGCTCACCAGAACTTTTCTGGAGTGACATACAGAGAAAGACAGGAAACTTTCACTAAACCCATTTTCTCCCAATTTGGGATCAGCTTCTGGAACCAATAACATGTTGCATGATCCTATGAAATTTGACTTAGAGATAGAGTTCTACCAATGAGTACAGGAAGTGGCTTTTAAACTTTTCTTTGTTTAATATGGTGCACACACACTCTCACAAGACCTTGCCATTTTATCCTGACTCCACTAGGACAAGAGGGAACGTATCGTGGGAAAGAGTGATTCATTTCAAGACAAAAACATCATTTTGGTGTTTGGGTCAGTCATCCAACGTGCTAGTGATTCTGTGATCAAGTACTTCAATTTGCTGCTGAAATAATGCCCTTCGTTTACTTGTTGCCGTGATGCTGGGCTGAAGCTCAGGTTGCAGCATCACAGTCCTCTGGGTACAAGAGAGTTGCTTTTCTGTCTGACCCTTCAAGCTTAAAGGGCACAGTGTGACTGATTCACATTCGTTCTACCCCAGGTGTCTAGTTGAAGCTGATCATGGCAATTCCTTTCCCCTTCACTGGCCGGTCAGAAGAGGACAGGCCTCGCCCATCTGAGCCTGTGGAGAATGCAGAGAGCCCAACTCAGGGCTTCTGGGGAAAGAACCAATCTCTCTCTGCCCTGATGATGTGAACACAGTTGCTTTGGTGGCTGGTATTAGCCAAGGCCTCCTCAAGCCATAGTTGCCACACTCAAATTGGCATCATTGAAGATGATTTAATAAAAGGGACTGTTTACAAAGGTGAGGGCAGGGTGGAGCGAAAGCACAGATGTACGCAGCCGCCACGGGTGAGTTGCAGCAGAGTTCTCATCACACCGGTGCCCAAAGGCACAAGGGGCAGGGGTCACAGATGCAGGAGACAGTGGTGGAGGGAGGACCATCTGAGACAGCTGTGAACTTCAGTTAAGGAACGTGGTCAGCACACCTTGACCTTGAAGGGAGGAAGCCAGATAAGTAAATACCCCAGCTTCATCCTCTTCTCTCTGCTCAGTTTCCTGCAGGGATCCCCATTGCCTGAATCCAGGCAGAAGCTAGCAGGTGAGGGAGCCTAGTCACGTACCCCCGGGGCACAGAGCAGATGGAGAAAGGCAGAGAGAGGGTCTGAAGGAATAACTGAAAACATTCAACACAGCAGCCTCTTAGGACTGCAGTGCGGGCAGCCTAAGATTGACGCTGACACTATAGAAGTCAGAGCAAGTAGCTGGGGGACTGATGGCAAGCATTCTCGAGTCAGCCCAGTCTCTGGACTTTCTCTTCTCTAGGATAACAGGTCTCCATCCTGCTCAAGCCAGTTTAATTCATAGGAGCTGTAACCTGCAGCAGAAACTAGCTTGACTCAATGCTTTTTCAAACTGCAAGTGGTAACCCATTAGTGGGTTGGAAATCAGTTTAGTAGGTTAAAAGCAGCACTTTCTAAGAACGGAAGGGAAAAAGAACAGAAAGATTAGAATGGAATATGTGAGTGCATCACACAATAAAAAATAAGTATCTTTTCAGGAAACCTTTATTTCAGTCGTGTGTTCACATACACATTCATACTTATACTAGACATGGAAATTTATTTCTTACTGTGAGTCGTGGTAAAAAAAAAAAAGTTTGAAAGTCACTCTGCTAACTGAAAAAGCATGTTCCCCCCTCAGAAATCTCTTCTCAGATATATTATGCATTCAGGAAATCTCCGGAGCATGACAAGCCTGCGGGGCATCTTCAAGAACACAGCAGTCTTCGCGGTCACAGCTTCTAGAATCCTCTATCTGGGAAAAAACAGGTCAGTGGTTCAAGAGGTTACAGTTCTCTCTATAGTCATAAAATATTTCTCTCTCATTTTTATTTTTTAATATCTGATGTATTTTCAAAGTTGTGCCACTTTCTATGCAAACAAATGTCCCTCTCCTAATTTCTGCAGATACGGAAGAACGATTTGAGTCCTAAATTAGCAGTAACTGATTTCTTTTATCCTGAATCCAAATTCTCTCTAAGAGGACCGCTGCGGGTTTCCATCGCAAGGCCCACTCACCGGCCTTGTAAAGTCCTCCTGCCAGCCCAGTTTGCCGGACTAGTAGGTCCTCACTCTGCCAGTTCTAGCAAATACAAGCAGCCCCTGATGTCTGATAGTAAAACACTGAATTTTGAGCTCATTTTTGAAAGATTATATTGCAGCAATCTTCCAGTCTCTCTTCACCTTATTGCCAGACAATGATCATTTTTGCAGGTGACATAAAGCATTTAAAATTAAAGGGTTTAGAGAAGATGTGTAAGTGCCCAGGCCATTAGGAATGCTTTCAGCCACAAGTTACAGAAGAGTAGTCAAGACGCTTCGTTACATCAGCTGACAAGTCCTCCAGAGGCAGGCAGTTCAGTTCCATTTTGGGGGCAGTTGCTAAAAATGACTTCAAGGATTTAGGCTCCTTTGATATTTCTACTCTGCCATCTTTAGTATACTACCTTTTTATCCAGTCTTCTTGTCACTTCGTGGTTACAGAAAGATCAATGTAGCTACGAGCAATTTATCCTCATTTTGCTACTTTTAAGACAAGAAGAAAGGTTTAGGGTCAAAGGGCTTTTCACAAGTCTCTACATTTTTAACCAGGAAGAAAATATTTTCTAGAAGCCCCTTCCTCCAACAGATTCCCCTATGTCTTTTCAGCCAGAAGTCGGTCACATGCCACACACTAGACCAAATACTGGCAGAGGGGAACCAAATTCCCAAGACGGGCTCAAGACCTGTGAGATTCATCCCCGGAGATCACCACCTGCCTTGAGATTTAGCGATCTGAGTGATATCAGGATTTCGTTGACTTGCAAAGAAGAAATGGTTGGTGGATAAGTGCCTTTCACAACACCTTCCTCCTCCCATTCTGCCAGCAAAACGGGCCTTTCTCATCAGAGCCGGCTGAATGAGTTTTGTATGTCAGCTCACGGGGAAGGCTCTTGGGAAAAGAGATCCCAGTTGTACTTTCTCCATATTGGGCAAAATTTTAAAAATTGAAGCAGCAGAGACAAATGACCTGATACTCTTAAACCTCAGCTTGAGCAGAAGAAGCTTTAACTAAAGACGTTTTATGCCAAATGCCTACTAGAGTGAGACTAATGCTGTACAAACCTCTTAACATTCAGGTACATGAGTCAATTAGAACAAATAGCCAAGGACATCTCAGATTTTGTTTTAATTCTCTGCGCATCTATATTCCACAAAATCTTAAGAGCAATTCCAAGTGCCCATGTATGCACCCACGTTAAAATACATATACAGCAAAGACGAAATGCGATATTTGCTTGGTTGACATACATCTGAAAATGCCTCCCCAATAGATCACTCCATTATTTAGAAATACCACAAATTCCTGGGGAAATTCAAAACTGCTCATTTGCATAGTGAAAATCTTGCTTAGATGATCTCATAGAATCTAGCTCCTTTTGTTTTTTTTGGTAGATCAAATCTATTTTTCTAAAGCTGAACATCAACTTGATCAGTGTTCCACTAAAATGTTCAAGTGATCAGTTTTCTTTTCTAACTTTTCTAGTCTAAATATAACTACCTAACAGTCATTCCTGCTTTGTCAAAAACTCAGAGAAGTTACTATGTGACAAACTATTAGCATAACTCATTTAACGTTTGAACTTGTCTTGGACGGAGATATTCATGCTGACAGATGTTATATAGACCACTTACTCTAGGGGGCCCTCTGCTAGACATCTTCTAGACATGTTCTCATTTAATCTTCACAAGTCTGGGAAGTAGGCATTATTTTCAAAATTTTACATATGCGGTAACTTCTTTGGAAGGTTAAGTAATGTTCCACAGTTACAAAAATAATATTTTTTTAACTGTCAAGTATTTTGAAGTCATTATTACAAAGCTGTTAGATTGAACTAGACATTTTACATCTGCTGAAGTCCATGTAGGTTAGAGTTATGATTCACTTAATTTGTTTAGACTATTCAAGTTCTCTGGTTACAAACAAGGGAAACAGATTCTGGTTAACTTAAGTAAAACTGAAACGTATTAGAAGGACATGGAACAGCCACAAAATCAAGGGTGAACAACTGGATCATTGGAAGAATAAGAAATACAAAAACGCCCAGCATCCAGTTAGCAGGGACTAATGAACCAGTTTCTTAAGGAAAATACCACGGAGACGATCAGCTCTGCTTACCTCCTGGTGGCATGGCTCAGAATTGAAATTTCTGAGAGATTGAATCTGATTGGTCCAGCTGGGGTCACATGCCTCACTATTTTTCAGGGAGAAGGCGGGGATCTTGGTTATTGGCATAAAATAGGGGAAGAGGAGTTCCTTAAGGGAAAAGGAAGGTGCTGTTTGCAGAAAATGAAGGAGAGGACGCTGGGCTGGCAAGAACAGGATATACCCACCATAGTATGTGACAGAGCTGGGATTCAAACCCCAAACCACTCCAAATCCTTTGCTCTTAACCGTTTTTTTTTTTTCAATTACTCATTAGTAAAATAATCCCAGTGGATCAAAATGAGATACATATATGATAATTATTGCATAGGGCCTGGCACTGCTGTGTACAAATTCAGTGATAATGCTGGCACTCTCAGAAAAGTCTTGAGGGAATCCCAGGGCAGGTCATGTGGATGGTTTGGGCGTCTTGTCTGTTGGTCTCCATTGTGCTGTGGCTTGCTTGTTGGGAAGCTCTGTTAGCCGCCAGACTGATCTAATCAACCAAGTCTGGGATCCCTGAGTTGTCTCAATTCTCAGTTCAATTGCAGAAGTGTGTACTTCCTATTTCCAGTGGGCTGACGTCAGAAAATTAACATTATTGCTACTCTTAGTATCATCCAACAGTTTCATGTGTGGTTTACTGTTTCGGTACCAGCTCTGGCAAACAAAATATCAACTTATATTTGAAAATTCCCAAGTTCTTTTTTGAAGTTAAGATTTATTTTTCCATGAAATTTCCAGGGATTATATGAATGTGTAAAGAAACAACTTAGATTATAAAATTTTGCTTTTTAAGTTAAAGGTGTGTTTCAAATTGTAAAGTAGCCACCTGAAAGTCCCTTTGATATTTTAAAAGTCTCGCCATTCAATATCCTTATTCTTTGAAGCTGTAACGTGTATTATTTTGAAATGCCCAAAGGCTTCATCTGGAACTGTAAAACCAGGCTTCGTTTTTTCTCATAAAACCTCGTGTGTGTTTTAGTCTAGGTTGGTCCTGGTGAGTAAAATCAAATAACTAAATTCTAGCAAAGGGAAGAAAGAAAGAGAGAGAGAGAGAAAGAAGGAAGGGAGGAAGGGAGGGAGGGAGGGAGGGAGGAAAGAGAGAAAAAGAAAAGAAAAGGAAAAAATAATACAAGAGTTATTTTTCACTAGCATTTATTGAGCCCATCAGGACATGGTGTGGGGCACATGTCTACACACAGTCTCAATTGATGGCAAAGATAATTACTACTAAAAATAAATGTAAGTTTGTGAAGGAGAAGAAAGGATAAAGGGAAAAAAGGAACCATGACATTGCTCCCACAGAATGGACTCTGGCTGTGCTATAGAGAAGAATTTCATAGGAACCCATCAGCAATTTTTTGAAAGGCTTAGGCAGGTTCAGTTGGCTCATGGAGCAGAGGGACTAAGAATGTTGCTCTAAATCTAGACCGCGGGAGCTCCAGTCCCAACTCTGTTGTTTAATAGCCATGTGATCAAAATCCAGTAATAGCACGCTACTTCTATGGGCCTCTATTTCCTCATATTTAAAATGGAGATAATAAAACCATCCACTACATTTTTGTGTGTATGTGAGATAATACTTCAATGGTACTTATATTATTATTTCTGCACTTTATATTATTATTTCTAAGGGTAAGATAAGGTGGAACCTTGAAAATTATATTGTAGAAACGATATCTATTGACATGTAGAAACGTTTGTTATAAAATAATACATACAGCGTGAGCAAACTTTATTTTTTTAAGACGTATATTTTCATTAGCAAAGGGAGCATCTATAATGTAACATTAGCAGTGGTTATCTGCGAGTGGTAGGGTTATCTTTGAGTGATAGAATTGTGAGTATTATTTACTCGATTCATTATGTTCTTCCATATTTTCCAAATTTTACCAGATAAATCTGACTGATTTTATAATCAGGAAAAAAAAACACTGTAACTAAAACCAGTATTTTTTAAAATGTTTTTCTCTAAGTAGGAAAGATGAAATTAAGTAGAAAAGGCCTTTCCATTTTCATGGTCAAGATCAAAGAGAAACTTGCTGGATCACAGAGGATTTAAAAATCTGAGGTTCAGTCCAGAGTCCCTGCAGGAAGGAAAATAAAGTGGATATTGGATTCAAGTGTCTGTTTAGATCTTAACTGCAAAACAATAATTGTGTGACCTTACATAAGCAACTTACCACCTGTGACCTTCAGTTCTGTGTGTATAAATTAAGGCTGTTGATGCCTGTGGTGGAGAATGGATGAAGTACATAGACTTAGGCACACAGCACGCATTCAATAATGCTATCTTTATCTCATAGAGCGGTCGATTTATCATCTTCATTGCTCATTAAGTGAAAAATATAAGAGCATTTTTATATAGCTTCCTGCCATAAACTGGAATTAAAGTAAGCTCATGAATGTAATAAATAGTGCAGTAATCCTTATTCCTTTTATTAGTGTTTGAGTCCAAAGGGCAACACTGGGGTCCATTTTTTTAAGAAACTATTTATTTCTACCTGGTCTTTATTATAACTACTATTTATGTGATTTTTTTTTAAATAATGATGAGTAAACCAAGTCTTAATTTATTTAGAAAAAGTATGATTTAGTTTTTTAAAAAAATGAAGTAATAGTAATTATATTATTTACTATGGGCCTCCATGCCGCCCACCTTGACATATCAGGAATTGTTTCTGTTATTTTCAGGTTTCATGCCTATTTAGTCTCATGGTCAAATGACATCTAAATAAATGGGAAGGAAAAAAGTCACTTGATGGTTACCTGGTCCCGAACCTCATTACTCTGAAAAGCTGTGCTTCTCACATCTTAATGTGTACGAATCCTGCGGGCTATCTGATTCAGCGGGTCTGGAATAGGGCCTGTGAGTCCACATGTCTAACAAGCTCCCAGGTGACGTGATGCTACTGGTCCATGGATCACCTTTGAGTAGTTGACTCTGAAAGGGCTTTGGGCAAAGCTGTGTATCTGGTCTAAACGCTCCTATGTTACAGGGGACACAAACTGAGGAAAACAGAAATTTCTCATGACTTTTGGTCCCCCCTCCCTCCATATTGTTTTTCATGTTTCTAAGCTTCTGCTCATTTTGTTCCTGCTAACTTGCTCTCTAAAGTCCACCTCCATCTGGTAAGTTGCTACTTAGCCTTTCAGGTTCCTCTCCAAAGCTGCATCTTCTGGGACAAGACCCGACCAGTGGATGGCGGTAGCCAGGTCCTTAACAAATCCCTGTGGGTTGAAGGGGATGTTTCCGCTCCCACTGGCTCCTCTTCCCAGCCTCATCTCTCTCACCCACTCAGCGTCCATCGAAGAGCCACAAAGAGACCCTTGTCTGGGGGCAGAATGCCCTTTTAGGCACCTTCCTCCCAATCAGGCATTTCCCTCGACTCTACAGTTTTTCAGGACACTGTAGACCTGGCCAAGAGGGGTCAGTGAGTTTTTGCCCTTTAACTTTTGCACAGTCTTTTGAGTTCCTGGAGGGGAAGACACCTGTAAAAATACAAGATGATATACAAATATCCAAATAAAGAGTAGCATTAATAAAAGCCGTGTTCTTTAAAATATAAAAACATGTCTGTGCCATTAAACCTCCTTTTTTATCTGGCCAGGACAAACTCAAACGTCCCGGCACGGAAGAGCCAGGAAGGTAACGTGAGTGAGTGCAGGTGGTCAGTTGGGGCGTCATCCTGGCAGGACCATGGCTCAGCTAAGCAGGGCAGCATCCAGCCACCCTCCCACGTGGGAATGCTGCCCAGGGCTGCCAGATCCAGAAATTCAGATTTTTTTATGAAATCTCCCACATCAACAAATCCAAGTTGTGGTTGTTGTTGTTTAAACACTGTGAAAGCCAAATCAAACACATCTATGGGCCAGATGCAGCTGGTTGGGGGAAGACACGGAGGAACACATGATTTTTTGCATTTGATTTAAAGTGACTCTGCTTTTGAAATCATTTTCCCTTCTAGCCTGTTGAAATCAATCAGAGCTGAGTGTAAAGCTCATTGGTGCTGGACAGAGCCTGTGCTTGGCGACAGCTTCACTCTTATGCTGAGACGGGGGCAATAATGTTGAGTCTTGCTCAAGATACTCTTAGCTCCCATCCATATAAACTTACCTTCGTAGCCAATAACACCGAGAAGCATCTGGAAAATCTGGTTCCTATGTCTGCACAAATGTTAGAGTATTGTTTTTCCTGGCCTTCTTTTCAGAAAATAGCTGCCATTTAAGACGAGAAATCAAGAGGATGATGAGCTCATCTGGTTCTGACCAAAGTCTACATGGGCAGGGCAGCATCTGACTCTGATTCTGGTGGTGCAGCAACTTCTCAGGTCTGGCAGGCGATGTGAAAAGCACTAGGTATTTAGGCTTTGAAAGCCAAAAGGAAATCTATGAAACTTGCCCAGGATGAAGAGCACATGGGAAGGAGAAAATTAGTGAGTGTGTCAGCAATGCATTCCAGGTCATCTTTAACCAACAGTAGCCTGCAAATCTAATGACCATGCCTATCAGAATATTATACTCAGGGTGCCAAAAGCACTATTTTTATTGCTTCCATTTTTGTTGTTTTTTCCCCCATTTTTACCTTTATTTTTCAAATGGGAAAACAACCACCAAGATATCTGAAATAATGGCCTCATGTGTTACACACCATGGAGTCCTCTTTGCAACTCAATAGAATTTCAACAAATATGTGTCAATTGAACAAATGGATGAATACATTATTTAGAATCACAGAGGCTAGAATAATGACCTTTTTTACTGTCTTGTGTACTAGACAACAAATAAGAGGTGCCCATTTATTGCACATAACAATGAATGAGTAACAATGAATAAGCAAGAGGCTCACAAGCTCCTTCTGATCACTCATGGGCAATGCAAAATTTCCAGTGTAACAATTACCACAAGGGATTAATACATGGTATTAAGAGAACATATAGTAGAAGGATTTGAACTAGTCAGGGATAACAGGGAAGGCTTCCTTGGAGAAGAGATAAGGATGTATGGTGCTGTTCATTAGGAAAAAATGGTAGAAAGAACATTCTGGACTAACGGTCAGAAAATTATGGCCCATGGGCCAAATCAGCCCATCACATGTTTTTGTAAATAGAGTTTGATTGGCTCTCAGCCACACCCACTCATTTACATATTGTCCATGGCTGCCTTTGCACTAAGATGGCCGTCAAGTAGCTGGGACAGAAACCACATTGTTTGCAAAGTCTAAAGTATTTACTATCTGTACCTTTACAGAAACATTTTATCAACCTCTATTCTAGGCAGAAGGAATAAGATATGCAAAAGCCCTGTGGTCAGAGAGAGGACAAGAAGTAAGAACAACTGAGAAGGCTTATGTCATCAAAGTGGGAAGAGTGAGGTGAGAGATGGTGGGAGATCGAGGTAGAGAGACAGGCAGGCCCAAACCATATAGGCCACATTAAGGAGTTTTGGCTTTATCCTAGAAGCAATCTGAAGCCATTGGAATATTTGGGGCATGATGGGGACAGGAAGGGGGTGACAGAGTTGACATGATTAGTTCATAAGGAAAGACCATTGAAGCAATGCTATGAAGAATGGATTGAAGGAAGGCAAAGTGGATACAAACACTATACTTAAGAGATTCTCGAAAGAGACCAATGTTTTGCTCAGGGTAGGCAAACAGCTATAACAACCCCCATATTT
The DNA here is from genome assembly GCF_057802395.1 of Ceratotherium simum simum. Lineage (NCBI taxonomy): Eukaryota > Metazoa > Chordata > Mammalia > Perissodactyla > Rhinocerotidae > Ceratotherium > Ceratotherium simum. The sequence continues at coordinate 53,608,445 of NC_141918.1, read as the reverse complement.
CAATGACTTGACACAATAAAGGAGAATTCCATGCTCATGTTACAGCACAATGTGAGTTGGCATTTGACTCTCCCTCCTCTAGGCCATCAGAGTTCTCTCCACTCAGCCAGCAGCATGTGTGGGAAGATGGCCAGGGTGGGGTGGGGAGGTTCTTATGGGCAGGTCTGGAAGGACACACATCACTTCCACTCACATCCTTGGCCAAAACTGTCACATGACCACACCTAACTGCCAGGGAAGGTGGTCTAACCTCATACTCAGAAAGAAGAGACAAACATGGACATTGATGAGCATTGCAATCTCTGACAAAGCTGAGTCTACACTGTGTAAACAAGAAACAGCAATGGGTGAGATGATCTCAGGGAGCCTCCACCAGGAGACTCAGTGGACGAGCAGCAATGGTACCAACCAACGATATTTCTTCCTCCCAGACCAGCAGTGTCTCAAGCCAACTAGTCAGTCACCGTGGAGCTGATGTCCACAGTCCCACCCTTCTTCCCCACTTCATTTCAATTCCCAAAGCCCGCTGTGGGGGAGGGGCATGGAAAGAGGGGCCTCCTCTTCCCTCAAGTCAGATCAGTTAAACCATTCTCAGCAGAAGCGCCGGGGCCTTGAGGATAGTTTTTGCAGAGGACAATAGGGGCTTCCGGCCTAAGCTTTCATTGATGACTATGAAGTGATCAATATTGCTGCTAATTTTAAAAAGCAAATATTCACGGTAGAGCTGTTCCATTATAACAAGGCTCATTGATACTTGGATGCAACTATTCTGAGGCCAAACAACTATTATATATATATATATCTTTACATATATTTGTATTTATTTATACATATTTTTATATTTACATATATATATAGTATTATATATGGACTTGATAGTATATTGTTGGCTTCAAACAGTATTTTTCAAACTGCAAGATACCACCCATTAATGGGTCATGAATCAACTTAGCGAATTACAGCCATAATTTTTAAAAATTAAAATAGAAGATATTTTTTAAACCTCAGAGCATATCACACATAATAAGAAAAAATATTATTTGGTGAAATTTTTCTTCAGATACACACACATATACTGGATCACAATGAGAAATATGTATTTCTTATTGAGGGTCATTGTCAAAAGGTTTAAAAAACATTGGCTCATAAAATAAACTGATACTCCTGTTCCTAGATGCCAGTCTTAAAGTGGAGTTCCCAGGTAGTGTTTTATCAGTGGATAGTCTACGCATTACCTCCATTGATCCATTCCACTTTTTATGTTTGTGAGAATCAATGTTAGGGCCCAATCAGTGGACAAAAAGACTCCATCATAAAATTCTGTTTCCTCCTCTATGTGCAGTGACCAGACCACTGAGAGAAATTAAAAGGCCTGACCTGCCTTGTTCGGACCTGAGTTAATCTCCAAATGATACCCTGACAGCCGTCAATTTGGTTTTGGGGAAACAAAACAAATGCTTATTCAGCTAAACAATTGTGTTCCTGCACCTCATCCATTCCTTATCTAAGTGACTCTTACACACACGCACACACACCCCCCACCACATGCACACACAGCCTACAGGTACCCATACATGATTAAAGCTAAGCAACCAGAGACTCGATCTCACCAGTTCTCCCTGGATCCAATTCACTTCTCGGCCCACCAGGGTCACAAGAGTTATTAAAGATTTTATTGAGTAATTAGAATAAATACTAAGTAGCTAGTTCACCAAGCTGTCATGAAGGGACATTTCTGACTGTTATTCATGATTATTCCACTACAACACAGTAAGAAAATGTGGACAGCCCCGTCTGAAACGTCCAGTTTGCAGAGAGACAGCTGAGATGAGCCTGCTGCATAGTTCTCTGGTGTGTTGTACCCATGGCAATACACTGCAGGAGTTTAGGGCTGAAGGGGAGCTACGGGCCATGTAGCTGGAACTCTTACTGATGAGAAAAATAGGTGGTGAAGTGATCCACTAGGATTCAACCCAGGTTTTCATCCATCAGCCGACTGCACTCTGCTTCTGCTCTAGGAAAACATCCATATTTGCACAAGCCTGAGCCCCAGAATTCTACAGCGTCTGCAAATTTAATTTTCTGAGGCATGGCAGGGAAGACATCTAAACAGCTGGGACTCTGCATTCCAGGCCTGCTGTGTCTGGGGGCAGACTGAGTGGCCACCTTGCTGCTTCATGCAGCACACTCTCTGTTCCACAAGCACAGTGAAGGCAGGGAGCAGGTGAACCAAACAGAAGGTGTCCGATGCACTCACCTCCTCCGCTCATCCAAGGGCAGTCTGAGTCTCCACTCCTGCATTTAAGGAGAAGCTGTCCTTGTATTGTATATGCTGTGTGTTCCCAGACAGGTGTGTGCATTCATTTATTCATGAAACATTTGTGATATGTTGAGCACATGCCCTGTACCAGGTTCTCTCTTCAGAGAGAACAAGAGCAGCGAAGTACAGCATAGAATGTTATAAGTGACACCTGAAAGGTACATACACAAAGCTAAAATTAAATTACGTATGTGTATGGCATCCACATATATAGGTCTTGAAGTTAGATTCAAAGACTTAGATTCACACAAAAATTATTGCCAGCCAAATAAATTTTCACCAGCTCCTCCCATGGTTTCTAGTCACAAAAATATCACTGGAAGCAACTTGGAAGGATTTAGAAACCTGGCTTGGTGCCCTAGTTTTGCTATTTACTAGCTGAGCGACCTTGAGCAAATTCTCCAATCTCCCCGCTCATCAATTGGTCTTCTCTTCACCAAGCATGACAGTATCTGTCTCACAGCTTGTCAGAAGGACTAGGATGATGCATGCGTGTAGAGGGGCCAAAAAATAAGCTATTTCACCTCTCTGTGCCTCACTGTCGTTGCTTGTAAAACGAGGGTAATAGAACCTGCATTATGCAATTGCTGTGAAAATTAAATGAGATAATGACACATTCAATACTAAATGCATTTTAGCTATCCTATGAAGGCATCATGTGAACTATGGAATGCTAGATAAAAGTAAAATAGTATTAACACTTAAAAAGTTCCGTCAAAAGAAGAGTATTGGGACCAGAATCGTTCCAAGACGCTACATATGCGGGGGTTGGTACCTTTACGTCGCAAACTTTCAGGCTCAGCGATATTTCGGAAGTTCAAATGGATGGCTCCGCTTTGGCTGTAATGTCGCACCCTGCTCCAGCTGAACGTACATCCTTTGGGACTCTCTCCTCTCATCCTCTTAGAATCTTTTTAGATTGCTTCTCAAAGCATCATTCTTTTAAGGACCAGTTCTAAGCGTTCATGTTAGTCCTGTGTATATATAGAAAAGGAAGGCGAAATGACGTCACGGGTTTCCGTGGTAGTCTATGTTTATTCTTGCCATTCTTTAAAGCAATGAGAGTAATTTTTCCCATCCTTGAAATGTCACATCCTCAAAATGAGTTCGGGCAGCATCAAAACAATTTGTAAACTAGAGGGTTATCAGAGCGGAGGGGATGTAGTTACCTACCGGAATATGAACTTACAGAAGGAAGACTCTGGATTGTTCTCTTTGGGTTTGAATCACCACTATTTATGGGTGCTGAAGAATTCCTGCTTCAATGACCATTGGAAATTGAGTATTAGGCTATCTCTAGACCCGTTTTTTTTTAATGGTTCAGTTCAGGTAAAAAATCCATTGGCCACTTTATTTTATTCATTCAAATGACCATATTCAAAACAACCCAGTTTTTTGTTAGAATTCACTCAGTTGCTGTGTATATAATAGTTTGTATGTGGAGACAAAACTTATTGTATCTCCTTTGGTGGGAGAAAATGAGCGTGACTAAAATATGAGCCTTCCTCAAACCCAAACTTGTTCAGTGAACAGTAAGTGAGAGTGTGTGAAGGAGCATAGGCATTTAGCTTAAAATGCACAAAGAAAATGACTATCATGCTTTTAAATGACTGGTCTAATGATTTTTGAAATACAAAAAAAAAAAAGAAAAGAAAAGAAGAAGAATCTTGTTGCAAAGTATGGAAAGATGCAAGTGAAAGTCAGGTGAAAATTTTAGCTACGGTAATCCTAATAGGCACTTCTGTGCCTGTTGCATATCTAGAAGACAATTACCTTGGTTTTCACATTTTCCGGTGGAAAGTGCTATTCTCACTTAGTGGCCTTGGAAACACCCGTCTCTGTGGTGTAATATTGATGAACTTGAGCTGGGAGCGGCTAGCACTGTGCCTCTCTCTATGAAGAATAGGGCACACATGAATGATTAAAACAAGGCAACAGGAAACCTGATCTTGCCAGTCCTCCCTGGGATCAAATGCATTTATGAGCTCACCAAGGTCACTGACCGCGATTACCCCGAGCCCAGCTACTAAATTGATTAATTGATCCATTCTCTCATTTCACTCATTTAATTTGAAGGGAAACTATTTTCGATGAGTTGACCTGTAAGCAGTTGTGTTTAGCTTGCTGGATCCTCTAAAACACATATTCACGGTAATGAGAAGCGTCGGTACAGGCTGTCATCACAGAGATAACTGTGAACAGGAGACCACAGCTGCTCCTGTGTGTCTTCCTCACATTCATCAGCTTTTTCTCCCAAGTTTAATCGTCTCTCTACAATTCTCCACTCTATGCTAACTTCAAAAGGTGTATAGGTACATGGATTGGAAGAACATGCTAGAGATATGGAGATCTCATTGGATTTCTATAGAGGAAATATTTAAGGAATTTTTAAAAATGTGTTTCTTTTTATAGTCATCAATGGCAAACTCTAATGTTGATTCTCTCAAAACATCAGTGCAAAAGTTGTCCATTGGAAGTTTCCTGCAAATGATATTGCTTGCTTCATGGAATGGGGAGCATAGAGAAAATAATAAGAGCATGTGTATAAACTAATTTATTTTCATTGTAGTGACCAAATAATCAAGGAATTGGTTCATTCTAAGCATCTGGACAGCATCATACAATATCGTTAAAATGACTAAAATGGATTATACTCAGTAGAGTGCTGGTAAATATTTAACAACTGGTCGGGGGGTGGGAGCCCTGACTTGTGGTGTGTGCTGATGTCTCTGGGGTAAATACACCCACGTGACTGGTTTCAAGTTATCAACGTAAAGTCACTAAGCATGGAATTGGGAAGAAATGTGTTGAAATGCACCATTATATGGTATTTACTCCATGCAGAATCTGCCAGACTTAGCAAATAAAAAGCCAGAATGCGCAGTTAAATTTGAATTTCAGGTAAACAACAAATAATTGTTTTAGTATAAGTATTTCCATGTAATACTTGGGACATACTTATACTAAAAAATTACTCCTTGTTTATCTGAAACTCAAACTTAACTGGGCATCCTGGACTTTATCTGGCAACCCTAATATGGATATCATAGACATAACCTCAGGTACATAAATAATAGTAAAATATGATGATGAATTTTGAGTATTTATTACCTTTCTTTTGAATATAATTTAACCTTTTAGTTTATATAATTTGATTTTTAATAATGACTGTGTTTGACAACTGACTCGCATAACGCCTGAAAATTTCACAATCAGCTTCTCCAGGTCAGCTCTAGCACACCTCTGATGTTGTATGTAAGCATAACAGTTCTACGCCAGAGAGTTAGACTTCGAAAATACAATGACAGCACAGATTTTAAAGTGTACCTCAGCTCATAATATTACTGAGATTTTAAAATAGCCTATAGACACGGCTTCATTAACTTTGACAGGAAGTAAATTTCAGTAACTGAACTCTCCCAACTCTCAGCCCCTGTCCCCTCCCCAGGGAAAATGTCCCTGTAGCAGGAAGGATACGTCTTTAGACGTCTTCCTGTCCATTTTCAGGGAGTTCTGTGGTAGCCAGCCCTCTCTAGAATTCGATAGTTTTAATAAAACATCTCTAACCTCACAGCTTCTGCCATTTTTCTGTGGGACTGAAGAGTCCTCGAGGAGAAGGTCCTCTGGTTCTTGTGTTTTGCTGAGCACTTTCATCAGATATTGGTCGTGTGAAGATAAGCCTGGAATGTTGTGTGGGGTGAAGGTGAGAAATCTGCACCGATCTGCGAACAAAGCGATGGGATTAGCAACGTGTGGGCTCACAATCAGGGAGACAGCACAGTGAAGATGAGCTCTGGAGAACAGCCCACTGAGGAGGCCCAGGCTGCGGGTGACCTAATTTTTTATAAACAAATAAAACAGGTGTCCTTCACTTGAGTCAAACATTACACTCAAAGGGATTTTCAAAATCAATTCTCTTCTTCACATTTGGGGCATTCCTATTTCATGGTAAAAACTTGCCATGTGAATTCTCACCCTACATATATGTTATTTTTTATTAGACTAGGTTTTATTTTAGGTTTTCTTCAAGTGAGGAACCTCTGGTACACATTCTATTTCATGTTATAAATGTATGCATGATCTAGTTTAATTTTCAGTGAACATTTGCCCTAAATGTTAACTTTGGTTGTCCTGGGAGAACATAAAACTATATACTAAATGTAGCATTAAGAACAGTAGTTTGTACTCTCTGTCAGAGTCTGTATCTGATAAAGACAACTGTATGAAAAATAGCAAATTTGGATATTGATGCCAGTAGCCAGCTACAAAGTTCTGTAATCTAATTCCTTTTGTTAATCCATTTCTAATATTAGAAAATTGTATCACAAATAGGAACAGTTACTAAATATGTTTGAAGTCTCTTCTATTAATTTGAATAGTGACTCAGTAAAGTATTCCTATAGGGTCTTCATAGTTGTTTATAAACTTTATTTAGTTTCCAAACTGAGTTTTGACTGTATCAGAAAGCTGTTATGTTATTGGTAATAACTGAGCTAGACAGAATGAAATTATTTCACTGGTGTAACAGAGTTTTAAAAGCTTCTTCCAACCACTTGATTAAACCGGTATTGATTAGCTCAAAGGTGCATCCTAAAATTATTTTTAAAGATTGCATCATTTGTCAAACTCTCTGTATTTCCTAGGGCACTAAGTGATGAAAATTAATCCTCCTAGGTTTTGCCTTTGTAAAATGAAATTGAATGTATTTCCATTTTTCTCAGTGAAATTGAAGATGTACAAATGAAAGAAAGAGATGGTAAATTTGTCCCAAACAGAAATGTAAAACTTTCAATAAAATGTTTCATAGATAGTATGGAAGAAATAAAATGATAAAAATACAAGAGAAAGTGAAAAGAAATGATTCTGTCAGGACTTGGTCTCATTTGTACATAACACAGTATTATTATTGTTGTTGCTGTTGTTTGCTCCCATTAAAAAAGAAATGATTATATTTGGGACTTTGCCTCATTCTTATATAATGCAAGATTATTGTGGTTGCTATTGTTGTTATTTGCTTCCATTAATCTTTACTTAAACTTACTAAAAATGTGGTATTTCTGATCACGCAATAATGAAAAAGTCACCAAATGATAACCAAGGATCCTAAGTTCGCCAACCAGCCGCATGACTTCGCCAAGTCACTTTGCCTCTCTGGGTCTCAGCTGCCTCCTCTGGAGAACAGAAGATTGGAGCAGATATTCACTAAGCTTTCCTTCTAAAATTATAAAATTCATACTTGAGAATCCTGTGACTCTGAACTCAAACAATAAAACAGAAGAGTAAGTGCTTCAAAGGACTCAACTTGCCTGCAGTTAGGATGGTGGATGATGAGACTTCAGCAGCCCTTTTTAAGTTTTGTTTCATTAGATGAAAGTCTTGTCTTTTTTTCCTTCAATCAAAGCTTGATAAGAATTCAGAAGATTAGTAAATGTTAACTTAATGGAGTTGTTAGGGAAAAAAGTTCCATATTTTGAATAAACTTCTCACAGTTTCCATTTTAACACCAGAGCAATGGCTTTGTTACCCAGTCACAAATGAGAGAAATTATATCCTTGACCAGTTTAATTTTAAAATAACACGTCAATTTAAAAACCTGCAAGGGGGCATGTAGTTTTTCAAAATTGCTTCAGAGAGTACACTAGAAAAAAATTTAAAGACGGTTGCTCTAGACTGTCTTATTTTCTTCAATGCTTTATTCCTAATCCCAAGCTTAATGCTAGGCACAGAGTAAATCCTCAACAAATAGTGAAAAAAAGTGCTGGGGGAAAGACGACCTTGGAGAAATCTCCCAGATGAGCAAACCCTTATTTATTCTTTGCCATGTACTGTACAAGCTGCCCCCCAAAAGATAGTAGCCATTTTGATATTCGTTAAGTCTCTTGTGTTTGAGAAAACACACTTTCCCACCATCCTTTTCACCACCCTACTTCAGACAGACACTGATGAGGAGGAGGGTCATTGACTACGCGTGTCATCCAGTCCTTAATCATGATTCCTCAAAGCTCCATGTAGCCAAGGTGTGGTGGTTAAGAGGTCTGGAGATCAATCTTTTCCCCTCCTGCTCAAGGAAGGAAGAGAACACAAAAATAGGGCTCTGTGTGATGGATTGAAATGCTGGGTAAATGTGAGCAGTTAGGGAAATAGTTCTCTTCTTCCTTGTGAATTTACATGGATGAATTCCGGGGATCCATAAATTCCAGAGAAATCTTTTAATATTGGTATGTTTGTACAATTATAATCTAAAAAGTATATATTTCCAGTTATGTTGATGGGTTTTCTTCTATAATGAACTAGTAATTGAAAGCAATTTACAAGAAATCAGATGTTTGTTTCTGAAGCCAGTATTTTTCCAGCTGTAAATCCTATAGAATTAAGGATCATTTTTGTCTGCTTTAAAAGGGTGATGTTACTCAAATCTAAGGAATAAAAAGCAAAAAGCAAAGTCTTAATTCATTGGTGAATATCTTTAAAAAATTAATTTTCTCAATGCAGGGCATTGTTAGTCACAACAGCATAGTGTTATTATCCTTTAAAAAAAAACCAGCAAAATGTTTCCCTAACAATTCCACTTTAAGGAATTTGTCCAGCAGAAAAAAAAAAATCGTACAAGTGTATAAAGATGTACGTTCAAGGATGTATACTGCAGAAAAAAATACGGAAAATTTGGGAAGAAAAGCTCAACAATAAGGTATTGGATAGATACGTGAGAGGACTTTTATATGGTATAATATGCAGCTGTTTAAAGAATAAGATAGAACTATCTTTATTGACATCAGAAAATGTTAAAGCAAATCAAAAAACAAATTGCAGAAGAGCACTAATACAGCTCCATTTTTGTTAATAAATAAACACACATGCAAACATAGCAGTCTATGTGCAGAGAAAAGCTTGGAAGAACACATTCTATTAATTTACTGTTAATTATGCTTGTGTTTGGGAAGTAGAATTGGAGTGAGCTTAGGAGAAAACTACAATTTTTACATGTTCCTACAGGTAAATTTTTACTATGAACATGTGTTATTCTTGTAACTTAGAAAACCCACAATCACTCACAAAAAGCAAAATGAATTTAAAAATATAGTAATTGGAAAGGAAGGATAAGTTTATTACTCTTTGTAGATTAGTTTAACTAGAAAAACCCAAAGGAATCATTGAAAACCATTTAATTAATAAGAGAGTTCCATAAAGTGGTTGTTTACAGGTTATATATTCCCCTAAAATAGTTCATCAATATTCCAACTATAACCAGCTAAAACGTATAATGGACAAAATGTACATGACAAAGAATAACATTTCTGACTTCCTTTTTCCATTGTCCATTTCTTATTTTCTTTGCTCTCCTCCAGAACCTCAGCTGGTTCAGTTTATTTACCTGGTGGGATGAGTCCAACTTCATTCCTGAAGGGTCCAAATCCTCAATGGTCCTGATATATTTGAATCCTGTAATTTTCCATCAACTTTACATTTGGATATGAAAGTATTAAAAGGCAGTATGAAGAATCCCCTGACTTCCACATATAGGCCTCCAAGTTTTTAGCAGCAAGCCAATTTCCTCTTGGTAATTAGCACAAATCATTCCAGCCAGTAGACTAATGCCCTTCTTTTCTTCTTGGTTAAGTGGCATGAGGATTCCAAATTGCCTAGGTAGCAGTCTCTTCTTCCAATTCAATGGAACCATTGTCGTATTTCCAGTAGATTATTCCTTCCTTGGGATGTAAGACCTCCAAACCAGCAGATCTCATAAGTGCAAGGAAAGAAAGCAAAAATTCTGCAAGTGGTTATAAGCTGAGAAACAATAACTTAATAATTGGCATAAGTGTTAAATGAACAAACAGAATAAAAGATATACACATTCTAAATAATATACTAGAGAAAAAAAGAAAAAATATTGAAACTACAAAATGAGATCAGGATACTATAAAAAAGGAATATTCAAAGAACACTCAGAAAAGAGATCTTGGAAATGAAAATACAATAGCAGAAAAAAAAATTTAATTCAGTGGAAGAGGAGGAAGATAATGGTATGGGAATCTCACAGAAAGCAAAACAAGAAAATTAAAAGATAGATAATTAAAGACAAAAGATAATATAGTTAGAGGAGCGGTCCAAAAAGTCCATCATTCAATTGGTAAGATTTCAGAAAAAGAGAGAAAAGAAAAATATTTAACAAAAAATTAGGAAAATTTTCCAAAATTAAGAAATGTGAGCTTCTTAATTGAAATGGCCCACTGAATACCAATAAGAGTAGATGAAAATAGACCCACACCAAGGTTCATCGTCATTGATTGTAGAACACTTGGGACAAGCAAAAGATCCTACAAGCTTCCAGAGGGAGAGAAAAAAGTCACATATAAAAGATCAGGTAAGAGGACCCCACTAGCGACACTGGAAGTTACAAGGAATGGGAGAAATGCTTTCAAGATTGTGAAGGAAAATTATTACTATCCAGAATTGTATACCCAGCAAAACTATCCATTAAGCGAAAGGATAAAATGAAGATATTTTCAAGCATGTAAAGTTTCAAAATTGACCTTCTGTGCACCTTCTTCTGGAAGCTCCTGGAGGCTGTGTTTCACCAAACCAAGGGACTAAATCAACAAAGAAGAAATGAGACCCAATAAAAGAGAGAGGTAACAAGAATCCCCAGGATTGTGGTGAAGGGAGATCCCACAATGACAGCTATAACGGCAAGTGGAAACAGCAACCAATCCACACTGGAGCAGTTATGAACCCTCCAGAAGAGACTTTTCCATCAAAATAAAATTGGTAGATTATCTGATGTGTCTAAACGACTTGAGAGATTTTACAATGATGGAGAGTTTGTAGTTGAATTAACAATTCGTACATGGAAAATTAAGCAAGTGAAAAAATAAGATATTTATTAATTCAAAGGGAACAGAAAGTAGTATGGATAAGGAAAAGTAGTAATCCTCAACAAACCATATAATTTTTAATAGATAAGACTATACAAAGACCATTAAAAATCATTGAGAAGATACAATAACAAGGCATTTTAGCACATATGGATAATATGATTAATTTAGATTTTTAGATCTAATAAAAACAGGCAGACAGTAGAGTATGATTCTAAAAAATGTTTCTCCTTCAAGTAGCTAAATTAGTGGACACTAGACCTATCACCACAACTCTGATTGCTGATCAAAATGAGAGAGATTGCAAATGGATCCCCTAGTAGATGTATCAGTCAGGGCCCAACAGGAGGCAAGTGGCATGCTCCAGGAGGGTTTAGTGAAGTGATTCTTCATGAGGAAGGGGCAGGTGTGGGGAAACCACAAAGAAGAATGAAGTGCCCCTGGGCTGGTAATAGCAGGTGTTACACCCTGTAAGTATAAAGGGACAAGAGGAGGGAGATGAACCCAGTGGAAGAGAGGTTGGAAAGTGTCACCTTGAGAGTAGCTGTGACCTTTGGCTTTTGGTGGCAATTATGCAGCCAGCCCAAGGCAACTCTGCAGGAGACGAGGCAGGGAAATACAGGACCTGAGCTCCCTGTGCTCCTTCTCTCTGACCTCTTGCAGGGCCCCTCCACTGGAAACCAGAGGACAAGTGAGCCTCTTAAAGTAATCTGCAGAGGTCTGTCTCTGAGGCAGAGAACTCCGTGCAAAAGGGTGAGCACGCTGGGGGGAGGGTGGAAATGGAAGACTCTGGCACAGTGAACATAGCATGCACCATTCCATATAATTTCTTTTATCCCACTTTTTACTGCTAATAACCACATATTAAAAAAATACCTCATCACTATGGAAAATTGTCCACTTTATTTTAGTTTGCTTCAGATATAGTGAGGCCAAATAATAACAATAATAATAATAATAAATCAACCTTTCTCAAGAAACACCAGTGAAGCATTCTTCGGGCACATTCTGACCCATTTGAAAATAAAGAAAAATATTTACGAAGATAATTAATTCATTGCATTTTGGAAGTGACTACAAGCAGAGAGGATAATGTAGCATAGAGAAGGACCATGGACAAAAGAAGTTTTTGAAATGCATTTGAAGGACCAGCATTAATGTCATTTGGGGAGGGGGTGGTTATTCGACTTGGTTTTGAGTTGGGTTGGATGGGCAGAAGAAACACTCAGCGTACGTAGCAGGTGATGCTTACGTTACCTGCAATGGATCATCTTCTTTACTTCCTGATTCAGAAACACAATGGAAATCTGATCCTAGCTTTGAAAATACATCTTCACCCACAAACAGGTTACCATACATCGATATTCAACAAATACTTATTGCTCACACTCTCATTCTAGGGGCTGTTGATACCTCAGTCTACAGGACAGCCATTGGCCCAGCCCTGATGAAAGCTTTGTTCAGACAAATCTTGTGCAGAAGTCCGTTATATTTCCATGAAAGACACAAGGTGAATAAGAAGAGTAGAGCTGCTCTCGCTTAATTAGGTACAGGGAGCCTGGAGCCTTCTCTGCTTCCCCTTTCCTTCCGTCCTCTGGAACGAAGTAGGAAACCACTGTTCTTATGAGCTTCACACCGTATTATCATCTCAGGGTTTGGGGATAGCAGTGTCTACTAGAAGAATTAGGCTCAAATAAATCCCAGAAACACGTTTGCTCGTAATTCTCACTTAATGCTTTGAGGGAATTATGTATATAATTAAGTCCTGGAATACTCTAGCTTTATCATCCATCTACCCATTCAACAAATGAGCACCTTCTGTATGTGAAGCACTGAGGACGCAGTAGTGAAAGACAAGAGTCCTTGCCAGGAAGATGGGCTTTACGCACCTAACTACACGATCAATTATTTAATTACAATTGTGATGAGTACGATGAAGAGCAAGTACACGATGCTTTGAGAGTGTGGGGCTGTGAAGGCTTCCTTGAGGAAGTGACATTCAGGCAGATTGTTGGTCGATGAGCAGGAATTAATTAGTCCAGGGATTGTAAACTCAAATTCCTTGGGGGTGGCAGGCAGGTACCACAAATGTGTGCATCTGGCTGGGGAAAGACTGAAAGAAATATTAAGGCCCTGGACAGGCTGGTGGAAGTCTACCGGCCTTCAGGCATTCACATCCAAACTTTAAAAATCTCTGGGCTGGCCAAAGAAAAGAAGTCTGCAGCCAAAGACAGCAGAAGGGCTGGCAGCTGCTCCTGCTTGATGATTCAGATGGGGGAAGAGCAGGAGCAATGGCCCTGAGGCAGGAAGAGCCGTCTGTCTTGATGAACTGAAAGAGAACAGGTGTGGTGGAGTGCGGAGGCCAAGGAGAGAGGGTGCTCCCACGGGCAGGTGAGGGTAGAAGAGCCATCACGTTCCTCAAGGCCTCGTCGTGAGCAGGTGAGGGCTTCCGTCTCGATCCCAGGTACCCTTGGATGCATTGAAGGGTCATAAGAGAAGTGAATTAATTACACTTGCATTTTTCGAAGCTCACTGGGCAGCAATGTAGGAAAGGATTGGAGGCAGACAGTTAGGAAGCCGTTGTGGTGGCTCCCTACCTCTCCTTCAGCTTTTCATCAACATTATTTAAATAACTCTGTCTGTCTTCACGCAGTTTTACCCCTGTATTCCTCACTCTAGATGACCAAGCTGGATGCTTCCTTCTTAGTCCTGACTCTGACAACAAAATTACAGGCATCTGAGCCCTGGAATGGAAAGATTTGAAATGAAAACCTGGGAGCCCATATACAGAATCTTCTCTGTGCTGGCTGAATGGCCTTACTGAAACCAAGATGCGCAAGACAGTTTCTATCCTCAAGAAATTCACTGACTGGGGAGACAGAAACTTAAGCCAATAAATGTTAAGCCTGTGGTGCCAGCGATGCTACTGTAAATCCTAAGTATTATGGGAGCACGCATAGCACTTCCCTTCTCCTTGCATCTTTAAGAATCAAGAATGGTGCCACCAAGACAGTGGACAAAGTAACGTTGCAAGTTCAAGTTATTTATATATATAAGTAATATAATTGTATACATTTGAGCAAGTCACTCATACAAAGTTGGTATCACCATGCTGACAGATTCGTTTTCAGAATGTTGCTCCTATGTCTCAGACACAAGCCTGAACATCTTTCAAACTGCTTTTTCCCTCCAGCTGACAGAAATAAAAGAAAATAAAATGACAGTTGTCATCAGCCCACTTTTTACCATGATTTATACAGTCCTTAGCAACCAGAGTCTCTACATGGGGGCACATTGCAATGATTGTCATAACTTTGAAGAAACCAAATCTCTGATCTTTTTCAGAAAAATGTGTCAATCCTTTGATGGTAAAAAGCATCACGATCTAAAATTGAGAGGCAAAATATATCATATCCCACTGAAAACTCCTTGAGCCAGACAGCTGACAGTGTATGGAGTTAATAATGGTAATAATAGCTAGTGAGTACAGTGTGCAATGTGTTAAGACTTCTAAAGATACTATTTAATTTAATCTGGCACCTATAAATGGTAATATAAGGGGACTGTTTTGTTTTGATGTTAAACATGTTTTTGCTTCATCTATACTAAAAGCTTAAAAGGATTAATAACGAGAGATGGGGCCTTATCGTGCAGCACCTATCACATAGGAAGCGTCAATCACATAGGAAGCATTCAATGTATTCATTTATTCAAGAAACTATTCACGAGTGAACGTCTCGAAGGTGTCTTTCAACTGCTGTTTATTCTAATGTGGCTATTTAGATGTCTCTAAAGCAAAAAGCAAATTTTGAGAAGCACTGACTAAGATGAAAGTTCTCCTTCCTACTCGAGAGGCCTACACACTTCATATGGCAAGCACATCATGAGGAAAGTAAACCATGGGAAGCAGATGTGGCAGAGTGGAGAGAACCAGAAGCACTGGCTCTGAATCTCACACATCCCTCCTACTCGTGAGTCCTAGCCGCAGCTGGTGGTTGGTATACAGGGCGGTACAAGAACATTTTCCGCCAACAAGACCTCGATGGATGCTAGGGTCACATTCCCGTGGACTGAGGTGGCGGGTGGAGCTGCAGGCCCATGGGGACACCCAGACAGCGTATGGAGGTGGCCATGACAGGTGTGACTCAGGGCAGCCAGGTGTTGGGAGCTCACTACAGGCACACCAGGTCCAAGCTGGGGAGGGCCAAGGCAACAAGGGTGTTCCCTGCCCTAGAAAGACCGGGATCAGTGTCTCTGAACCTGGGCATCTAAACTGGTAAAGCTCAAATTCCTTATCTTGATCCCAAGTACTCTCTTGTACTTCCTTCTCACCACCTTCAGACGTGTGCTCTTCCTCACAACCAACCTAGGATATGGGTCCAGAGAGTGCTCAGCATTTTCCTAGGGCTATGCATTTGCTCTCACATTTCCACTACCTGGGGTGCCTCCCCATCTCCACCCACCCACCATTACTTGTCCAAATTCTCACCCCCTCTCAGAGCCCAGTGCAGAAGCATCCCCTCCACAGAACACTCTCTGACCCCCAAAATCAGACATGATCTTACCATCCTCAGAAATGTCACAGCACTTTCTTGGTATTTCATATTTCCACTTTCTACTTTGACCTAGTTCTTTGCATCTGTGGTTTGATCTCCTTGACTAGGTGAGTATCCCCTGGGAGAGTGATCAAGTCTTACACATTTTTGTACGAAACACAGTGCCTGGGGTGGGTGCCTCCAATGAAGTGGTTACCCAATAAATGCCTGTCGGCTTGATCACCGTCTCCATTGCCGCCATGCCTGCTCTACTGAGAGTGAATAAATAACTATAATCTAATGGTCATATGTGTACTCAAGTTATTGGAGGAGAAGGACAAAAGTGGAGAAAGCAGAGTACTGTACTACAAGGCATAAAATGGTGAAGTGTGTCTGTGTGTGTGTTTAATTTGATAAAAAACATATCCCCAAATAATATTGCTCTTAGTAAAAGTGACAATAAATCTATTTATTATTAACTGCAGCACAGCTTTTCTGAAAATCTCAAAGGAATAAGAGAAATGAGATGAATGGAGGGCTTGAAGACAGTAATTTCAGACCTCCCCCGGGAGCGGGCGTGCGGAGAGGCAAGGACTGATTCCCTCCTGCAGTGGAAGTGTGCCCCTGTTATCCTACCAAGACGTTCACTGGTTCATGGCCTCGCTCGTGCTTGCTTCACTGAGAGCAGAGGAGTGAGGGATTAGAGGAGGCTGGCTGCCTGCTCCACCCCTCTCCTGGGGCCTCCATGAGAGCCACACCAACGGGGCTGCTCCCTCCCTGGAGCATCTCCTCACCAGCACAGGCTGCTCCCTGGACTTCCTCCTTCAAGGGAGAGAACCCCCCAAGTAAAGGGATGTTAGGATGCAGGGCGGGAGGAAGTCACTGCATCACCAGCCTAGCTAATCATGAAGTCTACCTCACTGGTTTTCATGACTGGGATAAAGCTCCTTGTATGACTGTGCAGGACTGATTCTCATTCTGGAAATGAACATGTAGTTCTCGCCTGATGTGTTGTCAGAGTCCCCATGGCTTCTGCCCTGGGAATGCTGGCAGCCCTCGGGAGGCTACATCCCGCTGCACAGGAACACAGCTCCCATAGCTACCAGATGACCAGAGGCTCAGAAACCGGAGCCTTCGCTCTGCTGCTGCAGAGAGCACGGGGCAGCGAGTCTCTTCAGGTGCTCACGCTGTCGCTCGGCCAACACTGCAATGAAAAGATCGCCTTTGTAGCAGCTGACAGTGGACACAGCAGGGCCTTAAGGGAGAGGTGACCGGATCTCCAATATTTCATGCGAGGAAAACTCTGCTGATTGAATAAAGACCAGGGATTCAAAGCATAAATGGGAACACGGGCAATTTAAATGAGATAATCTAAAATATGACTTTAATTGAATTAAGTAAATCAAATCCCATGCACTTTCATTCTAAAACTCTACTTCCATTAAATCTAATTACTTCCCTCTGTGGCTTTGGCTTTAAATGGACTTCAGCAACCATTACACCAAATTCCTGCCCCCTGCCCCCGCCCCCAGCTCTCACGGTGAAGGTGCAGTTATTAAGTGATTGCAGCTCCAAATGCGAGTGCCTGCAGCTCAGCATGGGGACAGACACAAGACATGGACACCGTCTCAATGCAGGCATTGTAAAACACTGGGTTTCTTTTGTTCTTTTTGCCCTATTGTTCTCACTGTCCCCTCACTCTCCAGAAAAGGTTTATATATGTGTGTTCCTTGTACTTTCTATGGGTTAGCAACTGAGCTCTCATAAATTCTTTACATTTATCTTTCACCAACATCAGAAACCACCAACCCAACTCATAAAACTCATTCCATCAAATTGGTGGGTGCAACATTAGGTGGAAAGGCAGACTCCTGCCCTCCTCTCAGCTGACTGTCAGGCGTCCAGTGAGCTTGCCCCCCACCATCAGATAGAACCTGGTGGAATCATTCCCTAAGGCAGTCACTGTCCTCAAATCCAAACCAGCCTATCCTTGCCTGCTATCCCTCTCATGAAAGTTATTAACCTTGCTTATGAAAGGAGACAAACATGTGACAAGATGGAGGTGTCACAGCTTTGACTGTCTCTGTGGACATAGATTTGCTCCAGATTAAAGTCGCCAAAATCAATCAAAGGTAACCTAACTGCAAATACGTCACAGCTGATTTTCTTGCTTTTATAGGGACTAAATTCTTCAAAGCTTGGAGGTTAGAAATTTTATGGATAAGCTGAGAAAACAAGCTTTCTCTAACAATTTTGCTGACTGAATTTCTTGATGGATTCTGCTTCTAAACAATATACAAATAGGAATTTTGGGATTGTTATTGCTGTTTCACCATTGTGTGATGAAAGATCTTTTCTCTGTCTTTTTGGGGTGCTGAATCCTAGAATTCTACTCCTGTCACCTAAATCGTGAAATGTCGTCAAATTCCCAGAAAAATCTCAAACCAGGAATAACGCCTGCGTAAATGATTCAACTGTTAGGATGTTGTCAAATCAAAAGTGTTGTTGTTGCTGGTGGTGGTGGCTAACTTGATAGAATTGACTTTTCTAAGTGTCCTATCATAAAACTAGCCGTGGTTCTCAACTTTGGTTACACTTAGAATCACCTGAAAGTGTTGAAAAATATGATGCTCAGGCCCCACCCTAGACCAGTTGAGTCAAATTCTCCTGGCGTGGGGCTTGGGTGTTGGAATTTCTTAAAGCTCCCCAGGGGACTCTAATAGGCAGCAAGAGTTGAAAACCACCAACCTGTAGCCTGAAATGCAAATTCAAGAGGTCTTAAATGAGGAAAACAGAAAAAAGCATAATTAACTGAATTAACCTCCTAAGTAACTAAACTAACCTCTATCCTAGGTGCTTCAAATAAATTCCTAGATGTCCAAGTCTCCCAATTGCCATTTTGGGGTCAAAAAGAGAGCCAAAGCATTTACGTGTGCAGCCTGTGTGATGTAGCACCATAGACTCTAGTGCAAAGGGGCCTTTTAAGACTCTTCTAAAGATAGCTGGGACTTGCTGACAGGGAAGCCCGGCAGGAAAGCAGGCGGGATGGTCCCAGGGGCAAGGCTGCCCTGCTCCCTCATCTACACACATGGAAGGTGGGGGCATCTGGGCTGTGTTCCCAGAAAAGTCCTTCACTAGCTCACAGGAAAGCACAGGCCTTCTGTTAGCCCTGCAGGAGTCAATTCTTCAAGGAACTAAGTGAGGCCTTCTATACCAAGAAGACAATATTGCTTTCTCCAGTCCCTCCTTCCGTTGTCCGCAGAGCTCAGCTAATGAGCAGAAGTTAGGACACCCAGTGAAGTGACTAAGGCCTTCCCTTGACCTGGGATGACGCCACTTTGAGAAGTTCTGATGTGGCCAGCAGGGTTATGGTCTCAAATGAGGTTCTCATCTGCTTCCAGGAAAGGACTGAATCACACCCACAGGATTTAGCAGAGGAGTTAGTTACTGTTATTTTATATTTCCAGAGAATTCTTTTTAAAATCAATCTTATTCATCACAACTATAAAAACTGATTTTGAGAAATGAGAGGATATCCGAAGTTTAAGTAACGTTAGGGATGTGTATATCTCGTTATTATGGCATTTTCTTGAGTAACTCAAACCTCACTGTGCAGTGCTGCCAGATGGGAAATGGGGTCTATTCAGGCCCAAGGTCCAGAAGGCGGTGGCTCTCAGACTCTAGGGTGCATTAAAATCACCTGTTGAATTTGAATCTGCATTTTAAAGACACATCGCAGGTGCCTCTGATGTAGTAGACAGGCCTCAGACCTAGAGATGGGAGATGAGCACAGGGCCCTATTTGTGCATAAGGACAATGATTACAGTATCAGTACCTCTGACAATGGTCTCCTGAAGCGAATGGGATCCTTTCAGTCAGGATCTTATTATTAATGTTAACAACATGAATATGTTTCTGAGACATTACAGCCCAACTTAAGTCTCTAAAGGGAACAGTCAGAAAACCATTATCTTCAACTGAGGGCTGCCTGCGAGGCCCTTCCATCACACTGTAAATTCCCTTCTCTGTGCCCCAACTCCCACCTTCCCCCGGTCAGGTCATCTTCGTTGGCCCCCTTGGCTGTGTGATATGGAGGTGGGGCAATATCTGGTGTTGGTAACGTTTGCACCTTTAACTGTTTTATCAGCCTCCAAATGGGTCAAAAACACATTGTTTACACATTTTGTAATTTGCATTTTAAAAACCTGTGTCTATACATAAACCAGTTTAACGTAATGGAGATTATTATTATTGTTGCTGGTGGTGGTATTATTATTACTATTATCACGGTTGTCTTTAAATGTTGGTTTTATGGAGAAAAGAGGAATGCAGTTTTTGGTGGTTGGAACATAAGGACGCTACTATAAATATTTTAAATTGCTTGCTTGTCAAGTAAGAGATTTGACTAAATGTTTCACCTGACATCTGAAGGACTAGACATAGACCAGGGGACTGCAGATGAAGTTCAGGACCCATTGTGGAAAAGGTCGGAGAGATGAAGAAACAAATAGTGGTGGGTAAGAAAATGTTCATAAAGGAAGCAGTTATCTGTGAAGTAGAGGGACATAAACAGGATGCTAAGGGTGGTCCATAAACAAAGAAGGCTCCCTGTCATAATGGAGAGGGCACAGAATGGGGTCCGTGAAGGCCACACAAGGTCACTGTCAGGATAACAGGAAGACTACTGCCCTCAGCACATTCCTGGATAGATAGAGAAATAGAGTGGAGATAGAGATAGACATGTGAGAGAAGAGGAGAGAGAGAGAGTTGAGAGAGAGAAAGAGGGTGGGGGGGGAGAGAGATAAGGATGGTAGATAAAGTAAAGCTTCTAGAGAGAAATAGTTAAATTCATTGAGCCCTTACTGTGGGCACTAACAGCCATGTGACACAGGAACTAGTGCTACCTGCACTTTAAGGTTAGGCACAAAAAGCTTAAGTAATTTGCCCAAAGTCGTGCTGAGCCGAAACTCTAATAACTAGACAATCTGACTCAGAGACTGTATGCAACCACTCGACCTCAGAACTGAGAAGAAGATGGCTCCCAGAGCAGGAATGCCCCATTTTACATGCACTTTGTAGCACCCCTGCTCTCAAATTCATAATCATACCAAATAAAGGGAGAGGATTTAAAAATAGTTAGAGATAGGCTAGTTTTTAAATGTGCAGATGGGTATGATCTGGCAGCTATTAACTAAACAAAGCAAAATAAGACAAAAAGGCTGCTTACCACATTCCAATAATTTTAAATGAGAGAACAGATATCAAAACCAGAAGTGACGTTGCTTTGTTTACCGGCCACCGCCAGAGAGTTCAAGATGGCCCCGACCTCTCTGATTCTGAGTGTTCTCCGCAACACAAGAAGTGCATGCTAACAGAGCTTGCTCCTTCACTCTAAATCATGGGGGTTGATTTCTGTGACTTTTTTTCCTTAATATTTTATTACAGAAGTTTTCAAACCTACAGCAAAGTTGAAAGAGTGTTCCAATGAACCTCCGCTGTCCTCAGCACCTAGATTTTCCATGCTGGTTTATCCAGCCTGTACCCTAGCAACAGCATTCTTGATTGATCTTCAGCTCCGTCTCTGAGTCATCTCGAGGTGCCCAGCGTGATGCTTGTTATTAGTTGAGTCATTTGGCCGGATGCTGATCCTTCACTACGCCTTAGGCAGGGATAAGCGGTGAGCAACTAATGGAGGGCAGAGTCCAAAGAAGCAAAACAAAGAGTCCTTTGTGTGCTGTGCATGTCATTGCTGGTAAACCCTCCATGCATACTTATGGTCAACAATCAACTGGTGGTAAAAGTTTTGAAAAGATATCAAGGTTTAACATTTGCATTTTAAGTTAAGATTTTTTAGAATTTCTTTTCTCCCTTAATTTCACTCTTTCTCTTGCTTTTCACCCATACTGGGTAATGGAACGGGATGGAACTCACATGGTGCATAGGGGGACATTTACTCTCACATGCACTGGCCAAATCAGCCCAAGTGCACTTGAACTTCTATTCCAACAATACCCTCCCTGCAGCAGCCATTTGAACAAGGAGGCCACATTGATAGGCATCTCAACCTTTCTTTCTTTAGAAAACCAACATCATCAACCTCTCTGAAATGCCTGGACATTTGCAAGGATGGTGCACACCATGAACCACAGCTGTGAGAGCCATTGCCTGGCCTTCAGTGTGATTATTGGCAAGGTGTAAATAAAGATTGTTATGGGTTGAATTATGTCCCCCCAAAAAGAGATGTCAAAGTCCTAACCCCCAGAACCTCAGAAAGTGCCTTATTTGGAAATAGGGTCTTTGTAGATTTAAGCAAGTTAAGGTGAGATAATTAGAGTGAGCCTTGTAAATCCAATATGACTGGTATCCTTATAAAAAGGGGAAATTGGGAAGAAAGACAGACACATGTAGAGAGAGAATGTCTTGTGAAGATGGAGGCAGAGATTGGGGTGATGCATCAGCAAACTTCTAGAAGCTCGGAGAGAGCATGGAACAGATTCTCCCTCACAGCCCTCTGATGGAACCAGCCCCTTGGTCTCAGACTTCCAACCCCCAGAACTGAGACAATAAATTTCTCTTGTTTAAGCTACCTGGTTTGTAGTGCTTTGTTACCGAGCCCTAGCAAATTAATACAGGAATGTTGGCAGGAGGTAGAAGACCATCGCCTTTGAGGACATCATGGTCAAGGCTAGAAGCAGTGGTGAGGAGAAGAATGGATTACAGAAAATCAAATTGTACAAATTTCCTTCCAACTGATGTACCAGCATTCTGAAGATCTCCTTTAAAAGCAAAAATGTTTAAAGTGAGTTTTGGAGACATTATCTGATGATAACAGTTTTGTCACCTCTTTGGCATTTGAATATGACTTATTTCTGTTTTACTGGAACATGTGAATATGAAAAGTTTTTCATAAGGATGAAAAAGTAAGTCTCATGCAATACAGGTGCATAATGAGTGAGTACATCTGGAAAGAAATTCTGCATTCTTCCTTTCCACTGGGCAAGGTCACTATTCCTTTGTTCTTACAGCATATGCATAAGATCATGCAGGAAGTAAGAGGTTAGATATTTTTAATAGATAATTTTTTATCAAAAAACTTTCAGAAGCTAGTAGAATTTAATTCCCAGTTTTTCCCTACCCCTAAACCTAGAAATCAAGTAAAAGGAAGCAATTCCAATGGCCAATTCCTCGGAACTGGAAGGCCTCCTGGGTTTTAACGATTGCCAACCATATCAGAGGAAGCACAGTTCCTCTAGGATGACCAAGATACTTCGAGTTCTTTCTTCATTCCTTAAATCAAAACTCTAATTGCTGTTCAGTCTCCTTCCTTCTCCTACCTCCTGTGTGCCTCAGTCCTCAAATACTGGAACTTCATTCCAAGTCATCCAGCTCGTAAAACAGAAAGTGCTCTAACTACATGGGGCCCTAAGATGGCCAGATTTGGGACTGTGGCTGAGCCAGCAGTGGAGTAGGTCACTGCAGGTGCTGATGTGGTCCTGGTAGCTGTCACAATGAGGACATGTGTTTGGGACGGTCAGGCCTTGGTCCCCAGAGCCAAGACTGCATCACATAATGTATAGGGAGCCCTCATCCCCAAATTTTACATAAACTGGGTCAGAATTCACTGAGCTTCCGTTGACTTTTCTGTAACAATGAAGATAATTCCAGTAATTATTTACCTTTCTGTCCTTTCAGATTGGATATAAAATTATATTCCATTTGTTTGTGTATGTATATACACACATATTCTATCTTTAAAAACAAAAATAAGCTCAGCATTTTGCTTTTGATTGCCATGTGATTATTATCAACAGATTGATATATATTTATTGAGCCATGCCTCCAGCACAGGGCTAGGCCTGGTGGGGGATATAAAAGAAGGATAAGGAATGGTCTCAGCTCTAAAGATGGATTTGCGTTAATTGAGTAGACAGAACTAAGGCTCCTGCCACCCTCAAAGTACAATTATTGCCAAAACCTATGGTAAATACTGTAGAAAGTATTTAGCTCCAACTATAATAAGAGCCAAAAGAAAGAAGTTGGCTTGACTTCAACAGCTGGCACAAGCTCTATCAAGGACATCAGATGTAAGATGCCTTAAAAAAGAAAATTATAAAATTAGGCTGAGGGGCAGGGTCTGACGTATTATAATGTACAGAACACAGAAACAGAGACATGGAAATGGGGCTGGGCATGATGTGTTTTGGGAAAATTAATGTATCTGATCCAAGAAGCCTGCAGATCCGAAAAGAGGCAATAGGGAACAGGGACCTCAGAGATAGATATCATCTCTCTTTCTTTCATTCTGTATGTTCCTTCTTTCCTTCAACAGATAGTGATTGAAAGCCTGTTGGGTGGCTGGCTCTCTTCTAGGTGCCGGGGATAGGAGACCACATCTGCTGATATGCAGCCTGCAT
The DNA here is from genome assembly GCF_057802395.1 of Ceratotherium simum simum. Classification (NCBI taxonomy): domain Eukaryota; kingdom Metazoa; phylum Chordata; class Mammalia; order Perissodactyla; family Rhinocerotidae; genus Ceratotherium; species Ceratotherium simum. The sequence goes on along the minus strand of NC_141918.1, from coordinate 53,584,303 downwards.
TCCAGTTGGGTAGACACACTAGAAGGCTGATAGCAAAAAGTTATGGTTGGAAGGCACGTGGAACAAAGTCCTGGAATTTTGAAGAAATTAGGAAGGAGAAATTATCTAGAATTGGCAACCAGGATCAAGAAGCAGCTACTCCATCTTCAGCCCAGGGGGCACAGGGTATGGGAGAAACAGCCCCCACTGGAGAGTGATGCACAAGAATCGACGTTCTGAGGGGAAGCCATAGTTTCACTTATGTCTAGAAGATGAAGTGTATATCTGAAAAGAGGTCAAAGATACAAGGTGTTTTGCTGATGACAGACAGTGATTTATGAAGCACCAAGTAAAAGCATTTGGAGACAAGAAAGTGTAAGAGATTGGATCAACTTCATTGTGTTGGACCAAACAGGAAAATAAAAGTGTGTGTGTGTGTGTATGTGTGTGTGTGTGTGTTCGCTAATCAGTTCAAAATTGGTTTAGGTAAAGGAAATCTCATCTGTTGTAGAGTTGTATTCCTTAAATATGTCTTTTGCTTTTTATCCTTCTGCAGAAAGATTGGATCTCCAGGTAACTTGTAAGATGGTATCCATCTCCCTTCATCATTCACCTTCCTCCATACCACGTCTGCCAGCATAAAGTCCCCATTCCGAATTCCCTCAGTCCTGCTAGAAGGAAATTCTCTCTCCTCTTTGGGACTCTCCTCAGACTCTGGAAGCTTTCCTGCATCCACGTAAAACTCCACCCAAGATACGTCTAAAGGAGCAGCACTCGCCAGCAGACACGCTACCCCACAAGACTGGAAACAAGTTCCCAAATCTTCAAGTCATCTCCTCACCAGCTCCACCAAGTTTTTTATTTTCTGCTGCTTCTAGATTGCTGAGAGTGGGGAATGACTTGGCAGAAGTTTAAGTACACCCCCAGAATAGGAGCTACTCTTCCGTATACTGAACTCTTCACACCACTCACCCATCTGACAATAAACTATATTCTCCAAGTGTGAGGCTTGTACTGAGTAACCTCCAAAACAGGTGAGTCTGTTCTTTTCAGGCTATTATATGCACTTGTCTTTTCTGGTCCTCACAAGAATCCAGTGAAACAGACAGATATAGAAACTGAGGTCAGGGAGTTAAGTCACTTGCACACATTCACATAGGACCACAGGTAGGTTTACTGTAAAGCTAATGGAGGTTAAACATCAGAGTTCTCCTCTTACATGGGTTCCTTCTAAGATCCTGGAAGGGAAAGAGGCCCAGCAATGTGTTCACATGGTCATAAGTTTCTATGAAATTGGTAAGAGTGAGACATTTTAATCACAATTGGCGATGACATCACAGTGGGTAAATGTCACTGTTCTTTCCTCTCCAATTCCCCCCCCACCAAATTTCCCTTCAAATTTCCCTTCACCCAAGTTGGGTGGCTTTGAGCACTTTTAGGATCTTGCTAAGGAAAAGGTGAGTTGGGGATATATATAGTTAAGTTTTATAGGATCCATTTATGTGGTCCAAAATCACTCAGGTGTGTAGTTACATTATTGCCAGCCTCCCTGGTGTAGGGCTGGCTTTGAGGCGTGTACTTTCCAACCCCCTACTCCTCACTTACACACACGTGTGCGCGCACACACACACACACCCCATGCCTACTCCTCTGGCTTCTACACCAAGATTGTAGGATTGTAGGTTGTCCTACAGCATCTGGCACTGGGAGTACATGGTATTGGTAGTGAGAGAGGAACAAGTTTTCACATATAAAGACTGGATTACCATTCCATTCTCTATAGAAAGTATTACAAAATTGTTTATCTTTTGAAGAGGTAATTGAAGAGTGTGCAGCCAAAAAAATGTCGGAAAAAGAGTATTATAGAAGTGTGTCAGGCTAATAAAAATATTGTGTTGTTTTTACACAGATTTTGTAATATACATGGCATTTGCCGGCTTTTTAAAACTTGTAATTCTTAGTACTTCTTTTCTCATTATAAATAGATATTCACTTTCATATCTAATTTTGTATTTCTAATTTGTATTTTTTTCCCTAAAGCAGACCTTTGCCAAGTTGTACAAGCCCTCAAAATACTTGCAAAGAAACTAAGTATTCTAACTCCCAGTCTGACGAAACCTCTCAGATCTGCCCAGCCCATGGACACAGTGTCAGAAGCAGAAGTTACAGCAGACAATCTGACCAGTGGTAATTTCCACTAGCAATAGGTCTTTTTTTTTTTCCTAATGACTTATCCGTGTTGAACATTTTGATGCCATGAAAAAAATTGAGATATTCCCCTTTCCCTGCCCCAAACCTCCACCCCAGTAGTTTTCCTTTTCACTCACACCTCCTCATTTCCTGATTCTGGTCTGGGCTTGAAGCAAAGGTACCTGAATCCAGCCAGAAATGCTGTCATCACAACAGTTTTGGCCTAACAGGGGCAGGAAATACCAACAACCCTATGTGAGCTATTCCCCCATGAAGAGCCAGCCTGAATGCACAAACGTGGGCCCTTCCATAATTCACATGATGCTCAGATAAGATCGGACATTTGGAAATACCTCTCCTCCTAGTCCGTGGAGGCCACTGGGTAGGTGTGGCTTCCCCACAAGGAAATGCTGACATAAGGGACTGTAATAGCATTTTTTTTAATGCAAGCCCCTGATAAATAACAAATAACATTTCTATTGGGAATATTGTTCCAAATACTAAATTTAATCGTCCAACAGATGGAAAAAAATAAGATTGCCAACAAACGCAGAGAGGATTCAGTCTTATTCCTTGAGAAAAAGGATTCACTGTCTAGTCCTTGCACAATTAAGTATGTTGACTTCAATCAGGCTCCAAGGTAAATGAAACAGAGTTCCTTTCCCTGCTGCATTATGAAGAAGAAATAAAGAAAAGAGAAAGAGAAGATTACCCACTCGGACTGCCTGATCCTCCCACCCAGACCGTAAGCCGGTGCACAAACACATACAGCACACACAACATCCCACCACATGGTGCATCTTTCTTTCAGTGAAACACGTCACGAACACACTGACGTTATCAATATTTGGATTAGAAATTTTGACACTTAACCCTGCTCTTCAACATTATCCTAAATCCTGGACTCAGATGTTTATGACCATCTCTCTCTTACTTCCATCTTGGCCGCTTCTGAAATTTTTATTGTTGTTTGCAGTACTTGACGTAGTTGTTTTGTAGTCCTATTTACTATGCTAGTAATAGCATCCGAGTGAAACAAGCATTTTAGAATTCGCATTGGCCTTGTTGTGACCTGCCTGATGAATCAGCCTCGGTGGACCAACCCTCAGTTTCCCAGCACTGACACAAGGCTGTTTTCCCCACTAATTGGAGAACCCTGCTTATGCTGGTCCGCATACATATCCAGGCTGGGCTGTTTGAACTGCTCGGGCGAAGAGCACTGGGCAAGGCCTGAAGGCAGTGAGCTGTCTCTTTAAAGGCTAAATGGTAGGAGAAGGTCTGGCATGAGATCTTCAAAACCACTCCCTCTGCAGGAGGACTGGAGTTTGTTCTTTGTATGGTTGGTTCTGAGCATCATTCCATGACTTCTATTTGCTTAGATCCCAAATATTTTGGTGTTGATGCATCGACTGTTGAGGATGGTCACAGAACAGATGGTGAGAGTGGGCAGAAGGATGCTTGGTGGCTGGAAGAGACCCAGCTAGTGTACATCTCCTGCAAAGTCCTCCAGGCAGAGTAAGAACTCAGGTCTGTGTCTGTCAAGAGACGAGCAAATAAATGAATGAACACACTAAGGGATGAGCAGAATAGGACACACAGCTACACTTTATGGGGAATGAGGCCCTGCCAACCCCGGAGGCTCACTTAGACAAGAGCTTGCTGATCCTAACAGCATCTTGGTTTGACGTGTTTCCTGACACTGATCAAGCCCCACCAGACAACCCGGGTCAGAGGTTAAGAAGGACGTGCCCCTTCCTCATTGTATTATTGCTAAATCAATAAGATTATCGCTGACCATCAAGTCTACTGAAATCTCTATCATCTAATTTATAAATTATTCTTGGCCACGGTTCCTCCACTCATGCACTACCTAACTTTTAGTCTCTTGACTATTCATTTCAATCTCCTCCCAAATTAAAAGGATTAGGGAGGAGTCTTAAAACCAGTTTTTTTCTTAATTAGAAACTCTTACGAAAATGAGGCCAGGAAATGGGAGCAGAGGAAATGGAAAAGAGAAGAGGCAAAAAGCACCTGTGATGTGGCTGTGGATTTCAGGTGGTCACAGAGCACCTTCTCCTAAGAGGTCAGATTAATTGAGAATGGAGGAGGTAAGGTACAGGCCAGTCAATTCCCTTCTTCAATAAGCCTAGAGTTTACCCATCGTTCAGGCTCAAGCTGATCATAACACCAATCCCACTATAGCTTAGTGATGGGAGTGGGGTCAAAATGGAACACAAACAATACTAAATGAGCCTCACTGTGTTACAAAGGAATGACTAAGCCACACTGAAGGGGATGGAGAGGAAGAGAATCAACATGAGTAACTTTGGGAAATAGTATTTTGTCTACATACTAAAAGGTTATAGACAAAAAGAACTGTGCACAAATATTGTACTCAAGTAAACTGCGTCTCTCGTGGGTCTGGGCTAGCAATTCTGACACTATTTTATGTGTATATTAGGACTGAACAAAAAGTAAATCTATTTTGGATGATGGAAGCAAGGTTTCTCCCTGTCAGAAAAAGGAGTTACAAACCATGTGGAATGAGTCCTGTGGTGCTTGATCAGAAACAGAGACATCAGTACGAACTCCTGGATTTATGTGTGTGTGTGTTGTGTGTGTGTGTGTGTGTACAAAGATGGGCTACTTCTAGCAGTGATGACCTAGAGCTCCTCTCTTTCTTTTTTTTGGAGGGATCATCTAGGGTCCTTGGAGAGAGGACAAAAGTATATTTTGTCAGTGTTTGTAAGGGAAGCAGATCCCAGGCTCACACTGAGAGAGTGGCTCACCAGGCTATTTCAAATGGTGCCACAGGGGCATGACTAACCCAAAGCACATAATTGAGGCAGAACTGCCTGAAGGGAGGGAAGTAAGAAAATGCCAATGACAGCTAAGAAGGACCCCTGTTCCCAAGATGCCTCGATCCAGGACCCATCTTAAGTACTGCAAGCTCCGTTGACTCCGTTTCAATTCTCATGAAACAGTCACAAATCCAAATACTGCTTAATTTTCAGATACACTCTTGACCTGTAAAATTTGTTTAAAGGGGGAAGTCCTCCTGTTTAAAATTTGTGGGAAAAGAGCAAACCTAAACTTTTAGGCCACTTTTAAGCCATTTTTGAATTAACAGTATATGATCTCAGTGAAAAGCATAGCAATTCAAGAGCACATCTCAGGGATTCTGCACGTGGACTCAAGAAACTTACAGGCAACCGAGTTCCTTTCTCCAGAGAACTTTCCCGTCTGTTAGTCAGTTGCACAACTTCAAGGAGAGATGAGTCAAAGAGGCTTCATGCCACATGGAATGAATCACTCCTGGTTCAGTGAAGTCTCCAAGGGGTATTGACAAGACATTCACTCTCTGTTTCCAAGGAAGGATTTATTTGTGTGTGAGTCCAAGAAGGAGAGAAGATGACTGTAACACTTCACATCAAACCAAACTGAGACTTGCATCAGAGTTACCCAAAGACTCATGTTGATGGAGAGGGTGATGGCAGCTACTCTATGACGTGAGTGCTGTGATTCCCTGACCTAGGATTTTCTGTTTCTGTTTTACCACTGCCTGTGCTGTCTTACTACTGTCTGTGAAAAACTCTCATCCTACTAAATCTCCCTGTGCTGTAACTTCTCTCTCAATCTGACGGGAGAGATCAAGAAGGTCTAAATCAGACTTGAGTGTGTTTGCTTCCCTCTCCTGATTGAGTTGTCTGAGAAGTTTATAATAGGAATTAATTGGAAATTCAAAAAATATAATCCTCCGTAAGTTATAGTGTCAAAGGCCTAGCCAGGAGCTAAAATGACTGTGCACAGCCCTGTTTTGGATCTCAAAGCTCTGGACCTCAAAAGAACATCACCATTTACAAAATTCACCACATGGTACAGCTAGGAGTTCGGGTTTTTGAAATTTATTGAATATTTTATTTTAATTGAATAAACTGACATTTATTGAATATTGAAAAACTTCTAAATCTAAAATATAAGATGCATTCATCCAACAAATAGTGATTGTTAATGATGTACTGGACTGTGTCTGGTTACTGAGAAATACAGACAAATAAAAAGATGGACCCTGCTCTCAACAGGCTTATGAATGGAGAGAGGATGTGTAAACAAAACGAACAAGTAATCTGATATGACATAAAGTGTGGAAAGGATGCAGAAATAGCATGAAGAGGAGAGCTTTTAGCTCTGGGGGTGTCAGGAGTCATAGAGAGTCCTGCAGAAACCAACATCTGAGCTGAGTCTGAAGGAGAAATAGGAGGTCACCAGGCAGCCTTTAAGGGAAGCGAACATGGAGGGAGGGAGGGGCAGGGCTTTCTTGGAAGCCAAGAAAACAGCAGGTGCAAATGGAGGCATGAAATAGTATCTTGTCCAATAAAACTCAAAGTCAGTATTATTGGTGAGTTGGATGGGCTAGGAGGTAGGAGAGAAGCAGGTGCCTGGCGCAGTGGGAGTAGCTACTGCCAGAGGGTATCACCGGCCAGGGCCCCTGCATCACACCCACTGTCATGCCCAGCCTTGCTCTAACAGGCAGTGGGATGCCACGGAGAGGTTTCAGAAGAGACATGGTCAGGCTTGCATTTCAGATAGATGTCTCTGGGTGCAAACGAAATGAGAGAAACTACAGTGACAGCGTGAAGTGTACACAGGCTGGTTGGAAATGTCTCTCCCTGGTATTGCTTTAATCTTCCAAGTCATATTGAAGAGCGCTAGCCTGTCTTTTCTTCTGATCCTTCAAACCCCATGCCAATCGCTAATGATGTCAGCAGCAGTGACATGGCAGTGGGGGGCGGTAAGAGGTGGGAGGAGGGATGTTAAGTCTGCCACCACCACCCCTTTTTACCTACCCCTTCAGCTAGCCCCCAAATAACCATTCACCTAAGTAAAGACATTGCACTTGCTCTGAAAGGGCGACTTTGAGACGAGGCTCTGAGCCCCCTTCCGAACCACTTGCAGCTCTAAGACGCCCCTCCAATGTACCAAGTCTGGAGCACCCACTGAGTATCAGCAAATGACTCCCAGATGATCCTTTGGTACTTCCAGAACTCAGAGGTCTCATAATACTTTCTTGTGTAAGGCCCTATGGGAAACCTCCCAGAACCACACTGGTCTGCAAATGGTCAGGAGAGGCCTCTGCAGGTGGGGCCTAGGGAGGGAGTCTCCAGTCCTCAATGACTAGCACCATTGCTCCTGAAACTGGTGACAGATGGTCTAAATCCTCAGCTGAGTTTCCCGAGAGTCTTTCAGGTCTGAGCTGCCACATCATCATATTCTATCTGAAAACCCAAAAGCCTAGAGCAGCCCCATAAAACTCGAACAGTATTAATGATCATCTGTAAAACTGGAGTGAATTTCCTGTAGTGCTTTCAAAATATAAAACCAATAGCTGCTCATAAATACCTTCCTTTGTTTTATCCATTTTTAATAACTTTGGTTAGCTGCAATACAGTTACTGCAATTTACCTTTTTAAGACTGTAAATACCGTGTGCCTGTTTTTCTTCTCTTTCCTTCTTTCTTTCTTATTTCTTCTTCATTTTTGTTTTCTGCTTAGCTGTTACCAAGTGGTAGATTGTTCATAAGAAATTAAAACTACTTTCCTTTTTGAAACATTCAGTATCAATTAGACAAGGCAAACAGATCCTCTCCTTTGTCTTCATCTCACTCATAGGGTTGCCAGATTTAACAAACAGAAATACAGACTGCCCAGTTAATTTGAATTTCAGATCAACTACAAATACTATATCAGTATGAATATATTCCGTGCAATATTTGGGACACACGCTAAAAAGTGTCTTGTTATGTATCTGAAATTCAAATTTAACTAGGGATTCTGTATTTTATTTGGCAATCTATTAAAAAAGACCTGAGTTTTATTTCATGGTATTTTTGTTAGACTATCTAGCCTGAAAAAAAATCTTCCACCCAGCTTTATAGAATGAAATATGGAGAGATATCACTTTGTTCATTAAAAAATAACTTGATGTCAATAGAGTATTATCTAGCCATTGCAAAAGCCATTTTGTGATAAGTGTATCCTCACACGGGAAAATGCACATCATAAGCTAAGTAAAAAGAGCGGATGCACAATTACATAATAGTGGTAAAATAATAATAGCTAGCCTTTATAGAATTCTAACTACGTAACTACGTGACAGGCATGTTCTAACTGCTCTTTTGTATTAATTTGTGTAATATTTGCAACACTATGAGATAGGTACTATTACTATCCCCAGGGCAAAGATAAAGAAACTGAAGTCCCAGAAAGATTTACTTGCCCACTAAATGTTATATATTCACCCGTATACATAAATACATGTGTGATAAACATATTACCGTATATACATTACCATATATATATATAAGTACATATATATGTAAATGTATGTTACCAAGAAGCTACATAAAGAAAAAAAGACTAGAAGGAAATACAACAAACTGTAATGTTCATTGTTTTGTGTAAGAATATAGTGATTTTTAAAGACTTATTCTTGCATTTTCTATATTTTCCATAAGAGTATACACTGCTTTTCAAATAAAACAATAACACAATCTAAAACGGAAAAATGTACCTAATTAGAAAAATTCTATTCTCATTTTTTAGCACCCTTGTTACTTGCCCACACTGCATATTAGGAAGCCAGTTTTGCGGGGTTATGTCACTCCAAGTTTTAACCCACCCAAGTCTTCACTGGGCAGATATGGGCCTCTGTCATTTAAATTGAGGGCCCCTCTGTAATCAATTGGCTTATTCAATCCCATGATCCCAGTGGTCACTGCACATTCTGCAGAAGGTGAAATCGAAAATGTATCTGCCAATAAATAAATAAATAAATGGAGTTCCTGTGGCTTTTTGTAGCCATTCCGTTAGATGGAGCAATGCTGGCTTCACGGCCAAGTAGGAAAAGTACCAGCAATTTATGCATGCCTCCAACCCGTCCTCTCGATGTGCTCTGAAGACTCAATCCCTTCAGAGAATTACAGACTCGTCCAAGGTGAGGTAATCATGTTGGCGTTGGTGCTCGTAGCGAGAGGTTTTATCAGCCGTGTATCAGAGGATCTCAGAAGGGCATGGGGCAGGCTCCAAGCCAACCATGAACTGAGATCATTCCAATGGCTCTTACGTCATCACCAATAGGAAATTTGTTTCTACAGGAGACTGTCACTAGCAAAGTATAAGCTTCTGACTTTTCCTTTAAAGGAGAGATGCCAGCTTCTAAGCTCATCCTTTAATTGCCTGACATGAGATAGAAAAGGTCGTTAGTGCAGTGAACAAGCCAGAACAGGGATGTGGAAGCCAACTGTTCTCTATTCCTCCCATGGAAAGTTCACTGGGAGGTGTGATCTGAAGCCAACCAGAGGATGCAGGAGATGGGAGAAGAGTTCCCCTTCCCTTCAGGCCCACAGCAACTTATGTTGCCTTCTTTCCTTTGCAAAGCAACCACGGGGTACTTCTCGGAGAGATGCTACAAAGATGCTTCAGCCTATAAGAGGAGTGAGTCATGGTTTTTACAACTCAATGGTGCTGCCAGCCCGCCTCTGCTCTCCCTCACAGTTTTCGTTTCCTTGGTATGATAATTAGTTGTTGGCATTATGAATGTGTCTTCTGAGAAAGAAAATGTGGGCACCTGTTATTTCTGGAATGCTTGTTCTATGCATCCTATTGAGGTAAGCTATCCACTCAAAGTCCAAGTATCGGCCAATGGGTGGTCACCCATCCCGGAGCTCCACTGCCGTCGCCTGATGGTTTTACCAGTCCAAAATAAGGAATGTGATTTCCAGCTACTACCTCCTACCTTCTACTGAAATAAACAGCGAGCAGACTCTATTCAGGAAAAGCAGAGGTTCCACAGTTTCCAAAAACTTGAAAGCTATTACCTAGTGGTTATTAACCTTGGCTACACACTAGAACCACCTTGGGAGCTTCTAAAAAAATACCGGTGCCAGGGCCCTACCCCAGAGCAGGTTAGACAGACTCTCTGGGAATGGGGCCAGACAGGGCATTGGTGTTCTTTCAAAGCTCCCCAAAGTGCTTCTAATGGAAAGCTACAGTTGAGAACCACTGATCTCACCCATCAAGGCCCTTCCTGGTGAAACAGATCCAGAGAGGCTGACGGACTGTCCCAAGGCCCCACAGCTTGTTAAGGAGTGTGCCCTCATGTGTTTGTCTGTCTTCTTCTAGACTACAAAATGCTTGAGCACCCAAGCCATCATGATGACATTTAAATCCTCAGTGCCAACCATGGTAAATGCCTGATGAGGGCAGAAAGCCAGGAAAGAGAGGAAGGACCGGAACCTGTTCTTCCCTTTGCCCCTCAGCCTCTCACGAAGAAAGATTGTTATTAAGATAAACTACTATGAACTTTTTAGCCCCAAAACTAAGTCATTAAACCTCAGCTTCCCCAAACTTATGACCCATCCATTGCTGGAAAAATTATATGAGTCAGATTGCCCCCCAAATCCCAAGCCAAATGACTTTAATTAATTTGGCTGTTTTAACTAAGTGCTTGACCTTGTTCAATACCCCATGCCTCACTAAATTCTCATTTTGTGCAGTCTCACTTATTTCCATAGTTAAACTCAACATTTTCCAATTAACAGGCTGCTCAAAATGGCATGTTTTCCTTCAGTATCAAGACTGCAGAGTGAAGAGAAGAATTGTGGGAAGTCTGTGCTGTGATGAAGGAGATGTCGGCCTAGAGCCTAAGAGTTGTTAAGGCCTCAACACAGCGTTCCAGAATGTTCTGCGGCTTTACTGGCTCCATCCACTGTCAGCTAAATGACTTATTACCTGCTGGTCAGGTAGAATTCAAGTAGAATCCAGCCAATGCGATGTGGTATAAGGGCTGGGATTTGGACACAGATGCCTGGGCCCTAGACCACGCAGCAAATACTGCAGAGCTGGGCCACGTCCTGCCCTTGCAGCTGCGGTGCACACGGACCACCCTTCCAGATACGGCATCTCCACGTGCTTTCCTTTGCCTGAGGGTGTTCTCTGGACCCAAAGCCCACTTTGCCCACCCACGTGGCAGACTGAAAGTGCCTGAGAACAAACATCTCCCACACCTGCACTGTGGCCTTCAACCCAAAACTGACAGGAACTGGGATTTCCAGCTCCCACGCCCTCAGGGGCAGTAACTCGGAGGCCCACGCTGAGTTTCCCTCGGAGATTGAGGCCCTGGGCTCGGTTGTTACATTGCTTGCTAACACATTTTATGAGCTGCCTTCTCTTCTTGCTCCCTTTCCCCCGCTTCCTTGCTGGCATTTCCTCAGCTTATCCCCCAGATAATGAAATCTTTGTGTCAAGGTCTGATTCTGGGTGACCCAAAGAAAACACAGTGATCTTGTCAATTTATAGTCATTTGATCTTAGGAAAGCCATTTAATCTCTCTGACAGTCGCTGTCCTCGAATGCAAAATAAGGAAAGGATTGTGAAGTTCCCCTTGGTCATAGCAGCAGGCAAAGGGCTGCTTCTTGTGCTGCCAGAGCCCCCCTGACCGGGCCCTCGCTCCCGTCTCCCTCCTGCCCTGCCTCATCCCCTCGTCTCTAAGTGCTCCCTCCCCCACGCTCCTCTCCAGCGACAGCGAGTTCCTCTGAATTCTTGCAAGTGCCACATCCCACTTGCCTCTGGTCTCTTACTCATGCTGTCCCTCTGCCTGGAGCAGTCTTCTTCCTTCTGTTTGTTTGGCTCACTCCCGCGCATCCCCCAGCTCTCAGCTGAAATGTCGCTTCCTGTAGGGGAAGCCTTTCCTGATGCCCAGTCTAGAATCATGTTCTTGTAACGTGCTAGAAAATACAGTGTTCCCATCATCATGTTTGGCATGCTTTATTGTAATTTCTACTTACTTCTCCAAGTCCACCTCCCTCCCCAACCACCATCATCACCCACCTCTATGCTCCTTGAGAACAGAAAGTCAATTAATCTTGCTCCCACTACATCCCTGATACCCATCCCTGATACCCAATGCCTGCACTTGGAGGTACTTAATAAATAATTGTTGAATAAAATGCATACTTATTTACTAAATGTCAGAGTTGGTGAATAAGAGGAATAGGGGTTAAAGCAAAGCTTTCCAGCCAGAGAGGCACGTTCCCGCCTCAAATGGCTTGCATCCAAGAAACGGCTTTCCCCTTCAGCCCTTGTACCTGAAGCCTCTGGAGAAGGGTGTGGAAAGGGTGGAGTTCCCTTCAACAAAGAGCAGCTTTATCTTTTTATCCTAGTGTGGGCTGTCACTATTTTTAACATGAAAAGTTTTAAAAGTTGGAAAACACTGTGTTAAAAGAATTCAGCCCAGTACTTATAAAAATGTGGAGTTGAAATTTGGAAAAGAAAGTTCAGTAGCAAACATTGAACATGACCAGTGTTTGGAAGCAGAAGACACCACATTCATCAACTGTCAGGGTCAATGCAGCCTTCCTAGGGGTGGGCCGTTCCTACATTCCTTTGCACTTGGTGGCCTGATGGGCTTTATCTCAAAAATCCCTAGATCCTCTGGGGATGGGGTCAAGTGCAGAGACACTCCCAACCTTTTCCAACCACCACCTGTACTAAAGTCCAAATTCCTTAGCATGTGTAGAGGCCTCCTGGGGCCCGACTTTGCCTACCTTTCTCTCCAGGCTCATCTTCCTCCACATCCTGCCACACACTTTCCTTGTCCATTTATATGAGGGCGTAACGTTGTTTCACATTTCTGTGCTGTTGCCCCTGCTGTCCATCAACCCACGGACTCCTCCCTCTCTCCCCACCTTTCCGTCAATTTTGTTTGCCACTCCTATTCGTCCTCTGAGACATGACTCCAGCCCCAGGGCAGCCATCTCTGCACTTCAGATTGGAAGTTCCACTTTTGGCTTCCACTGTTTTACCCGATTTCCTTCCAGCACATCTACGTGTTGAAAATATTGGTTTCCTGTGCACCCCCTCCTCCACCCTCAACCTTTGTATAAGCTTTTCGAGGACAGGATCCACATCGTATTCAGCTCTGTCTCCTCAATGCCAAGTACAGTGCCAGTCCCCGAGTAGATACTAAGAAATGTTTGCTCAAATCGACTAAACAGTATGATTATTTTTTGTGTAATCTAGCCCCTGTCTGACCAACAGTAGGCACACTTTAAATAAATTGCTGATAATTGATTTACTACTAAATTATAGTAAAAAAGTTTTTGCCATGTGCAGTTTATTTTAAGTATTATTCAGTAATTTGTGCAGATTGGAAAAAGGAAACATCTTGGCTTTAAAAAGAAGCCAAGTCTCTCATTTTGAGTGCCGCGGTGACAGACAACAGTCCTGGTGTGAAACACCTGGGCGAGGGGAAAGCATTCCAGGCGCTGAACTGCAGACAGTAACCCACCATTCCTCAGGTTTCTCGCACACGCGAATGTGTGGCAAATATGACTGTGTGTTGACAATTCCTAAGAAGTCCGTTTTCTATTTTAATCAAGCCGAATAGGAGTGGTCCGTTGTTAGGATGAATGAAATCTGCAGTTAGGCGTCGGAATTCGTTTCCAAGGGAGGGGTAATCCAAGAAGCCTTGCTCCAGTTCCGCCCTGGCGCCTGCCCTAAGAGCACTCGAGGCCAGCGTGTCCACGCCGGGCCAGGAAAGGGCGGGCAGCCAGCCCCGGAGCCTGCAGCAGGATGCACGGCCCCTGGGGACGGGAGACTGCCACATCACTGCCCTGGTCCCAGGCTCTCCGCACAGCCTGAGGTCTCCTGAGGTTGGGTTTCTGGGGCTCTGGCTTGTTCAGACCTTTGGCACACTCTCCACATTCCCTGCAAACTACAATAGCTGCTATTGATCGAGCTGTTGTCAGATAATGCGCTGTACGTTTGCATAATACCTCCCCTCCTCACACAGGCAGAGTAACTGAAATCATTTTTGAAATAACTTTCCCAAAGTTGGTGAGTGGCAGTGTTGGGTTAACGCCCGGGGGTGGGGTGTCTGTCTGCACTCATGATAATAGATGTATTAAAACTGTGATAATACTTATAGCGTCTATGGTTTTCACATATATCAGCTCATTTTATCTGCACAAAGGCCCTCGCAAGAAAAAGGTATCCTCCTCTTACTGATGAGGAGATTGAAGTAGAGAGATTAACTGAAGGGTGAAGAAATGCACCTCCAGTGACCATGCAGTGCGGGTGGGAAGAGGCCCATTTCCTGTCTTCTGATTCAGAACTCTGCCCATCCCCTTACACACATACACATGTACACACACACACAGAAATGCTTCACTTCTGGGGATAAAGAGACAGGTGAAAAGAGAGCTCATGAGGAGCCAGACGTGTAATTTACATAACACAGGTTCTTCTTAAACATTCCAGACACCATGAGAAATCAATTATAAGATCACTCACCAATAATCTACCTACAAGCTAGGAGGTCTGGTAGACCCCAAATTGGCTCATAGTCAGGATGACTGAGTTCTGCCCTGGTTCCTATCCTACTTTGCTCTAAGTATAGCCTACAATCATGAAAGGGCAAAAGTGTTTGCAATTTTAGCTCCACAGATAAAAGCATTCAAACTGAATTCCCTGCTAGCTCCAGGAACGTGTGGTTTCAAATGAAGACTGTCTCTTGCTGTGAAGTATGATATAAAGTTTCTAGATATCTGTAGATCTCAAACGTCCACTTAGTGTGAAGGCTCCACTATGATTGCACTGTAGTTCTGGGAGTGGGGCTGAAAATAGGGTTTGAAGGTGGCTCTTGTAAAAATGAGCTCTTGGTCTCCTGAGAACTACCAAGGGAGTGAAGTGCTTATGGGATGAATACATCCTGCCGTCGGAAGTGTCACCTTCGTCCAAGAAACAACAAGGTTGGTTCCTACCACTTGCCCTAGTGTGATAGCTGTTCTTCCTGGATCAACATCACATTGATTAATGATGCCAGTTAAAAGCCAAAGCATGCTGAGTGCTGACCTCTGTGAAAGACTGCCAACTTATGTAAATCTAACGGGGGCATTGGGAAGGGGGCCTGGCAGTGAGAGTTTCCTTGCTACTCTGGCAGGTAAGGATTTACATTAGAATGAGGTCAGGTCATAACAATTTCTGTTTTCATTTGTCAATAGGCTATCATGAATTGTAGTCACTGATGGTACCATCACCAACAACTTCCTAGGTGCCAAGTGGCAAGTCCCTTTCCAGTGTTAGAGAAATTGCCAATCCTGCTGGAATGACTTAACTCTGTTTCCAAACAAGAACATAGTATTATATAGAAAAATTAGGTCAATATTTAGCTTAAGCATCTTCTGGCAATAGATAATTTTAAACATAGAGTGGATGTAAATTTACCTTGGCCAAAGGCTCGTCATGTGTCATTTGCTGTTATAAATCTATGAGAGTCATTGAAATTCTGGAAAATTCAGTTTGCTGCTCCCACAATAGACTTCATGCACCATAAACTACCTTGGGGCCTCTTCCCTTGCTGAGTCCCCTGCTGGAACACTTCTCCCCACTACCCAGATGGCTCACTCCATGGGCTCCTTCAGGCCTTCACTCAAAGTCACCTTCCCAGAGAGGCTATCTCTGACTATTCTTTTTAAATTTAAGCCTTCCCTCCACCAATCTTCGCACTTCCTATGCCCCTTTCCCATTTTCTTTTTCTGCATGATTTACTATATTTTGCATCTATTTATTTTGTTTCTTGTCTATCTGCCCCACTAAAATATAAGCTCCGTGAGACCAGATACTTTTCTTTTTTTTCCCCACTACTAAAATCCCTGCTTTTAGATGAATTCCTAGTACATAGTAGTCATTCAGTAAATATGTGTTGGATGGATGGGAGGCTGGATGGATGGATGGATACATGGATGGATGGATAGATGGATGAATAGATGGATGGATGGATGAATAGATGGATGGATGGATGGATGGATGGATGGATGGATGGATGGATGGATGAATAGATGGATGGATGGATGAATAGATGGATGGATGGGTGGATAGATGGATGGATGGACGGATGGATGGATGGATGGATGGATGAATAGATGGATGGATGGATGAATAGATGGATGGATGAATAGATGGATGGATGGATGGATGGATGGATAGATGAATAGATGAATGGATGGATGAATAGATGGATGGAAGGATGAATAGATGGATGGATGAACGGATGGATGGATGGACGGATGGATGGATGGATGGATGGATGGATGGATGGATGGATAGATGGATAGATGGATGGATGGATGGATGGATGGATGGATGGATGGATGGATGGATAATCATTGGACCCATGAACTCTTTCAGTTGGCTGGAATCTGATACAGAGAGTACAGGTCCAGAAGCAAATAAAGGACAAGCTGATTTCTCAGCTTTTTTCTATCTGCTTGTTGGCAGTTGTTAAACCATCTGCTGTACAAGACAACTCTACCATTTCATTCCTGAAACCCTGTGTTACTCATATCACTACATGGTAATTTCTTCACTTATCCAGGATAGCCACGTGGTAATATCCTTTGAGATAATCCTAAAAGAATGGTATTTTACGATTTGGTTAAAAGAAGGGATTAAAATGGTTACTGAAGACGTGTCTATGGAGAAGTCTCAAGTCTTCATGCGTGGTTGAACATAGTATCTGCCTCATGGGCCAGACTCTTTATATAGGTTAAAAGTCTAACTGTCCGTGACACTTTTTATGCACTTAAGAACTGTTTAAATTTACCTGTTCTACAGGCATTAGATGCTAGTTCTCATGTCTGTTCTTTTCTGTATGTATTAGGGATGGTGTGGCTAACACTGTCCTCACTTAAAGGGGAATACCCAGTTGATTCTTTTGGGTCCTACTTCAATCCAATGGTCCTGCATGTCACCCCTCCTCCTCAGAAGGTGTCCATGCCCCCCTCACTGCTGTTGGAGCTGAGGTAGAGAAAGAACTTACAGGAGTTTAGCACCTAAAGATGGTGGGTAAATGGAGCCGGCCCTGTGGCTTGGCGGCTAAGTGCGCGCGCTCTGCTACTGGCGGCCCGGGTTCGGATCCCGGGCGTGCACCGACGCACCACTTCTCCGGCCATGCTGAGACCCTGTCCCACATACAGCAACTAGAAGGATGTGCAACTATGATGTACAACTATCTACTGGGGGGCTTTGGGGGAAAAAAGGAGGAGGATTAGGCAATGGATGCTAGCTCAGAGCCAGTCTTCCTCAGCAAAAAGAGGAGGATTAGCACGGATGTTAGCTCAGGGCTGATCTTCCACACAAAAAAAATAAAAATAAAAAAAATAAAAATGGTGGGTAATCCATGGGCAATGAGCAGGAGGGGAAAGAGTAGGCCATCATTCAAACGCTCTTTGGGGTCCTCATTAGGCGATAACCTGAGCCAAATCTGCTTCTGCTCAGCTCCCTGGTCCTGGAGGTGGAAGGTCCACTTTTGCTCCTGCCCCGTCCTTCTCTTCCCTCTCCAGTTTCAATGGTCCATCAGCCCGCTCCTTTCCCTCCTCCAGATCCAGTTTTATTTAAAGAGGGAGGTAAAACTCTGAGCCATGCACCCTAAAAGGCTCCCACTTAGGATGGAGTTTTCTAAAAGCCTTTGTTTTTGCTTCACTGTGGCCAGAGGAAGAAATGATCAGACGGAAGAGCACACGTAGAAAATGCGCAAGTTAATATTTCAAGATGTACCCTTTCACATGCTGAACGAAATCCTCCCCATCCTTTACTCTGAGACCCACTTCTTGCTTGAGACCTGCTCTCTCTACTCCCATAGGCCCACATTATTCCTTCCTCAGAACCACCCTGTCTACACCATCTGCTTGTCTCTCCTGATCACATTCAACCTTGCTATAGATTTTATTTTGTTGTCTTTTAATGTCTCTTAAATTCGGTTTTTGTTTTGTCTTTCTAACTTTGTTATCAACTCCTTTAGAGCAAGAAAAATTCCTAAAAATATTTTACAAGCTACTGTGCCTTATATACTGTAGGTATTCAGTAAAAATCTGCTTATGCACTGATCAAGTCCCAGTCTGGAAGCATCTGTGAGAAGCAACTGACTAAGAGAGAAGGGATCCTAGTTGGCCTGAGGTGGTTTTCCAAAGCTTTGAGATTGGGCACCGCTCCTAGCCTGAGTGTTGACACACTAGAGTCTAACTATCCTAGAGGTCTTGACACAAAATGCAAGGTAAAAATCACATAGCCTAAGCACGCAACGTGACAAAACTCTAGAGGGAAGTTTATATTGAGGATGATGATGACGAAGATTTGACCATTAACCATGTTCCAGGTACTGTCCCAGGTCCTTTATGTGGATGAACTATCTTAATCCTTACGCTGTATAGTCTGTGATCTACATCAAGGAAAAAACATTTGTGTGTGACAGAACAGGCTCAATGTGAAAGTGCAAAGTAGAAATTGAAAAAGATTAAGTTTTCAGGTTAGTATCATTTTCCCATTAGAAGTCTTAATCCTCACCCCAGGGAAACAGCATATTGCATAATAGTAAAGCATTTGCGTTTTTTGTAGTGCTCTTAAGCTCTACATTACCAAGGAAGAGGATTTCTACTCAATTAGATCACGAAGCAGAGGATTATGCAGTTTGAGTCCCAAGACGTAAAAGACTTGAAGAGAGTGTGTGGAGGGAAAACTAATCGAAGACAGGAAGGACTATACTGGCACCGTGGTAGCGTCCGTTATGAGCAGTCGAGGTATTTCTCTTCCTTTGTTCCTTCTTATGGCTGTCTTGATGGTACAGCTCATTTCCAGTAGACATGAGTCATGCGTCCTCAGACTGGACATAGCTAGCTGAGTCCAGGGGGTCTCAGTCATCGAGGAGAGCACGGTCTAACAGCAGCACTGTGTTTACTCAGAGTGTAAATTAAATTCCTGAGCTGGGACAAGCCGCGGAAGAGAGAGCAGGCTGAATTTGTTATGGTAGGAAAAAGTAAAACAGTGTATCCTCAGAAAACCTACTAGAGATGCAAATTTTGGTAGGAAAAATGCTATCATTATTATTAGTTATTGTGTTGTTACTTAATCTGATTTTTCCAGGAAATTAGAATTTATGGAGTTATAGGACTCAGTGGAATAAGGAAAAGCTGAAGGAAGTAGTATTAAATTCTCAGCCTGGTTTGGTTGTTGATTTCTTTTTTGACCTGGGGTAAGTACAATAACCTCTCGGTGGTTTGTTTTATTCTGTGCTTGAAACATATTGGTAAAATTATGGTCAGTTTGGTGTTCAGTTTCCTGAATGAGATTTTGCTGATCGGATGATTTGATAAAGCCATGGACTCATTAGGACAAAGTTGCATGTCCCAAAATCCACACGAGCCACTTCGCCTTCACTGCCACTCTTTGTCCCCCAACATATCCATACTGCTTGTCACCGGAGGACCAGGTGAGAGTATGAAGAGAGCAGCATGTAGTTGATGCTCAATAAATAGTTGTAGGATGAACGTTGGTTGAAATGACAGCCTCCAGTCATACTTTGGGCAGAGTGATCAATAAAGGTCATCCCTTTTTAGCTAAATTTGGTTCTTCCATATTGCAAAATATATCTCAGGATGAAACAATAGGAGTCTGAATGGTACTAAAACTAGCCATTTACATGCGTAACTGAGATGAATTGTTCCCTAATACTTAAGTGCGATAAATGTCACCATCTGGGACATTCAGTAACCAGCTCCACACACACACACACGCAGAGGGAGGGTTCCAGGTCTGGGGGGGCACCCCGCCCTACGCTACACTGTGGGGCAGGGCTGCCCAGACTTGAGAAAATCACAGCCTGTTTGAAGTTGGCTCCCCAGAGCCCAGCAACCCCTTTCTTCCTCCCTCTTTGCAGTGGAGAACTTGAAAGAAAAAGCTGGTATATATCCCCTGAGGCGACAGAGGACCTAAAAGTGGACTCAGAAGGCTAGATCTAGCCAACAGACAACTTTTTGTCTTACAGAGAGTTTTCAAAATTAGGAAAATTTTACGTAAATATGTGGTTTTGCAGCTTCTCTAAAATGTCAGAAGCTCTGGCGTCACTGGATGACACTTCCGTGTGGCGGTAACTGGCGGGAGTGAGGAGCAGCCACTCTTTCAGAGGGCTCCATTCACCGAGTTCCTGACGGTGCCCAGCTGTCTCACCCGTGTTCTTTGCCTGCCTGGCCCTTAACAAGTCTTGAGTTTCTGACCTGGCCTAAACGTTGGGGCTGAGAGTGGGAGGTCTATACTAGTGAGAAAATCCTCAAAAATATCAACTAATTTATCAGTATGATTGTAGCATCGGCTCCCCGCCTATTTGTTCTCATAAATTCCCTCCCCTCAACTTCCCATAGCAACAAGCAAATAATTGCATAGAACTTGTTATGGACCAAGCGCGACTTAAAAATTCACATGTTAACTCATTTCAATCTCTGCAACAACCCTATGAGGTAGGTATTACTTTTTTCTCCGTTTTCAGATGAGACAACTAAGGGTCAGAAGTGAAGTAACTTGCCCAAGATCACGTTGCTAGTAGGCAGCAGAGTGAGGATTTGAACCCAGGTAATCTGAGTCTAGAGTCTGCTTTTTTTGTTTTTTCAGTGAGGAAGACTGGCGCCGAGCTAACATCCATGCCCATCTTCCTCTATTTTGTATGTGCGAAGCCACCACAGCATGGCTTGATGAGTGGTGTGTCAGTCCACGCCCGGGATTAGAACCTGAGAACCCTGGGCTGCCAAAGCAGAGCACACGAACTGCACCACTACACAACCGGGCTGGTCCCTAGAGTCTGCTTTTGGCTACCATAGTCTGCTTTCATGCTCTGCATCCACTCAGTTAAAAATTCTGTTCTTCAAAACATTGCCCTGTCTATGTCTTGAGCCCAAAGTTGGGCTGATTTTGCCTTCTATGAGCTCCCAGATGCCCTGTGCTTATTACCACCATGACACCCATCACACAGCCCTGAAATTGGCAGCCAACTTTCTGTCTACCTTCAGAGCAAAGACAGTATCTTATTCACCATTAGGAGGTATGTAGTAGACATTCAATATGTATTTGTTGAATGAAAAAATAAAATATGTGCTTTTTATACTTTGTATTGGTACCCTAGTGGACCAAATTATCATCATGTCAAAACTGGACCAATTAACATCCTACTGAAAGGCCTCATTGCCTCTGGACTCCAATCTTTCCAATGCAATGTCCTCCTCTGCAAATGCAAATAGTAATAGCTTGTGCTCAGAGGTACTGTGAGGATTTAATGAGCTGTTTATAAAGTGCCTAACCCAGTGTCTGGCACTTAAAAAGCACTCACAATAGTACCTACTGTTGTAGATGCTACTAGATTATTCCATTCAAACTACTTTTTATAAAGTTACCCCCAGACCCAACTTAAACTCCTGCCTCTAGCCTGCATGTGACTCCTTTCTCATCTTCCCCTTGTGTTTCTCCATCTGGCACAAGGAACAGAGTGCCAGAAGCCACAGAATAAGTAGGTCTCAGCCCCCAGGAGCAGAAATTGTACTTGAGGACTTGGAATGCAATGTGAAGGAGGCACATTACTCTTACATTAACACCTATGAACATACATCATGGAATAGAATACAAAATTTGCATAATTTTTTCAAAAGATAAAACATGAGACTTAAAGAAAATATTTACTTGCAGGTGGCTGCTTTGGGTTAATACCCTCCAACCCCTGTGGAAACTAGGTCCACTGCCCTATGAGAGTACTATCTAGCACCCAGCAGGACCCTCCAAACCCTTCCTGCCTTCCACATGCTGCATGGTCTTTTGTAGCCACTGGTGTCAATGAGAAACTTCCTCTGTGAATGTTTTCAGGTGACAGTAATAGTAATAGTCAACCCTTACTGATCTCCTGCAGTGCGCCATGCACCCTGTTAAACAACTGACATATATTATGTCTTTTAATTATTCTAGGAACTCAGAGACATACGTACAATTATTATCTCCTCTTTAGAGATGAGAAACAAATTTGGAAGGTTTATATCATGTGTCCCAAGTTACATAGCTGGGAAGTGGTGGAAACACTCCAAGCAAGGCATCACCACTCTTAGCCATTAGGCCACACTCCCTCTGGTACAGTGGCTCACTGTTTCCTTATTATTCTGGTATTTATTTAAATATGCATAATATGCATATTGAATCCTGGAGATGAACAGGAGAAACTCATGGAAACTCATTTCCTTTATTTAGATTGTCTCTCCTTCCTCATCCAAACAGTGGTGATATACACCTCACAGACTAAATAAATACAGCTTAGCGTACAGACCTTTACAAATAGAGGGGAAGTTTTATTGTTGATCCTTTTTTTACTTAAGATTTCATGTTTGTGCACTATCTAGAATACCTTGCAATAAAACATACATTTATATTACATTTTAAAAGCCTTTCAATGGTGCATTTCATTATAAAAATAGCACACACTGGGTAAAAATAAGAATATTCCACATTATATACCCTTTAAGCCCTTCCAGAGATGCTAAAATATTGGTACTCTGTTCAGCCAAAGCTGAGAAGGAATTCTAGGTAGAACTCTTTAGTAAAACCCTATATTAAAAATTAAAAATACAAATATAAAATCATAGACGAGATAAAGAACAAGCATTTTTAAAATACAAATAAATAAACGGGAATTTTATAAGAACATACGTATTGGTCTTCCCCCTCATTGAAAGCTGTTCAACAGCTTTCATCCAAATGTCAGGTCTGCACTTCAACGACAAGACGGGGTGGAAGGAAAAGCCACGTCAAAGGAGAAACACGGTCGCTGAAATGTGTTTAACCATTTACGGTGTCTGACCTTTCACAATTCAAATGATTTTGGGTTGCATATAACTTTCCAAAGTAGCCATCTTCTCTTCAGAATGTTATTAGATTTTCAACTAAAAATTATTTTTCCCACTCCATCTGGAAAAGTCTAAACTTTTATTCAACACCTTACAGATCTCTTTACTTTAGGAACTAATGGAAAGTTTCATGAAACTCTTATGACACAGACTCCGTCAGATTCTTAATCACCACCAGATTCCTGTTTGGATGAGTTTATCTCTTTTGATTAAGAAGGTTACTTACAGGGAGAGGCTCTTTGACTAATTTTGTAATCAGTAATGGAAGAAAAAAGAAAAAGAATAGTCACCAAAAGGAGTAGCTACAACTCCTCATGCAAATTTTGTTACATAGTCCACTATAAAAAAAAGCACCGGTGGCCAAGGGCTGAGTCTAAAGGGAATGAGTCAGAGCCTAAAGAAATGTGACAGACACGTAGTCCTGAACCCAACGCCTAAGGAACGGTTGGATTGTCCACATGTTCTTGCTGTCCTATTGCTTGATGGACACTTTTTACTACATTTTCTATTCTATTTTGTGTAGATTTCATATATTCCTGTGATTGGCTAGATTCAGAATGGTAATGTCATTGACGAGGATGTAACTTCGGGCAAGTCAGTCTCTCTTTGAGCCTCAATTTCATCATTGATAGAACCAAAGGTTTGGATTAGAAGATCTCTAAGTTTCCTTCCAGCTCCATGTTACGTTCGACAATGCTAGATACTGGCTGTGGTCAAGTACTATTCTTTGTCAATGTCCTAGCACCAAGCACAGCACCTAAAATCTATGAAATATGTGGTCAGAGGTGAACGGATGGAAGCTTTCAAAGGAAGGAAGTAAAATATCTGGTAAAAATGAGATGATTTGGGTACATTTGATAAACTGTAGGATTTTTATTGTTTTTCAACTTTATCGTAATTAATACTTGTAATAAGTACAGCATTGTAGAATTTCATGAAGAAAAAGGCTAATTGTTTCCCCATCCATCTCCTGAAGTAAGCAATTTCAATTTTTTTTCTCTTTTGGTGAGGAAGATTGGCCCTGAGCTAACATCTATTGCCAACCCTCCTCTTTTTGCTGAGGAAGACTGGCCCTGAGCTGACATTTGTGGCAATCTTCCTCTATTTTGTATGTGGGTCTGTGGCTCGCTCACAGCATGACTTGACGAGTGGTGTAGGTCTGCACCTGGGATCCAAACCCATGAACACCAGGCCACTGAAGCGGAGTGTGCCGAACTTAACCACTATGCCACTGGGCTGGCCCCTCAACTTTTTGATGTATAACCATCCATTCCTTTCCCTATGCTCATACAAAAAATAAGTTGTTTTTTCTTTAGAAAACATTAGGATTATACATTTTTAAACTTGACAATATATTATGCAAATTTTTTAATTCATACTTTTTAATAGCTGCATAGTATTTTTTAGTATGGTTGTATAATGCATTTAATTATGTTCCTGTTTCCCCAGATTTGTGTTATTACAACCAATTGTGTAATAAGTATCCCTATACATAGAGTCTTGTCTGTAGTCTTATACATAGGACTGGTGTGTATATTTTCAAAGAGTTTCTTCTCAGAAGTAAGATTACCAGGTCAGTGAATAGGCACATTCTAATTCTATATAAATATTGCTAAATTTTTTTCAAAAATATTCATACTCTATCAACTATATGAGAGTACCTATCTCCCCAGAATTTTGCCTGCTTTGAATAGGTAATTCTTTTTTTTTTTTTTTTTTGATTTATTTATTTATTTATTTTTATTTATTTATTTTTCCCCCAAAGCCCCAGTAGATAGTTGTATGTCATAGTTGCACATCCTTCTAGTTGCTGTATGTGGGACGCGGCCTCAGCATGGCCAGAGAAGTGGTGAGTCAGTGCGCGCCCGGTATCTGAACCTGGGCCACCAGCAGCGGAGCGCACACACTTAACCGCTAAGCCACGGGGCCGGCCCGGTAATTCTTTTTAATATTTTCCAGTCTGATAAGTGAAAAATGGTATCTTGTAATTTTAAGTTGCACTTTCCTCACTACCAGAAATTTTAGCATCTCTACATATGTCTATTTGCATGTATTTTTGTTCTTTTACACTATGCCTTTACTGATTTGCTTTTTATATCCTAGGCACCTTTTCTATTAAGTTATTTCTCTTTTTCTTATAAATTTATAGGATTTTTTTGTATAGAAGTTGTATCAACCCTTTGTCACACAGACTGACAAGAATTTTGAAAACTTTTCCTATCTATTACTTATGAAATACTCAATATAATAATATTCATTTTTTAGAATTAATATGGAAATTGAGAGTGTACCAGTACCAAGAATAGTTTCACATCACAAAATAGCTGCTGTAGACTGAATTATGTGTCTCCAAAATTAATATGTTGAAGCCCTAACTCCCAGTGGGATGGGATCTGGAGATGGGGCTTTTGGGAGATAGTTAAGTTTAGATGAGGTAGTGAGGGTGGCACCCTATAATGGGATTAGCACCCTTGTAAGAAGAGACACCAGAGAGCTTGCTCTCTCTCTCTCTCCTCCTGCCATGTGAGGACACAGCAAGACGACAGCTATCTTTAAGCCAAGAAGAGAGATCTGACCAGGAACTGACCATGCTGGCAACTTGATCTTGGACTTCTAGCCTCCAGAAATGTGAGGTAATAAATGTCTGTTGTTTAAGCCACCCAGTCTACGGTATTTTATTACAGCAGCTGGAGCAGACTTAGGCAATAGCAATATAGAAAGCTCAGAGACAGTGTTGCCTAAAAGAGAGCAGCATCCCTCAATTTCATCACCAATTATTGATGGCTATTTAACCATTTCCATCCAAACTGTTAACCATTACTGACTGAGCATCTCTTTTGGCATTCCAGGTCTCCTGTGCTCTCACTTACTGAGCTTGGGCCATGCTCCCAGAGGTGAGGGGAGGGGTGCAAGGAATATGTATCTATCGCTGTATAACAAACCTACCTCAAAGTCAGTAACATAAGACAACACCATTTTCCCGTGCTCACAGATTCTATCTCTGCTGCCTGAAGTCTGGAACCTCAGCTGAAAAGCCTCAAACAGGTGAGATGACCCACACACTTTGGGGCTGGAATCTTCTGAAGGCTTTTCTGCTCACATGTCTGGTGTCTGGGCTGGGATGACTTGAACACTGGGCTTAGGTGAAATCACCAGCCGGAGCATGTAGCTTGGGCTTTCTCACACCGTGGCAGGCTCTGGGCAGTCCAGCTTCTTACACGGTAGCTCAGGGCTTCAAGTGAGAGCATCTCAGTGAACAAAGCAGAAGCAACATGGCCTTTTATGACCTAGCCTCAGAAGTCACAGAGCATCACTTCCACTGTGCCATATTGGTTGAAGCAGTCACAAGCCCATTCAGATTCAAGGGGAGGGATCATAAACCCCACTTATCAATGGGAGTAGAGCTGAAGAATTTGCAACATGTTTTAAAGCTGTCACATACAGATGTAAACTAAATATATAAATAGATATAGATATATGTACACATGTGTGTGCATGTATATTAAATCTCCTTTAATCCTCACAATAAATCAATTGGATAGGTAGTAGTATGTCTATTTTAGCTTGCCCAGGGCCACATAACTAGTAAGTTGTAGAGCCAGGGTTCAAATCCATCGACAGCAAAGCCATGCTAATTCTACTAACCATGTTGACTTCAAGGGACACCCCGTTAGTTTCAATGCTTATTATTGCCATTCCAATAATTTTGAGTTGACACCTTATTCATGGAGGCAGATTTTGCTTGAAAACAAAACAAGCCAGAGGAGATGAAATTGTGTTCAATTTAAATAAGCATTATTTACAAAACAGATAAACCCTAGGTAAACTTCAAGAGAGTTTCAATTGCAGCCAATCATGTTCAGGGATCATGAACGCACAGCATTTTCTAGAATTCTAAGACGTGAAGCTCCTGGGTGGTTCTTTGTCTCTTTGCTGGGGCTGCTCTTGCTGCTGGAGGTATCTGCCCAGCTTGCTCGCCCTGCTCTGCGAGCCTCAGCTGATTTGAATTATCTGAGAAATTGATTCACCTTTTCATTTCAGGGTGTACATAGAGATAAAGCCCAAGATCATGCTTATGGAGTGGAGAACACAGGACTCTGGGACAGGCTACTGATTTCCCTCTCGTGTCTTCTCAATCAATACCCATCACAGTAGCTTGTTCCATCACGTACACAGCACGGTGAGGCATTGGCAGCAGCCACCCCTCGTGCCACGGCTCATTTGTGCTGCCCACAGAGAAGCAGCTAATGGACATCTTTGGACAAGTCAAGTTGAAAATATGATCTTCTGGCCTCAGTTAAGGAATTACGTTGAACCTGATGTCAAAGGTTGTGTGTTGAAAGAAAAAAGAGAAGAATCATTAAAAATACAAAAAAAAAAAACCCACATAGATCTTATAAAAAGGCCATAAAATCCATTGCCATGGAGAGTTTCTACTTCATTTCTCAAAGTCATTCAAAAGGCAATCCAGTTCACAGATAAAATGACCTTTGAGGAATGCTCTGCTGACCTGCTCTGTCACCACTGACTGTGTATGTTTGTGTGTTTGTGTGCGTAACTGCGTATCCATGTTTGCCTGGTCTCCATCAATGAAAGTTACACAATGACAAAGTCTTGCTACAACATTGAAAATATCGTGACTGAGGAGACAAAAGGTAACTAGAATAAGGACGGTCAGGTCAAAAGGGAGCTTAGAGAAATACATTTTCTTTAAAATAAACAATCTTTGCTGGTTTTAATTCCTTTGTATAATTTAAACAAGGGAATAGAAATAGATGCATAAATGTGAAATCTGGGAGAGCTGTAAAATTGACTGTTTATGTTGAATGAATTATCACTAATATTCAAATGAGCAATTACTAACAAATTGATTTGTCCCCTTGGGCTACATTTTATCACATTGCCGCAAAAAAGAGAATTTCTTTATGCCTTTGTGTCAGAAGAGGCTATGTCTTAAACAGATTTGGTACAATTTTATTATCCAGAGCGAATGAGAGAAGAAACAAAGAGAAAAATGTGTGTGTGTGTGTGTGTGTGTGTGTGTGTATGTGTGTGTGTGTGCCAGTGTGGGTGAGCAGGCCCAGGTAAGAAGCAAATGACAGAGATCTAGGGAGGTGGCATGAACTTTTAACCAGTTGCTACAGCTTCTCGTAAACTAAGGAGCTAAATTTTGTAATTCTAGCTAAAAATATTTCAAGTAATAGAGAAAAAGAAAAGTCCAGTGTATTTAGTGATCTGACTAAAACCATAACCCAGGAAAAAAATAGAATGCCTTAAATATGAATTAAATACTACTTTGAGGTAGGATTTGCCGAGATGAATGCAGGTCTTCTTATTGGTTTGTTCTCTTTCTTATAAGTGTATAGACTAGCACATACATGACATTCCATAAATAGTGTCAAGTCAGTTAACACTGGAGATATTTTTTGACCTTTTTGCTAATTAGAAGAACGTAGTTGATAAATACTGACTCTAAGAAAGCTGTAGGGCTATGAATTGCTTCTTTTTTTTTAACATAGTGAGAAGGAAAACAAACTGAAGCAGCCCTTCAACCTTACATAGTGTCTTATCTACAAAAGGAAGGGCAATCCGTTCCTACTTGCACCTTTTCTACAAAACTCCATGAATCTGTTCGGTATTGATTCTTTTTGTTTGTACGTAGTTTTTTCTCTCAAATAAAAAATATAATAAATGATATTTGAGGTTTGGTTTTTCTTTTCTAATTTTTCTTTGATATATGCATGAATTAAGTGAAAAGAAATCCAATTTGTTGAAACCAAAGTATTTTAATTAAAAAAAAAAAAAAGAGGTATTTCAAATGTACAAAAACAAACCCAGAATCCCCGGTGGGCTTTCCTGATTCCTAATTACATACATCACTTTCCCTGTGGCTGGAGTTGTAAGCATATGATCAAGTCATCCTGGCCAGAGAGGAATGCAAAACATTTCTCATGACGTGGTCTATTTGTGTCCCTTTCTCTTTAGGGACATTTGTCACTAGACAGATATTTTATTGTTTATTATCTTTTGTGTTTTCCAGGTTGCTGTAGAAAAAAAAATTCACATTCCATTCAACAACTAAACATATCACAAAAATACACTTTAATCTATGGAAAGATAAACTTTGTAAACAGTACTATAGCAGTCTGTGTCTCTTGCTTTAATAAAACCAACAATGGAGAGTTACTGTTTTGCAAAGCTCTTTCACATATAATTTGGTGCTGACAATTGCCTTACGATGTAGATGGGATGCATTTTATTATGATTATTTTACAGAGGAGGACACTGAGGCTCAGGAAGTTGAAGAGACTTGTTCAAGGTCACACAGTTAGAGAAGGCAGGTGAGTGACCAGATCTTCAGGATGAGCACAGTGCCCGCTCCCCTTCCTGTACATGCTGTAGCCAGTCCTACCTGCTTGCTTTATTTTATTCATTGTGTTATAGCTCAAACATTATTCTTGGGAGGAAAAGTGAGTACACTACAAATAAGCAAGTAGAGGTTCAAGGGACTCTTTTTAACACCAGAGGTTTTTGCAAAAAGGATTTGTCATTCCAGAGCAGCAATGTCATTGAGGCTTGAAGAAGAAACGGTGAGAATAGGGGTCATTCCCTCTGAAGCTCAGCACATTGGTTTTGATGGGAGTTTACTTAATCATTTAGGAATCTCAAAGGTATTTAACAGTTCCTACGAATGGTCTGGTGCCAGGGTCGCTGATATTCACTGTCCATCATTTTTTGTTTAATTTATCTGAAAACCATTCGTTGACTGCCTGGCCTGGCTCAGGCACTCCACTGTGTGCTGGGGCTACAAAAAAGGATAAAGGTGTTTAATGAGAAAAGGAGGGAAGTAAATTAATTGATTTAATTAAAGCAAGTTTAGTGTGCAAACAGGATGTTGTAAGAGCCCAGGATGTTGTAAGAGCCCAGGGGTTATTTCCCTTTTTATTATAAGCAGCAGTCTATGCTCCTTTGTAAGTATTAACGAGCCTGGCAAAGGAGATATTCAGTAAAGAGGAGTCACTCTGGGCCTACCTGCAGGCAGCTTTGTTTGTGAAAATAGAGGTATGAGTGGATGAGAGATGCCTTCTTTTCCCCGAGGAGCCAATACAGTGTACTTAACACATTTCTCTTTTCTTGCAGTGACCAAAATGTAGTCCAAAGTAATGGACTGCCTGATCCAGTCAGAGCCCCGGCCCTGTGCTTCTCCCCCTTCATCTGGCTGACCTCTACTCGTTCTTTAACGCTCTGCACTAACTTTATCCCTTTGAGGAAACTTCCTGGGCCTCCTCCCCACCCCAACCCTGCCACCCCTCCAAACCGAGTTGGAGCTAATGCATATATATATATATATATATATATATATATATATATATATACACGCATATACAATTCTTCCCACAGTGTGCGTTTCTCCCCTACGCTCTGACTTCCTTAGTGACAGAAACTATTGATGTTTGTAGTCAAAGGACCTTCCACAGGATCTGCCATTGACTAGGTGACAGTGGCAGCATCTCCACTGGGTGGCATAGAGTCGGGAGCAGGGATGGGATTTAACTTTATCTCTACCTCCTCCCCCATAGTTTCTATTAACCACCCCCTCTTTGCCCCAAATAAACACACAGTGTAGTGAAACCAGAATGTACACTAGGCCAAGTGGAATCAAGGCCCCTAGCCCCCACTTCCCGCCAAATGCTTAGAGAGCCCCTCCTCTTATCACTCAGACTCAATAAATATTTGTTAAAATACTTTTGGGGGAGAGGCAAGGTGAGGAACAGGAAAGAATTTGAATGGCCATGACTTTTTTAAATCAGGCTTATTGGACTGTAATGTATATACAGCAAAATTTTCCTTTTTCATATGAAAGTTTGATGAGTTTTGACAAATGCATAGTCATACAACCACCACCATAATCATGATAAAGAACATTTCTATCATCTACAAAAATTCTCTTGGAATTACCAGAATTTTAAAGGAACTTTCTAGAAGAACCACAAAACCCATCGACATTGTAGGTTAAATAATGTATCCTTGCATCTTGCACAACTTAACATAGCTCTCCAAGTGAATAGTTTATTTTCTCTTGGTTATAATACTATCATTTGGTTGTGTTGCATTTTTGGAAATCTCGAAGCATTTAGCAAAGATATCATTGTTATTCCCGAAAAAACTTGGTCCAACTATAGAGATTTATACTACAATTCAGTGAAATCAATGCACCTTTTCCCCAGTTAACCTGTGTTGTCTCCTCTTAACAGAGACTCGTATAAATATTTTAACAAGGTTAGATCTATTGTTTTCGATGAGCTGGCCATCAGTTTTATCAGAAAACATTGTGTTTTCCCTTATTTATCCATCATATTCCCTTGTGGTGACTGTGAAAAGGCTCTCCATCCTGGGGACACTTGCCACACTTGGATGTGATTTGATGGATAAGTGGAATGACACAGCAAACAGGGGAATGAGTAACTAAATGCATGAGTGAAGGAATGAATGAGTGGTCCTCCATTTCGTGGATGAGGCACCGTCTGAGAGGCCCAGGAGGTCAGGCGACTGGCAGAAAGCCACCCACTGATGTCCTAGCAGGACCCCATCAGATGCCAAGTTTATTTCTTTGCTCTGTCCATTGAGCTATCCACTCTAATTTTTTTAAATCCCCCCAAAATATCAGCATTAAAGAGTAAAACTGGAAAAATAGGCCACACACAAATTAAATGCCTTTTTAAAGTGAATTTAATGTGCAAACAATAACACGAGTAAGGAATTTGGGGGAGATTTTCCCTTGATAGGAAGAAGGCTTTCGTCTCTCCATTACCGAGAGTCTTTCCTCTTCGTTAGATGGGGTCAGTAATACTTTTTGGTAATGCTCTTTCTGTTTTTTGCACAAAACACTTTGTAAATGTCCATTGTGCTCTTCTCTAACAGGCTTCTTTAGTGAAAAAGACATCATTACCTTCACTGCTGTCCCCTACTTTATAAGTGGGGAGAGGACGCTAGAAGAGGGTCTACACAGTGACAGATCATGTATTGTTGTACCTACGCTTGCACTTTATTCCATTTTTCTCCACATTTGGACAGATCAGAAATAAATTTGATTGAATTTCCATCGAGAGGCTTTATTTTAGGAACACATAGCAAAAGAATTTCAATGACCATGAGATAAAAACTGTCTGCATTTCATACGAAACTGATTTAAATGGTCCTAACAGCAAAAAGAAAAGAAAAGAGCTATTCAAGTAGCCCTCCCAAGAGGAGTCAACTGCTTTTCAGTGGGTCCTGGGCCGGTGAGGGCTCTCCATCGCTGCTCAGATATTCATGAATCGCTGCGTCTTCCAGCATCGCCTTCCCTCTCCCTCTGCCTTTCTGGCGCGGCTCTCCCTCCCTCCCTCTGGCTTCTGCTCTTTCTTACTCCTCTCAGCTGCTTAACTACAGCTCCCACTGGAACTTGCACAATCAAAAACAGCTCTCCTCTCGAGCGGCCTGCAGAAGCACATCACCTGGGCAGAGCTCGCCCGGCGCGCCCGCCGCAGCGCCGCCAGGTAGCTGGGGGCGCGCGGGGGGTGCCCTTCTCCCGCACGCTCGCGGCAGCAGGAGCATCTCCCGGAATCCGCTGCTTCCCGGGGTCCTGTCTCGCGGTGATGCCTGCGTTTCGGAGCAGTGATGGAAGGAGAAAAGCCACTGCCTGGGGCGACTGAAAGCTAGGAGAGGTTGCTGCAATCGCCGGTGCCGCAGAATGTGTGAGTGGAGACCTGAGCCCGCTGGATTCTCCATCCCGCTCCGTCTTCGTTAACCGTCTCCAGGAGGGACACCGGGAACCAGATGCACTAACCCGGCGGTGACCACCCTGGATCTATAACTGTGAGCTCCCCACTGTGGAATAATGGTAAACAAAGACATGAATGGATTCCCAGTCAAGAAATGCTCAGCCTTCCAATTTTTTAAGAAGCGGGTAAGGACAGGTTTTGTTTGTTTCTTTTGTTTTCTGCTCTTCTCTGAAATGCTTTTGATTGCTCGCCAGAGGTAAGCCTAGGATTCTGTAACCGAGCCCTGAATGAAAGCCATGCTTCTGTAGCGGTGGTCCAGCTGGGAAATATACCTGCCTTGATGCAAATTTGCGGGTAGGGGCGCCGAGGAAGAGTGGCTCTGCGAGGAGGGGGTTGGGCTGGGAAGGCTCAAGGAGGGTTCGAGCTGGGAATGGGGATTTCTCAATCAAAGCCACAAGATTGCAGGCAGTTTCAAGGAGAATTGGTCTGAGTACAGTTATGGCTAGTAATTTAGCCGGGGTCTAATTCAGCAGCTCTTTCTCTTATCCTTGAAAGGGTCAACTTTTGCACACCTTTCATTCACACAGCCTGGAGTGCTGCAGTACGGTCTTCACTGTCAGGAGCAGCAGCTTCTGGCTTCCCAAATCCATTCAGCCAATAACTTGCTGAGTCTCTCTCTCTGGTAAAAATAGCAAAGGACTAGAATGACCTTTTGCAGAAATGATGGAATCCTGCATTTTAGTTCCTCTATTTCTAGTTGCCTCAATTTTGCTTGGTAGAGCTACCTTTCTTTCAGAAAGAGAGAGCAGTGGGTGGTCTAAATTTGAATGAGTATATGGGGTTATCCTGCTGTCTACGTTTCTCTCTTAAATTGCTTGTTCTTCTATTCATAGTATTAATGTTACATTGCTTATAGGTGACCAAAAAAAAACATTTTTCTTTTTTGTGTATTTCACAATAAACTCAGCTCATTGAAATGGTCACACTGGTGGTCTGCGTAGATCTGCACATTTATACACAAGTGGGAGGTAAGAAATGAATGATTGTTAAGCCACTGATGATTGACACTCTTGGGGAGAGTTTCTTAAGCAGCAGAAGCTTCCCTCAGCCGCCGGCTGCCCTGGCCTATTTAATGCCCTAGGGCAATTCCATCAAAATGGCTCTCTCCATTCATTCTTCCTGCCCTTCATTCAGGTTCTTGCTGAGCTGTGCCTGAAATGCAGCCCTTCACTTAATCCACTAGCAGAACACAGTGAATTTCACGCTGGGCTGGACTACCTGCTTGCACTGAGTGTCCAAGCTGAGCCGGACACAGCATATCAGGCCCAGCCAGAGGGCCTTTGCCGGAGTTCTCATCAGTATAGCAAAATCCTCCCTCAAGTCCATGGGCCAAACTTTTGCATTAAAACCAAAGCAAAACCAACCTGTCCTGGCCACTGCTCATGGAGCCCGGGGAACCAGGCGAGGTCTCTCTCGTGGGGACTGCCAGTCGAATCAAAGCAAGTCAGTGCAACTTCTCCGAGCTCCAGGAGGTTTCTTAGTTTTCCCTGTAGCAAAATATTTCTTTCCAAGGAAAGGGCCCTTTGTGAAAACTAATTTCCGACAGTAAACAAATGTTTCACTAATAAAATGCTGTAGCCCATAATTCGGTACTTAAACTCTTTATCTGGTTTAATTCATTAATTTATTTGGTGGTATTGGGGGGAGAGGGGCCAGAGTGATACTTTAAAACTCCTCAGTCAGGTATCTTTTAATCATACAAGGAGCCGTCAAGTAGATTTTTTTAAGTTGTCTCTTATTTTCTTTGCCACTGAAATGTAGTAATAGGTATTCTAATTTATCATCTGATTTCTTTTTGCTTAAAAGCGTAGTTTACCAGTAGCCTTCAGTTGGCGCCTCTGTAGACCTTGAGTTTTGAAAGAACTAGCCAGGGTACTGATGTCTTACCTGAGTGCATGCCGAGAGAGAGAAGTTTACACGGAGCTAGCTGGCAGGCAGCGTCATATGGGTCTCCGTTGCTGGAGATAGGATCAGAAATTCCCCCTCATGCTTTGCTTGCTCCTCAAGGATGGCAGACTCAGCAGAATAAGACTTTGTGTCAAGTCATGGACAGCCCCGGGGGCAAATTCCTTGCTTCTTGTCTACTGGTGTCGTCCACAAGTTCTTGTTCGAAAAGTTCATTTCAGTTCGTACCATGACTTTGCTTGAGTTTTGCTTTTTTGTTTGTTTGGTTTGGTTTTTAATTACATAACTAATATGTACATAAATGTGTAAAAAATTAAGACAATACCGAGGTAAATCCCACCTCCTCCCCTGTCTTCCTCCTCCCCTAGAGGGAACTGATGTTACCATGGTGGTGTCTGTTCATTCCAGACCTTTCCTATGCATTTACATGCACATTCATATACTAGAATGCCTTTGTTTTCAGCTAAGAATAATCCATTTTTTCTATATTCTATTGTCGAAGTTCCACACATTTCTGCATATTTATTTTTAACCTAGCTGGACAGTCTAACAAAGTGAAGCTTTGTCCAGAGCCCACATGAGACCATGAACAGATCTTGGAAAAAACCCGTAGGTTTTTAGGGCTCACTAAAAAGACTGAGGTTTGGACCCAAATTTTGATGGCAGAAAGCTTAGTGCTTCTTGTGCCTTTGAGAGATTCCAAAGGGAGGGCAAGAAGCTCACCAAAAGAGAGTGCAGATTATCTGCCCCCGTCATTCATTTAGGAGAGCAAGTGTGGCCACCATTTATTGGGTGCTGACTGTGTTCTAGCTATTACAGGCCTAGCGCTTTACATGTATTATCTCATTTAATCCTTACAGTAATGCTAGGAAGTCAGAAAATTATTAAATGTAGAAAATGTGGCTTACAGAGATTAACCAACCAGCCCAAGGTCACAGAGCTAAAAAGTAGCAGAGCTAAAATTTAAACCTTCTTTGACCCAAAGCCAGTATTCTTAATCTAGACTTTTTATTTCAAATTGCCCTCTTTCCCTTTTTTTTTCCACAACAGAATCTTTTCTTCCCAAGTGAAATCTTTATGCCACTACCCAATTCATCAAACCTGTGAAGGCAGCCCAGCCTGAAGTCTCCTTCCAGCCCTCAGTGGTGACAATGACAGAGGCTGCTCTGGGGGAGCCGGCTTCCAGGAGCACAGTCTGAAGAAAGGCAGTGCTGGGGGGCGTTCTGCCCAATCCTTTGGACTTATGCTTTCTACCCATATGTTTTAAAAGCTCAACTAAATCAGCTTAATTTCATTTAGTTGAGAATTGCTGAGCTACCCTCAGTAAGAGTCCGACTTTCACTCTCTAAGTCAGCATCAAATGTCTATGGATTATGTTTTATTCTTAGAGTCTCTAAAAATTCATTTAAGATGAATGGAAAAATGTCCTTATCACTTTTAGTCTCACAATCTAAGAGCTTTAAAAGTTATCAATTGTGCTAAAGATAATCCATTTTCACGGATTTAAAGATTTGTTCAATGGTTCAGATTTTTGCATTACGACTCAGAAAACACAAACAAATGACATTGTCTTCCACTTGATAATCCTTTTTGGAAATACACTAGGTATGAAAAAAGACGCTTAAGCCATAATTACATTACCTTTTGTAAAATTTCAAATACTGAGCCATCTAGAATTTTGGATTTGGAATGAACCTCCGCAATGCTCTCATTGCCCTCCCTGCTTTAAAGACGAGGAAACTGAGTGCCCCCAAGGTAAATCGGCCGCTCCAGTTAGAACAGGGCAAAGCCACCCTGACAGGTGGGGTCCACTTCCAGATCCAGTGGCTTTGCTCTTCGTTATGCTCTCAGACTAGACCAGTGCTTCATGCCTCCTTCATTCTTCTTTTTAACAAATAGCGTAGAAACAAACTCCAGCTCTCGTCTTCGTAGAGCTAAATAAGAGACTATAAGGCACCTCTGTCTTGACTCAGTATTTCTTGATTTTGTGCATTTGAACAATTCCTTGTATTGTTCTTTAGTAACAATACATTTTATAGTTACTATCACTTATATAGCACTAATATCGCTGGTCCCTGTTCCAAGAGGCTTAAGTATACTGTATATTTAAATTCTCACACGCAGAAACCAAAGGTAGACACTGCGGTGATCCCGATCTCACAGATGGAGAAACTGAGGCATGCTGAGGTGGAGGAACCAGCCCTGAATCATGCAGCTTGTTGGTCAGGGTCAGGATGGAAGCGCCCGGCTCCAGAGCCCGTATCCCTAAGCCCAGTCCATCCTGCCTGCTGACGTTACACATCCAGTGTGAGCAGAGGAGAAGGGAAGAGGTCTAACTGCCCCAGCTTCCTCCTCTCTCTGAAAATGACGGCGACAAAGCAAAGGTTTCCAGCCTGGTTATGATATTTACTCCAGTAGAGCTGAGCAAGGAAACTAAGCTCCTCGGAAGTGGCTATTCTCCACAACTCGTCCGTAAACAGCATCCCTTTACATTTCATTTCCCTTTACTGTTCTTTCATGTCTGCTCACAGCATCTGAATTGGAATGATAACAAAGGTCCTTTTCTTGTGTGAAACCCTCGATGTCTGCTCAGAGGGCTAGCATTTATTGAGTGCTTAGTAAGGGTCAGGCACGGTTCCAAGCACGTTCTTAGTGTAATCCTCACAGGCATCTATTATGCGCATCTTACAGCCAAGGAGACTGAGAGTCAGAGAGCTCAGTGACTGGTCCAAGATCACAGTGCTAGGAAGATGTGTAGCTGGAATGCAAACCTAGGCAGTCAGCTTGAGTCTTTCCGTTTGTATCACTGGAGTGAGCTGCTCTGAGGCTAACACGGCTGCCGGGTTGGCTCTCCCCTCTGGAAACCACCCGTGAAGACCATCCAGAGAGGACCATGGCGGGGAGGTGGTTGGCCATAGCTATGGAGAGTCACATTTTCCAAGTGACTCCTGAAGGCAGTGGGAATGCTTTCCAACAAATCAGAGGTCTTGGATTTCTCCAGGAAGTATTTGATCCCACTTCCTGGAACCCTGATGGAGACTCCAGTGGCTTCTACTGTGCCTTCTTCAGAAGTAGCTGCAGTCTGAGCTGTCTCAGTCCCTCCTGTGTGTCTCCAGCAGCACAGCACCGGCCCAAGCCCACTGCACCACAATGCTAGGACCCTGCGCTCACCCGGAGCTCCCACAGGGCGGGAAGGCCCTTAAGGACAGAGACCCCGTTACCTCGTTCACTAGATCCCCTCCTGGTCAAACCATCTCTGTTGAAGGAAAGCATGACGCGAGTGAAAGAAGGAATCCTTATATTAACTGGTCCCTCAGTCATTGCTTTGTCCTCCTCCTCCCCCTTCTTCTTTCTTGAAACAGATTAATGGCTTAGGAATCGAACGTGTTTTAGTTCTATGTTTGGCTATGGATTACACATAAATGGAGACTGAGAAATAATTCAAATCTGGTAAAGGACAAGTTGTCGCTACTCTACATAGCTGGCGGGTACTTAGGGAACTTGGGCCTCAGCCTGTTTCCTGATTCGATGCCCACACCACAACTTCTCTCTAGTGCTTTTCCTCTTAGTAATGATTCACTAATCTCTTTTATTTTATGTTGATATAAATCACTGACTTCAATGCTATACAGTTCTGCATTATGTATCCTCCCATCTAGAATCCTGAAAACATCTTTCCAGTTATTATTTTTCCTCATTTTTCAATGTGGTCTTAGAAGCCACTGAGTGTGAAGAAAAGTTTGAAGTCAAGATGCCTTTTCCACGTTGACCACTGAGTCTTCGAGGGCTTGGACTGGGGCGGGGGCGTGTGGCTGGCTGGGCTCGGCTGTGCTGGGGATTACTCGGCAGTACACAGAACGCGGTGAGGAGCCATCCTCGTGTGGTAGATGTTGTGTCGCCCCAGCAGCTCTCAAGAAAGCCCTCCCTCTGCTACGGCACTTGGGAAATATTGTGAATGGAAAGTGTAGCAGAGTTCCTTGAAAGTTCCATTTTTTGAAGAACTGGTGCTAAAGTGTTGGTGCCTAAAGAAATATTCTGAGGTTACCCATATTTGATAATCTGTAAATGCTTAACAAGATAAAGCAAATCTGAAATGGGGGGTGGGGAGCCATTGAAAGACGTGTTGCCAGTTGGAGATTTCTGATTATAAAAGCACAAGAGGAAGAACTCTATGGGAATTGGATCAATAGAAAATTTTAATCAGTAATTTAGGTCTGAATTAGAGCTGAAGAGAGTTCACTAGAAAAAATACTGTGGAGGCATATTTTTAAAATGTGATTTTTTAAATGCCTACTAGTTAATTTTTAGAAGTAAGTCCAAAAAGTTAAATAGTAGATATCAACATTCTTCACAATGGCAGAGAAGGAGAAGACTCCTGCCTTACCAATGGGATGCTGCTTCCTGCTGCTCACTAGAGCCTTAGTTCCAGCTTGGCAGCTTGTCGGAGTGTGAAATCGTTGGCTCCTCACCAGCGAGGGGTTGGAGAATTTTATCCCTGCCGTGGAGTTTAAGAAAGTTAAGTTCACAGGACAGACAGTTTTCCCAAAGGGCTTTAACTGAAGGAGTATGCACAGCTTCTCTGGAGACCCATGTCCTTCCCCTCGGGAAAGCCAGCTGCCATGGCCCTTAGTCTCAGGGCATCCTCCTGCCCAGAAATGAGCAGGGCAGCTGCAGCTACCCACCCTTAGACCCAGCCTGGGTCTAAGGGCATACATGCCCAGCAAGTGGCCAGGCTTCTCTGGCAGACCACACAGTCAGGCTGGCAAAGTTGAAAAGACTATGTGTGGGAGAAGAAGGAGAGGGGAGGGGAAGAGGACAAGAGGAGGAGCAGACAGCAAGGCACGCTGGCGGCCGCTGTGGCTTTCCTCGGCAGCTGCTCCGCGTTTGGAGAGAGGATTACTACCATGGTTTGTTTACTCTCACACCTATTTCTTCTTAGCATTCTAAAATGATTCCATAAGTATTTACAGCAAAGGGAAATGAAGATCAAGGCTGGAACTAGCGCGGTAGGAGAATGTTCCCTTTGGTAGAGCAAGATGCCAAAATAGTGCTGTAATTGCTTTCCAGAGCCTGCTGTGACTTTTTTCTGGAAAGAGTCCACTCAGCTATTTTTAAAGCATTGGGGTCACCTTGATCTCTTCTCCCTACCTGGGTCAGGGCATTCACCCAAATTGCCATTTGCTTGGGGAAATGACTGGTCATGTGGTTCTCCTTCTCTCCTCTCTTCCTCCCCCTCCCTCACCTCCTCCTTCTCCTCTCTGTCTCTGTCTCTCTCTCTCTCCTGTCTCTGGAGGATAAGCTCATTTCAAGGCAAAAGAGAGAAAAGCCTGAAGTGAAATAACCCTAGACTCATGACCCGTAGAAACAGAGAACTCATGTTCTTCTGATCCAGTGGCTTCAGGACTATCTTGCCATCTCTGAGTCTGTTCGAGTGAAATCAACCAGTACGGAAGACCTTGACAGATCAAAGATTTTAGTTTCTGGAAATAGCAAGATAAAAAGGGTCCTAAAATAGTTAAAGATTTTGAGACTCGAGTCCTTGTATGACCAACGTTAAAATATGCCAAGGAGGGAAAAAAAAATTGAAGTTAATAGTTTAAGAATTAAAAATAAGTAATAATGTGTATTTTCAAAGTTTATTAGTCGCAAGTATAATCTTTTCCATAGAATGATCTTTCTGAAAATTGACTGATTTTTTTTTTAATCCTGAATTTTTCTGGACCAGTACTAATTTAGGTTGTATTGTAGAAAAAAATTATGGGAAAGAAAACTATGAGTATATAGCTTCCAGGGAGGTTAAAAAGATGGGAGTAAGGCACAGCAGCAAAACAGTGGAGAGCTAGTCTAAAAATAAGACATTAGAAATGAAATCTCTCTGCAGTCTCCTAGAGCTTCTCTGAATCCTAGAACACAAACCCCCTGAGGGCAGAGATCTAGCTTGTTCACAACTCTGTCTGAGTGCCTGGCACATAGTAGACACTCAATAATATATGTTTAATGAATCAATAAAAACAATTTCATTGAGGCATTTGGGCAAGAGGTGTTGTGTGTAACTGTAATATAATTACCTGGTTAGATAGAAAGGGAATTGATAAAGAGAGGAAGTAAGAATTTACAGAAAATCTTGGCATGATTTCCACTGCTTCCAAGTACTGCTGTTTGGTGTTCCAACTAACAAAAGCAAGGAAGAATTAGAAACTAATGCATTAATGAATTAATATGCTCTAAAGTGGGTAATGAAATGACATTTTTGTTTGGTTAGGTTGGTAGAAACTAGATTTGAGCAATAAGCTCTCAACTGGGTTCTATTTTGATGATTAGTTTGGCATTTTTATGATACTGGGTATAAATAATATATATATATATATATATTTTTTTGGTGAGGAAGATTGGCCCTGAGCTAACATCTGTGCCCTTCTTCCTCTATTTTGTATGTGGGACCCCACCACAGCATGACTTGATGAGTGGTGTGTAGGTCGGTGCCCAGGATCCAAACCCTCAAACCCCAGGCCGCTGAAGCGGAGCATGCAAACTTAACCACTATGCCACCAGGCTAGCCCTGTAAATAATTTTTTGAAAAATCCTTATAACAAGTTAGAGGGCTTGATTTATGAATATTCATATCTTTTACATCAATTTTACTATGATTAACAGGAAAAGATTAATGAAAATGTTCATGGTTTACTGAAGAATATATTTAATGGGATTATAAAGCTTCAGGAGTTAAGAAACCTCAAAGGCATCTCTGGCACTTCATTCACGGAGGTAAATTCCAGAGTTTCTAGCCCATGTTTGGGTGAGAAGTCAGAAAATCTTCCAAAAACTATCTTAGATTTTCACAGGGAAATAGAAGTTGTTCTGGTTTGTTAGAGCTGCCACGACAAAGTGCCCGAACTGGCTTAAACAGCAGAAATTTATTGTCTCTCAGTTCTGGGGGCCAGAAGTCTGAGATCAAGGTGTCAGCAGGTTTGTACCTCCTGAGGGCTGTGAAGGAAGGATCTGTTCCAGGCCTCTCCCCTTGGCTTGTAGATGGCTGCCTTCTCCCTGTATCTTCACATCATCTTCCATCTGCATGTATCTGTCCAAATTTCCCCTTCTTATAGGAACACCAGTCATATCCGATTAGAGCCCACCTCATTGTCACTTGATTACCTCTATAAAGACCCTATCGCCAAATAAGTTTACATACTGAGGTTCTGGGGTTAGGACTTTAATATACAAGTCTTGGGGGAACACAATTCATCCCATAACAGAGGTTTTTCCCTTCCATTGAAGCCTCGTTTGTATCTGAAGTGGAACATCCCCAATAGGATGGATTCTAAGGTAGAATTCTTTACTTTGTTAAAATTATTAGTAAATTATGGGAAACATAAAATATTGCAGGAAATCTGTAGCACTGTAGAGTAGACAAGACAAGAACAGGTTAAAAAGAAAAGATGGTAAGGTGGTAGAAGGGAGAACTGAGTAGAAATTGGAAAAACATTCCTGCTACATGTTATGTAATAAAGCTTTAGGAGCTGGATGGATGATAGGGTGCCTAATATAGCTTTTAAGAGCTTGCAACTAAAGAATAGCGATCTGTAAATGAATTTCCAAAGAACAACAATATAATTGCTTTCTCTTTCAGCCACTTGACCCCAAATATTAAATGTTACGTAGTTAGAACTAGAACCTGGCACTTACTGTACACAGGGCCTTAGTTATCAGCTTTGGCAAAGCAGTCATATCTAATTTATTTGTCTATTAGTCAACTTTTACGTAAAAGGGCCCACACCTTCTCACATTGCCGCTAATAAGATGGTGAAGCCATTGCTAATAATTAGTCTTCCAGCACAGAATAGATGCATTAAATCAGGCGTTTGAGGGTAACTTTTCAGACATAATCTCAATCAGATAATTTCAGAACGTGTGATTTTTTTCATTTGGTATCTGGACAGATAGCTCTTGCATTGTACATTTTATTCCTTTCCAAAAATCAGAGCAATGAAAATTTCTAACAGTGACCTCCTTCCTAATGTCATTATCCTTCAAACAACAGATTCAGAATTAGTGTTGAAACTCCCCTTTCTTTGTATTCTTATCTTCAACAGCCAACACAAATTGAGCACCTATGTGTGTGTCAGGCATTATGGGAGGAATGGGGACATAAGAAATTATATTTTCCCTCCCTCTCCCCATCCTGCCCCATCCCCAGGAACTTGGATCATGTCTCCCTGTTACTCCTGTTCTTTTTTTATGGCACCTATCAATTTATAATCACATATTGGAGTAGCTATTTAATTAATGTCCTTAACATTAATTAATATCCTCCTGGACTATGATCTCTAGGAGGGCAGGGACCTTCTCTCTCTCTTTTGCTTACAATTATACCCTCAGGGCTTGGCTCCTGGAGGGTTGTCAATAAATCCTTATTGAAACAAATAAAAAGAGGAAATTATGAAATTCTGATCTATGGGGGGAGAAGAGAGAGGAGTTAATTTAAAAACCCACGTAGAAATTAAAAGTCCTTTAAATTTTGTTCTGTTTTGTTTTAAACAGGGGCAGATGCTAGGACTCCATGTCTGAGACACATTTGTTGTCTAAATGATGTCTCTTTTGAAGCCATTGTCTCTTCTCTCACTTACTGCTCCCTGCGAAGAGATCTACATAAAAAATTGCTCTTATAATTTAGCAGTAGGTTAAAAATTTTTCTTTTCAGAATAAAGTCACATTTAGCATGATATAACCCCACAGATTTGCCTCAGTGCCAGGAAACTCAAAGCTAAATTTAAAGGTAAATTTCAGTGAACAAATTAGACAAATCTTTAGAAATAACTTCTCAGTTGCTAAATTTGGGTTTATTCTTGTGCTTTTATTTTGACTCTCTTGTTATGTGTATCTCATTGTAACCTGCCTCGGATATTTTTAAAAGGAAGATAGAAGGCTTATAGTATAAAGAAAAAAGCCAAAGGCAACCACCAAGGGCTAGTTCCGGATATTAAAAGTAGATGATCATTATACTGATGCATTACTGTGATGACACAGCAGAAATATAGTTCTAAAATATAAAGTGCTTCTCTATTAGCTTTTGTTCTTGAAAATGCTTGCCTCAGACCAGATGAAATTAACCACTGGATCAGAGCTAACTTTTAAACTGCAGGTTTATCGTCTCAGATATACAACATAAGCCACTTGGACTCAAAGTAAAACTATAGGAGTGTTTTATGCTTGTCCCTCTATAATACAGTATAATTTTCCAAATTGTATCCTACTGTACTAAATCTATGTTATCTATTGTTGCATAAGAAAATACCCAAAGCATAGTGATCAAAACAACCACCTTTTTTTTTTTTTGCTCATGATTCCATGGATTAGGAATTCGGGTTAACTCGTTAGGATGGTTCTGCTCTGTGACGGTAGCTGGGACATTCCTCAGTTGCATTCAGCTGTTCGCTTGGCCAGAAAGTCCGAGAAAGCTTGATGCTCATGTCTGGTAACTCATTGCTTCTTTATCAGCCTCCTTCTCTTTCTGTGTAGCTTGGGCTTCCTCAGAGCACCATAGTCTTAAGATAGTCAGACGTTTTAGAAGGCTGCTGGCTCTAAGAGGATGTGCTTCAAGAGAGCAGCAGAAGCTGCAGGTCCCATAAGGCCCAGCCTTGGAGGTTATTCAGTGTCACTTCCACCGCATTTGATTCATCAAAGGAGTCTCAGGGCCGTCTCAGACCCAAGAGGAGGAAGAACAAACTCCACCTCTCAATGGGAAGAGTGGCAAAGTGAAATTATAGA
Organism: Ceratotherium simum simum; assembly: GCF_057802395.1. NCBI lineage: Eukaryota > Metazoa > Chordata > Mammalia > Perissodactyla > Rhinocerotidae > Ceratotherium > Ceratotherium simum. The sequence goes on along the minus strand of NC_141918.1, from coordinate 53,539,879 downwards.
ATGTTTCTATTTGTTCCACTAAAACATTGCATAATTTTCCAAGTTGTATCTAATGGTACTGAATTTATCTATAACCTTTTTTAGTCAAAACATTTTTGGTTACACTCAAAACGTATGAACACCCAAACCCTTAAAGGAAAAAGATATTAAGGACTCCTAATATGGAGTCAGACAAACCCAGTTGGACTCTTATCTACATTACTTACAAGCTTTGTGACGTTGGGCAAACTAGTTAATGTTCTAAGTCTATGGTTTATCTGTAAAACGGGTTAATAACAACACTTACCTCATAGAACTGTTGTGAGGATTAAGTGACATAATGCATGGAAAGCATTTAGCCCCAGTGCCTGGTGTATACTTAGCACTCAAAACATGTTAGAGGTTACCAAGACAGAGTTCAAAATTGTGACCTACTTTCTAGCCCTCCTTTCTCCACTTTCCATCATGGTATAAACTGTAATTTTACCCATGAGTCTACTTGTAGACCTGCTGTTATAAAACCTCTTTGCTTTTGAATTTTGTTGTGTAAAGGTTGTTTCTCAAAAGACCTCTGCATGGCCAGTAGGTTCACACTTTTATTGAGTTATTTAGTTGTTTCCAGAGGCTCAGGAACTAGTGAAGGTAATTAATTTATCTTCTCTAGATAGTTGCAATGGTCTGGCTTCATTGCCGAAATGGTCTTTCATTTGCACAGGATCTCATTAAATCAAATGACACCAAATTACTCTGCTTTTGTAGTTCCATGTGCACAAGGCAATGAGGGAGGAGTGGATACCCCAACCCTTATGCCCAACGTAGAATCATTGATTATTGATGAGATAATCAAGTTATTGCTGAGATTCTATCTGAATTGAACGCCAAGTTCTGTTTTCCAATCTCCTCGCACTGCCAAGACTTGAAATCCATTTGACATTCAAAAGTGTAACATATGTAACTCATGAACACTCTGAGATGATCTTTGACATTCAAAAGTGTAACATATGTAACTCATGAACACTCTGAGATGATCTTTAAAATCCTTTTATTGCTCTACTTTCACGAAAATATTTATTAAAGGCTCAAAACTTGGTATTACAGGGCATTTCATCCCTCTTGTTTTCTTTAAGATCAAGCTCTTTTGTTTGTATTTCCTTTGTCACAAGGACACTTATCCATCCTCATCTTAACTTTCGTTTTCTCAGCGTGCCTCCCTGTGGACCACTCCCCCCGTGAAAACTCAGCTGTGGCTTCTGTGGCCCAACACTGCCCAGCTCTCCTCCTGCCTCTGGGCTCCTCCTGCTCTGTCCTACCTCTAATACGGGAGGGCTCAGCCTCCAACCTTGGCTCACTGGCCTGTCTTCCTCTCACCAGCTCTTTGTCTCTTTTCCCTCTCACTTTGGTTCTCCACCTTTCTCGCTTTCCCATACACTCTCCATCCTCTCCCTCCTCCTCCCCAGCAACACACAAGTTCATTCATTCCTGTGTGCTTTAAATACAATCCGTGTGTCCTCCTTAAATTTATCAGTTCTCTGAATGTGAGATCCCTATTCCCAGTTATCTACTGAATATTCCCATTGAAATGGCATATAGACACCTTAAACTAATCCTGCTCAGAATTGAACTCTTGATTTTTCTTCTGACCTAATTTTGTCCCTTCCCCAATTTTCCCCATCTCAGTAAATGAAACTGCCATCTACTGATTTGTTAGCACCAAAAACCTAGCGATTAGTCCTCCTCCTTTTCTTCCAACATCAGTGCAATTTATTGGACATCCTATTGAGTTTACCTCTAAAACCAATTTTTTAAAAAATCCCCCTCTCTTTAGCTCCAAGGCCTTGGTGCAGCCACCACCATCTTCTGGACTCTCACTCTTCCCTGCCTTTCTCCTCCTTGACTTTCCCATGAAGAAATCACAGCAGTTTAGACAGATGAACAGCTTTCCCATAGTAGTTCTGTTTTTCCTGAGGAAACAGTCAGTGAAAGAAGAGAGAATTTCCCCAGCGTCACGTAGAGTGGTGGTAACCTTGGCACGAGAAGCCAGGTTCCTTCTTTGTGGCAATAAGCTTTTTCACTCTCTCAGATATGGACTATTTTGTTCTGTTTTTCTCTTTTTCTTATTTTCTTTTTCTGAATTAAGAAGCATTTTATTTTGTGAAGAATTGAGGTATTTGGGCCCTCTTGAAAATAGCTGACACTAATATGCTTTAGTTTAAATGACATCATTTATCCCCACCTACCTCAGGGCAAAAAAAGTCACAAGGATCGGAAAAGCTCCCAGGGGCTGCAAACCCCAGTCAGAAGGACACGGCCTAATTCTTTCTTTGAAACTAGAATAAACAGACATATCCAAACATTGAGTATTTCCAGATTGGAAATCTTTTTTCCAGATTGGAAATCTTTTTTTTTTAAGTGGTTTACTAAGTCAGCGTATAATAATAATGTTAGAAACCATCCTTTTCATGGGTTTCACTGTATGTTGACCAACCACTTTGGATAGTTTTCAAAGTCCCCCATATTCCAGCCACATCAGCATACTTCACCTTACCGCCTACTCTCCTGGGCATACCTCTCCAGCTCTGCTGTCTCAGGAATAGACTGGGCCCACACCCCTCATTCTTACTTCTTCTACCTGAAAACTCCTCTTTTTGCTCACCCTTGACCCCTACCCCACACTGAGCTCAATTCTACGTGTTTTTCCACAGCCATCTTAGTTACATGTGAGCCATGATGCTTCCCCAGCTGCTATGAATTGCACAGATTGCTTTCTTCAAATGCCTCTTCAACTCTTAGTAAATACTGACTTGTGTAGTAATTACCTTTTATTGATTGTTTATAATATATTAGCAGAAGTAACATTTTCATAGCACTTAATTTAGAAAATGTTCAATGATTTTTTTTTCTCCCTGTGTTTCACAACTCAGGAATGCAGGTGTCCTTAGCCTTGCTTCACCAACAAGGGTACTGGGTATCAGAAAGGTTAAGTAACTTCTCCATGGTCACACAGATAAGGAGGCCCACGTCAGTTGACGACATTGGAGGGTATCTTTCCATTACATCGCATCACTTCTCTGGCAGCTGCTGTGGTTTTTCACTGGGCCTTCTGTGCTCACCATCTATCACCCTAGGAACTTCAGAAAACTGAAATGGAGTTCTTTGTTTTTGTGCTAGCACTGTCACATTCTGTGGGCTAGGAATAAAAGGGAATCCGCGTTCGTCCATTCTACCTTCTACGTAGCTTTTGGCTCCCACTTCCATTTACTTACTGGCAGTCTGCACTGCCACTTCCCTGACTCAGGCCACCTTCGTCCTTCCCTGGAGAACTGCCACCACCTCCTACCTGGCCTCCCACAGCCAGTCTTGCCCCACAGAGTCCTCCAAACTGCAATCTAGAAGGGCTTTCTCAAACACAAGTTGGAGCTTGACACCCCTGCGCTTAAAACAGGTCAATGGTTCATCATAGCTCTTAGAGTAAAGTCCGGATTCCTTAGCATTGCATACAAAGCTTCCTGAGATGGGGCCCTTGATGACCTCTCTTACCCTTCATCTATTTCCCTTTCTCCTTCTTCCCCTTCCTCATCCACTGAATTCCAAGCATGCTGGATAGCTTACTCCTCCCCAACTGCGCAGTCCTGTCATAGCTCAGGGGCTCTTAACCTGGCATCTGCAGACCTTCTGGGGGGAGAAAGATGTCTACGGATGGAATTCAGGAACCTGGATGGAAAAAAAGTACATGTGTATTTTCATTAACCTCTAACTGAAATTTAGTACTTCCTCCAATTATGAATGTAGCCAACCAACTGCAGTAGTATTACCAGGACCTGTGATTTTGTCACTAATAGAAATCACAGATATTTTCATATCGCATGTCAGTAATTGAAGGTAACACCACATGTCATGGCAGCTTATCATTACTGAGAAGTTTACAGTAGTTACTAGCTTTCGTCTAGACTTTGTCATCCAGTGCGTTAACAAAGAATCACACATAGTACTGAGAATATTTATATATGACTAAAAATATTTTGCTAACTGTAGTTTAATATAATTGATTGCCTTTGTAATCCTATGTATTTTACTTTTTTCTTTAAAAACTTATTCTAGGAAGGGATCCCTAGGCTTCACTAGACTGTTAGAAAGGTTCAAGGCTCAGAACAGTCAAGAGCCCTGTGGTTGTTCCCCTTCCTTAGAATGTTCTTCTGGCCTTGAACTCCATACATGGCCAACACCCACTCACCCCTCGGGGCGGGGTTTGAAGGCACACCCTTAAAAGTCCTGTTCCCCTTCCTCCAAGACTGGAGCACCTCCTGTCTGTTTCTTGAGCAGTGATCTTCCTTCAGTCACGACCCTAGTTTCACTAGGGTGCGATTACCTTTCACTCATTGGACTTTAGCACGGACACAAGCTCTCTGAGGCCAGCCTGTGGCTTTAACCCTGGTATATCCACTGTGCCCAGCACTTAGCCAGTGCTCAGTAGTCCCCCGTGCAATGTTGACTGACAGTCACCCCATCATAGCCCTGTGGCCCATCCTGAACCATTCATTCATACAACATTTATTAGAATCTACAGGTCCCAGAGACTTCCGAGACGCTGGAAAGAGAGCGGAGAATAACAGACAGAAACACCTGCCCTAGATGCTTATGTTCTCAATAAGCAAGCTAGTCAATAAACAAAATTTAAAAAGTGAAACACTCCAGTCACAAAAGGACAAATACTGTGTGATTCCGCTTATATGAGGTTCCTAGGGGAGTCAAATTCACACAGACAGCAAGTGGAATGGTGGATGCCAGGGGCTGGGGGGAGAAGGATGGGAGTTACTGTTTAATGGGGACAGAGTTTCTGTTTGGGAAGATGAAAAAGTTCTGGAGATGGGTGGTGGTGAGTGTTGCAGAAAAATATGAATGTACTGAACTGCACACTTAAAAATGGTTAAAATGGGAAATGTGTGTTATGTATGTTATATCGTACATTATGTATGTATAATACTATGTATATTTCATCACAATAATAAAAGTCACCCATGCTATCTTAGATGGGAAATGTGATGAAGAAAAATAAAGAGGGAGGGCAGAGAGGTAGGAGGCTAGGACGGCCCTCACTGCTGTAGCCTTGCTTGCCATATTTGGGGTCAGGACCTGAGCTACAGGTAACCACACGTTTGAAAGAAGATTCAGAAAGACGGAAATCTTCCATCTGATTATCAATGGGGACAAAAGTAGAGCTTTTGTAATGTATGTTGCTAAATCTCTGAGAACCAGATGCCTTTCATTCCCCGTGCCTCCTGGAGAAAGCATACAATTAATGAATGAAGTCCTCAGGAGGAATATTGGCATCTCAAATCGTTCGCCGGACCTACCGTTTATCTTTCCTTGTCCACGTTTCGGTTTGACGTAAGCCCTTCTCTGCCATGTGTCATCAAAGAATTATGAGACCATTTGAGGAGGTGAAGATGACTAGTTTTTGAAAATCAGAAAATTATGTCTGATTTATGTCTCCAATGTCTCCACAAATCACATTAATATCCATGCTTCCTTGAGTTAGCTTTATACTATTTACTTTTCTTAACTCACAAAAGATAGTTAATGTGGATTCCAAGTCTGATTGTAACCCCTTAGTAAACGGTCTGACTTCTGTTCTTTTTGACATTAAAATACAAGTTTTTATTAAAATAAATATTATCCAATCTTGAGGTTTAAAGGTTTTATATCAAGGTTTGATCTGCACAGTATCAAAACAGCTGGTTTTAAAGTGAAACTTCTGTCCTATCAAGGCTGCTCTGGCTTTGCAATGTCAACCGTACAGCCTAGCTGATTTTTTTTTTAATGGTAGTTTGGCAATAAATAAACACAAATCTTCTAAAACTCTTACTTGCCTCTACCCTAAAGGTTCCACCATTTAAGGACACTACGACCAGCAAAGCCTCATGAAATATTCAGTCTAATACTCCTTTGTAATGTTATCTTAGTCAGCTGTAACTATTTAAGATTTTAAAAATTTACAAATCTTTCTCAATGAAAGAGCGAGACTTTTACAGCTTATTAGAAACCAGCACGTTATGAGCCATCTTATATTGTCTAGATCCTAAAGTTTGGATTGCCAGAGCTTAATGCTTCAAAAATTAAAAATATTCTCTCCCTCTTCTCACCTTCTTCTGAGACACTCACACAAAAACCATGGAGTTTAGCTGAGAACACAGCCTAGAAGCAAGTGAGTTATCCAATTATGAAGACGACATGACTCACAGACTAACCTCCCCTCACCGTGCTGCTGCCATTTAATTTCCCTCTCTTGGTCTTTTTTTATTCTGTCAAATGGGAACACTTTGACATTTCGATCATTGTGAAGATGTATTGGTACCACTTCTAGCATTCTTAGAAAATGGAAATATTGAAGTGACTGCTAAACGAGAACCTTCACTGAACACGTGAGCAGCTTCAGTGTTTTAAGGTCAGTTATGTCTAGTGTTGAAAACTTTTTAAAGCCATATCTTTCATTATTCAAATAATTTTGTATCCTTTTCATCTTTTTCCCCCACTTTTCTGTATCTGCTTAATATAATGTTTGTAAAATGATCCCTTATCCTATGGCATGTAATCTACTCGGGCTTCATTTTCATAACAAAATCCATTTGTGCAGAGTAATGAACTCGAAAGTTTAATTAAAGGAAAGTAATTTAACTTATCTGAGTCTCACTTTCCTCATCTGTTGGATGGCAAACGTCCTTTTCACCTCTGAGAGTATACGATTTCTGCACAGTGATTTGTACTCTTGGTGTCATTTGTTACTAACACATACACCCACCACTCTCCTACAGCATAGATCCCCATTGCCTCTCATCTGGACTCCTTCAAAAGGCCCCTAACAGGCTCTCCACTGCCCATCTCTCCTCACTCCAAACCATCCCACACAGGGCTGAGCTGCAGACAAATGTTTAATATGTAGGGGACAGGTGTGCAACTGGCTTGCTCACAGAATTCATTGCACGCCCTTAAGCTAGTGCCCAAGGCCCTAACAACAAGACATCGATTGGACCTTTCCCACTTTCCCATCTTCTTCTTCCCTACATGTTCCCTGCAGTCCTTCATTTGTTTATTCAAACGTATTTACGGAGGACTGACTCTCTGCTGAGCACTATCCCAGGTGCTAGAAGCAGAGATGAGCCAAACCAGACAAGTTCCAGGCAGGGCGCTGCTGCATAAAGGCCAGGAGGGAGAAAGGAGTTTATGAGAGGTGGCGTACAGACCTTGCAGCTCGAGCAGGGAGCCTGGAAATGGGAGATAGGTTTGGAGAGTAAAGTAGAAACTCGCAGGCTCTCACAGACCTCCTCAAGGAGGGTGTCATCGTCTTAAGCACAACGAGCAGCTCCGCTGGCTGAAGGAGCTGCAGTTCCTGCAGTTCTCCTCCCCAAGATGTTGTCTCCGTGATTCCTTCAGTGTGAACGACACTCTTCATTCTCTCCAACTCATAACCATTATTGAGAACACCAGAGTCAAACGCCGTCTCTTCCGTGGAGAATCTCCTCCTCTCCCTAACCCAAATGGAGCTTGTACTGCAGCCATTTATGGTCTTATCTCTTGTAAGTACTAGACGTGTAGGGTCCGATACAGTGGCCGCGAGTGGCCTTTGAGCACCTGACATGTGGCTGGTCTGAACTGAGATGTGCTGTAAGTGCAAAGTACATATCACAGCTTAAAGACTTGGTACCAAAAAAATGAATGTAGAATATGTCATTGATAATTTTATACTGATTCCATTTTGAAATGATAATATTTTGGAAATATTGCGTTAAATAAATTATATTATTGAAATTAACTTCGTGTTTCTTTTTACTTTATTTAATGTGGCTAGCAGAGGATTTAAAATTATGTGTGTGGCTCACATTATATTTCTATTAGAAAACACTCTTCTAGATCGTACACTTCCTGCGTGGTGAATGTTTATGCAATTATGCATCTCTTTATCCCCCTAACTAAGGAACTCACTAGCTTGTCCATTGTAAAGACTCGGTAAATATTGTTTAAATTCGTTGCCGTTCTCTGAAAGTTTCTAAAAAGTACTTTGCAATTCTAGTACACTACCCACTTCTATCTGAAATATGTAGCCCAAACCCCAGAGTGAAAATAATGGACGCGCTTCCCCCCAGGCCCTAAGGAGGCTAATGTAGGGACCATGTGGTGTGACCATGGCAAACGCAGGGGCCCTGACTGCTGATTCAGAAGGTTTCTCTGTTTCCAAAACAAGAACTTTTATTGCAGTGTATGGAAGAAACATTAGGACAAGAAGATCCTTGTGGTTTCTCGCTGTATCTGTGGAAAAAATCTGAGGTTAAGGTTTAAATTAAACTGACATTAAAAGAGCCTTTGTAGTTACCAAGTGTGTTTTAACATCTGTTGCTATAACTAAACTGACACTGATGATTACGAATGATGGTTCATGAGTGATGGAATCACATGTGGTTTCCTGCGAATGGACATTTTCTAGTGTTGACCTAGATCTAGTGTTCTTTAATGATGAGACACAGACCAAGGGAAATTATTAAGTGTATAGAAAACATAACACAGAGAAAACACTATTAGGATACCAAGCATTTCTGGTATGAGGAAAAGTATTTCAGGCTTCCCAACACCACATCTGTAATTTTATGGACCGTTTTGTTTTGGCTGGTTTAGGGCAATTGTCCTGTGGTTCATAGAGGCTCCCTCCTGGCGACCATTCATATACATTCTTCTTTTTGTTAAAGGACCTTTGAGGATGAACAAATGTATTTCTAATCATAAGATGGTCAGGGACACCTCTTTGCCAGTTGGAAAACCAGATTTCGAGGACGTTATGTTTTATACCTAGAAAAGATGTTTAGTTTTAGACTTTCCCCCAAGCTCATTTTCTGTCATTCTCCCACAGGAGCCTTCTGCTTCAACCGCACCTGTCTCCTCCTTGTATCTTGAAATGTCTGCTGCTTCTCTGTGTTCATCCCAACCTCCACCCTGCCCCTGACCGAGGCTTCTCTCTGAGTCTCTCACTGTCAAACTCCCCACAAAACGTTGTCAGACTGCTCCTGAACATCAAGTCTGAAAAGAATTCTCATACTTGCCGCTCTCACAGGGCAACAGCAGCCTATAGCAGGCTGCCCCCATGCCAGGTGCCCAGTTTGGGTGTAATTGTGGCCAATATGATAAAGTCACATTATTGGTTTTTCCTCAGAAGGAGTGGAGGGTGTGGCAGACACCCGGAACCAACAACCTCCTCTCTAATATACCATATATTATACTTATGTGAATGCCATTTTGTTTATTCCTAAGCTCAAAGGCCTTTTGTTAGAAATTATTTATTATTATATTCCGCATACTGTACATGACAGGTGCCAGGATAAAAATGTGCTTGTATATTTGTTGTTGAGGTCCAGCAATTCTGTGGAGAGGCAGCAGGAGGTAGTAGATAGGACTCTAAGGAAATCAGACTTGGATTCTGCATCTTACTTGCTGTGTGAATTTAGGCAAGTCAACCAACTTCTCTAAGCGTCAGTATTTTTCCTCTATAGAATGGTGATGTTGAGCTCGTAGGCTATTATGCATAAGAGGTGATAATTGCACAGTGCCTGGGACATACTAGGCCTTCAATAATACAAAGCTGCTTTTAATGTATTGGGGAATTATTGTTGGAATCATTGGTAGAAATTTGACTTCATTTTTACTGAAATGAGTCCTTATTTTACTGAGTACTGCAGATTTACAAATCTAGAATGGAGGAGAAACATCAAACTCAGGTTCTATAACCTCAGATATTACATCATTCAGAAACTTATTACATTTTACATAGTCATTGATATGCTGTGCCTTGGATATGGCACCAAATATCCAAGGAAAACAAAGCGAAACAGCCTTTCAGTCAATCACTTGGATTTTAGTGTATTTGGTAGTCAGCATGACAGCCTTGTGGTAAATCAGTGTAGCCTTTAATAATAATGTACGTGTATATAAGCCTTTACGGTTTACAAAGTGTTTTCACAAACATTATCTTAATTAATCCTCATCGTGACTATTCTGTCCTGGAGATGGTAACGATGATAATGATCACGATCAGGGAAAGACCATAGTGCCATCCCACAGTGGAGGAGAGTTTGCAAGTATAAGAAAGCAGAAGCCAAGGGGGCTGGGGTCTTGGCTCTAACCCTCAATCTGAACGGAAGGAGGGAAGTGAGAAACTGAAATTAAGTAGGTGCATATTAACTGTCACTCATTTTATTTGGTCCTTGCAATAGCTCTGTCAGTTAGACAGTATTTCCATTTGGCAACAAAGGACATCGAGCCTCAGGGCGTTTAGTAACGTGACTCAGGTCACAGCAAGTCTTTCAGCCTGATTTTTCCCCCCCCCAGAGCCCCAGTAGATAGTTGTATGTCACAGCTGCACATCCTTCTAGTTGCTGTATGTGGGACGCGGCCTCAGCATGGCCGGAGAAGCGGTGCGTCGGTGCGCGCTCGGGATCCGAACCCGGGCCGCCAGCAGCGGAGCGCGCGCACTTAACCTGGAAGCCATGGGGCCGGCCCTCAGCCCGACTTTGAATGCCAGCCCACCAATTTCCAACCATCAGCTCTTTTTGCTGTAACCGCGGTGCGCCTGTTTTAACTTGGGCGAGTTGTTTACCTTAACGAGCCTTCATTTTCCCCAGCTGTAAGAAGGGTCTGAGTGCCCCCTCGGGCCCTGTGGTCCTCTGACCTTACAGCCGGGGTCAGAGTTCTCTCTTGCGGGCTGGTTTTCAGCCTGTGTGGCCTCTTATCTTGGTTTACCTTCCTGACCGTTTTACCCATTAGAGTCAATTCTGGGTCAGGTGAGGTCGGCGGCATCCTCGTCTTAAGAAAATTGCTGGCAAAATGGGCTGTATGTTTTGGCAAGAAACCCCTTCAGCAACTCCTTCCTCTCAGCCAGTTGAACCCATGGCTCCTGATACTTGTTTCCCAGCAAATTTCTTCTCTGTATCACTGAAGAAATTACTGGCCTTTAGTACAGTTAATTGTCTGACATTTTAGTTGTACATTTTTAGTGCTTCAACAAGCACCTAACAAATAATAGCCTTCAAGAATGTTCAAACATATAAAGGAATGAATTCGTGTTCATAAGATAACACAATGTCCCAGAAGAATCCTAAACTGGACATCTAGCTCCATCTAGGATTGGAGGAGGGGGCCTGTAAGTATCTCCTTACACTGAACAATGTGCATGTGTGTTTTTGGGGTTTGGCTGAAGGAAGAGGAAGGCACTGTACAGGGCATGAGAGTAGTTGAGGGTACGGGCCCCTGAGATGGAGAGAGTGAGATTTGGAGAGAACTTCGTAGCATTTGCCTCCCTGCCCACAAGGGACACGTTTGCACAGTGGTGGAGAAGGGGACGTCAGGACAAGACGCCAAAGGGCAGTGCTCTCCAGTGGCTTGGAAACTCGGAGCATGAAGCGTGCCACTGGGGCCTCCAGTGGTGGCTGCATGAGACAGAGAGCTGGGCAGAGGGTGTTTTCCAGCCCCTAATCGTCTGCCCCCATCAACGTCCTCTCAAGCCAGCATGGACACAGAGCAGCTGAGGCATCGTCACATGGGTGTCAGACAGTCACCAGCAAAGGTGGCCGTGCAGAGCCAGGAAACACATGAGGGCGGGAGGCCCAGATGGGGCTAAAGAACACACACATGCGTCCGCGCACACACACACACACACAACTGGATTTCTTTCTGGGGACACTCTGAGGGGAGACTGCGACTAAGAGACCTAACTTGACTGTTACCTTTAAACTGAGCTCATTTGCACCAACAGGCTCCTGAGGGCAGGGACACCTTCAAAGGAGCTAATCAGATTAGTAGAGTCACTTTTCAAAGTGCTGACAACTTGGCCCTGTGTGAAGAGATAAAATGTGTTTTTGTTATGAGGAAAGAGACAGTACCAGGGCTGCAAAAACCCCTTCTTATTTGAGGGAGGAGGGGAAGGACCCTTGAGAGGAAAATAAGAACTGTGGGAGGGCTGGGGCAGTGGGTCTCAAAGTGGGGTCCCCGGAATGGCCACATCAGCTTCACCTGGAACTTGACAGAAATGCAAATCCTGGTCCCCATCCTAGATCTACGGAACCAGAAACTCTGGAGACGGGGCCCAGAAATCTGTGTTTTAACGAGCCCTCCCTGTGTTTCTGATGCAGGCTTAAGTTTGAGAGCCACTGGCCTAGTGGAAGTCAAGAGGACTGGGGGCAGCCTATGAGGTGGGAGGGAGCCCTGGTGGTGGTACAGCCCCTAGCACAGAGGCATTTATGTAATGCCTCCACCAGTGGCCTTGTCCCCCTGTGGGGTGCAACATGTCTGAAGCCCCGACCCACAGTCACCAGAGCACTGTTCACCTGTAGACCATGCCCCATGTAGGCCTCGCACCTGTAGACAATGCACCTTGTAGACCACGCCCCCAACGCCCACCTGGGGTTTCCTGTACAAATGGCTCCAAGCCTTCTTCCAGTGTGGGTGACCAGGGCGCTATTTGGGGTAGGGTTGGGGTTGGAGCTTGAGCCCCTGGCAGTGGGGTAGAGTCAGATAGCCTGGCTGAGGCCTCAGGCAGCCCCAGGCGCTGTCCCTGACATCCACATGAGTGTCCAGGACAAGTCACCACTCACAGTTTTATTGAGGGGCAACCTAAGTGACTCTAGTTCAAATTACTGACCTGCTGAGAAGAAATAAGACCATCATTTGTTTTCTTTATTTTTTCTGAAATCTCCTAATCTTTGAGAGGAAAGCAAGAAATTCTGTGAAAATTGACTATGATGTACTTTAGAAAGAATAGCTAATATTTTTCTGCTTGCCTATTTATATGCTGTAACCTGAATTTGTCATTTAATCACCATTCTGAAATATGCTTTCTTCACCAGGCTATTATATGTGGAATTCTGAAACAAGGTCTCAAAACCCAGGTTAACTAGAAAATTAATATCAATTGCACTTGAATTTCAGAATAACTTCAAATTCGAAATGAATGAACTTTTCTTCTAGTCAAGAACTAAAAATATTTTTTTACCGCATGTCGGCTCTGGAAATTTTTAAATATGTTTGTTAAAAATTTCTTTATTCCTAAGGAAATGAGAAAGAGCAACTAATTAAGAGCACCCTGGAGATTTTAGAAACTGGAAAGTAGTGAAAAATATATTCAATTCTAAGATTTATTATTTGTCTTCAGATTGATATAAAATAATACCTTTCTCTTTTTAGAAATTCATTTCTAAAATATTTCAAAGTCTACTCCTACCTAATTAATATAATTGTATATAATTATACAGAAAAAAGCAGAAATAAGCAGATATATAAGTACAAATGAGATTATATTAACCAGTACCAGAATACATACAAAATCCTTCAACGTAACTAGACATAGACTTAAAACAGGCATAATTTTCATTTGAGAACTAATGATTAGAGTTAAAAGGTGTCTTGTTTTAAATGAGGGAATCCATTATATTCGTCTCCAGTGGCAAGGGATGATTATTATATTGTAATTATATTTTATATTGGCTCCATAATTCAGCCAAAGTTGCTGCAGAGTAGAAAAAATAATTATAGCAAGCAATTCCATGAAGAGTACGTCAGGGAGAGTAGAACTCAGGGCAAAGCCCTTCGTGACCACATGCTTGCACAGTGGCGCCCAGAGTGGGGAGCACAGGGCACACTTGAAGTCTGTATTTCAAAGGCATAGTTGGCTGGTTTCTAGTCACTTCCTAGCTTTGAAGTCATTTTTGTACGATCCACCCAATCGTTTTGAGAGATGCAGACAGTAGCATTAGGCATTAAACATAACAATGCCATTTGTGCATTTCAAAGACAGCCTTTCTAAAAATTCAGTTTTTGATTCTATGCTTATCTAGCTCAGAACTTGTTTTTCTGGCTACAATCTCACAGAAAAATTTATGGAAATTGTACATCACTAAAACCATTTGGCTGAGAGATGCTGCCTCATTTGATAAGAAAAACACGGGTGGAAAGTTTACAAATTGGCTAAGCATCTCCAAGTCCTGATCTGTTCCAGAGTGGTTAGATGACTGCAGCAAAGCCTCAGCTTTATCTTTTACAAAATGAGAACCACATGAGCAGCTTCATTCAGTGGATAAATATGCATCTAGGAGCTTTGGGCTTAATACAATGGTCCACGAATTAGAAATATTGTTTCTATGAACCACGGCGAAGTTCTGGGAAGAATAGTTATAGGTGCCAATAAAATGTCAAAGAGCTATAAAAAATATATAAAAGAAGGGGCTGGCCCGGTAGCGTAGTGGTTAAGTTCGTGCGCTCTGCTTTGCTGGCCCAGGGTTCGCAGGCCCAGATCCCGGGCACGGACCTATGCACCACTTGTCAGCCATGCTGTGGCGGCATCCCACATACTAAATAGAGGAAGATGGGCAAAGATGTTAGCTCAGCAACAATCTACCTCAAACAAAAAGAGGAAGATTGGCAATAGATGTTAGCTCAGAGCCAATCATCCTCACCAAAAAATAAATTTTATATATATATATATATATATATGAGCTAGAAGTGAAGCTGGGTACCTGAGGGTTACTGTAAATATTCAGTAAGATTACCTTTCAACCTTGCTCCCAACACAGACATAAATGAAAAGAAGTTAATCATGTCAATTTGGTATTTTCTTGTTTAATCTGAGGGGTGACTCAAGAGTCACGAGGATTTATGAGCTTTTTTGACAGAAGAAAAAGAAAGCCTGCAGGGAAGTTACAATCACCAGATAACCAGACCCAGCTGCCACTGACACCCAGCAGTCAGATTGCCCAAGGGCTTGTGTGGAATGACAGCTTACCCATTTGTTTCTCCAAAACTCCTCCTGCCAAGCCCCTTGCCTCTACAAAACCCCCTGCTTTCTTCTCTTGTTAAGGCAGATTTGAGAAAACCTATCCTCCTGCCTTCTTATTTTGGCCAATTCAAATAAACCTTTCTTCATCTCCAAGCACTGATGTTTCAGTGATTCGCTTACTGCACATCAGGCACACAAATTTGAGATTAAGAGGTTCGGTATCAGAAGAAAGGGACTTGTTTAATGCCTAGAACCCAAAAATGCATGATTTTGGCACTTCACAGAGTGAAAGATGGGTCAGATTTCGTCTTGATGTGCCCTCTGAGGGGCAGCTGCCTTCTTCAAGAGAAAGCCCCATTTAACTTTTGGTGTGTGGGTGCCCAAATATGCCTGGCTGTCACCTCCACCCACGGGTTCCTCTTTCACACAAGAGCTGTTCAAATCCTGTGAACTGTTGTCGTGGCGTTCCTGCGTTCTTCATCTCCATCTTTCTTGGTTGATCTCTGAATCACTTTGAGTTCTCCAGAGAAACAGAACCATTAGGAGACGTATATGAAGAGTTATTTCAATGAATTGGCTCACGCGACTGTGGGAAGGGCACGTCTGAAATGAATAGGGCAGCCGGAAGGCTGATGCTGAGTCCGGAGGCACTCTACCTGTGCTTGCAGAGTGCCTGCAACTTTCTCTGAAGTGACTTTAGTGACTTCCTGTCTCTTCTGAGAGCCAGTTTCATCTTTGGAAAGCTAACTGTGAATAATTATGAAATTAATTACCCTATTCATGCATATTCATTTTACATATTTGCGGAGGGTTCGCATGCCTTCCTGTTACTACCATCTACTCGTCTTCTAATCCTCACCACTTTTTAGATAAGTATGGTCATTACCTCTTAATGGCAGAGAAAACACACAGAGATTAAGTTAGTTGCTCAAACTCACACATCTAAGAAGTGGTAGAAACAACACTTGAAATTAGACCTTCTAACAGTGCCAAGATACCGAGATAAAACACTGAACAGGACCGAAGCTAAAACTGTGAATGGGTAGGTAGATGAAAACTTTGGATCAGGACCTTAAAAATATGGTTATGGTCTAGATTCAGGGAAGCTGTAAGGGAAAATAAGGCTGTGAAATTTCCAAAGATTGGGTCTTTTACTTCATTCAGACCCCACAGGGTGACAGGGACACACTTAGCAAGTAATACAAGAAATGTTTGCTGAACTTGATCCGTGCAAGACACTGCTGGGGGTGACAAGTGATGCAAAGATGTCCAAAGTGGAATCTTTATCCGTAGAGAATTTACAATCTAGTAAGGGACACAAATTGAGAAGCTAAATTACATTATAAGGCATCTACCAATTCTTTTACCCATCTATTCATTCACAAATACTTAGGAATTTCTATGTGCCCTCCAGACAGTCATGAATGAGATATAGGTAATAAAATGGTAATAGGAAGTATATTCTACAGGGTAGAGACGTTTTTCTACAGAGAAAAGCCATGTGGAAAATTGAATGGGACTGGAAGAAACTCTTCACCTAAGAGAGGAAAATGATGAAGAATAAAGTTGAGGATTCTAGTAAAATGGGCCAAGCACTCCTACCCCCCCCAACATTCTCATGCTGGTCCTTGTGTGTTTCCAGGGGGAAAATGACTAGGCAGGCAACAGCTATAACGAGACCAATGATTTTTCAAGGAGGTGATAAGTGAAACTATTAATACCTGATATAATCAAAGAGGCAAAACTAATACCAGTGAGTGGAAAGGCGGGAAGCACCTGGTGATGAAAATAAAAGTGAATCATTGGCCACTCCTCAAGTCAAATCAATGTCAAAATCAAATAAACACTCTGGAAATCATTGGTCCAAGGACATGTTAGAAGTTTTACTGTAGCCCTCAAGGTCTCGTCCACCCTCTTACAAAAAAGAATAGCAACAGTGGTGGCAAAGAAATTAGTTTTACAAACTGGACCCTCAGGGAATTCTCAGAGTATCAAAGAAATCTTCCTTTTTCATATATGTGTTATGAGTTATTTTCTCCTAACCCTTCTAGCATGATATTATGGCAAAAAATTCTTCTATGTTTCCCATAATCCCAGGAGGGGAATATAGCTCATGGTAATCGCCCATGAGAATAAACACTAGCTGGAATCTTTAAAGAGTGCACCAATCATGGTGCTATACAACACAATAGATTCACATGAGAGGTCTGAGGTTAAGTGGGGGTTCAAGGAGGAAGATACTTCATGGCGTTGTGATGAGCACTCTTGAAGATGTTTTTAGAGCCAAGTTTTCAAGTTTGGATAAAATTTGGCCTAGCAAAACTGAGATGAGCTGAGGAATAAAAATCACCCTTCTTGCCATGAAACTGAGCAGCCAGATGCTCAAAGGTCGAAAAGTATAGTATTTGTTAGGAAAAGACAAAATAATCTGTTTCAGCTAGTGTGTGGCACAAAGGTAGGTAAGCCGTGAGGAGTAGGATTGTAAACTATGCTGGGGCCAGAGCATGGAGAGAGTCCAGGCGAAATGTTGAACCAAGTGGCTTGGCTCTTATTCAGTAGACAATGAAGAGTCATCGAAGGTACTAAGCAAGGAAGTGATATAATCAACACCGTCTTGGAAAGATGGATCTAGCAGCAAAGTGTAGGGTGGATTGGAAGGGGGCAAAGGAAGGAAGGGAAATGAGTAGGCTGCTGTGATGGTGTTTAATCACCACTTAACCTGTGACTCTTGGGCTCCTAAAGAATGTTCCCTATGGAACTGAGAAGAGAAAGTACTACTGAGCTTCTTGTCTGCTGATCGTAGTCCTCATTCAATCAACAGCATTTCCTTAATATTCGGTCACTAGAGACAGGCCTGGAATTCAAATCTCTTGTTTTCATTAATATGCTCAGTTTTTGTTTTGTGTTAGTGGATTTATTAGCCAAAGTACCCACAAAAATCCATCCAAGAAATTTTGTTCCATGTTTTTGGAAAATTCTTCCCTATTTTTCCATTAGTTAGGATTAGTTTTCCTTATGCTCAGAACATTTGCCCTGCATTTCTGAGGAAATTTAAGTGTTTATTTTATTTAACCTTGGACATGGACAAAGTATTTTTTTTTTACACTCTTTATTACGTTCTGGCTCTTTGTGGAGTGGTCAGGCATAGCTGGATGGTGGCAAGAAATGAAATCTTGGTCATCATCAATTTAGGATGTAAATGAAGACTACAAGATCCAGAATGTAAGAGCAATTTGAGTTCAAGCAATTTGACTGTTTTTATGGCCCTGTGCCATCTAGATCACACAGTCTACTCTGTGATTTCCACAAAGAACAGCCCCAATTTCATCTCCTCTTTCCCCAAACCAGGGCTGATGTTCAGTTGGTATGCTGGTAAGCCATACTGGTTTTGAAATATTGAAATATTTCCATCATGGTTAGTAAATAGCCACTGTCCAGAACCCTCTGAGTGTTCCCTCCCCCCAACCAACCCAGCTGTTCCTGCATGTCCCAAGGGACTCTTTAAGAACTCTCCACAAACAGCAAGCAAAGGGGTGAAGCTTGGCACAGCAGGGACCCTAAGGGACCTTGCCTGGGTCCTCCAGCCAACATCTGTGCTCTGTGCCCCTGCTATTCAGCTTGTGAAATATTTTTAATTAATATATACCCAAAAGCAACTTTCTTTTCCATGTAATTTCATTCTTAGCATCTACCCACACTATAGTCCACATTAAAAAATGCACACTCTTTTTGGAATCTGGCTGCAATATGTCTCGGACTGTCACTTCGGCTTCTCGATAGGTGGACTATTATCTCAGGCCTTTCCACCTAACAGGAGATACGCTACTGGTATTTCCTCAGGGCACATCCCTAGAGCTTGGATCTGAAAGGAAAGAGAAGACTCCACCTTCCAGCTTCAGTATGAAAAAAAGATCACAGAGAAGGATTCTGATTGGCTCTGTTGGGGACACATGCCCACCCTTGGACCAATCACTATGGCCAGAGGTTTCATAATTGTCTTTGCCTGAATCACACACCTGTCCTGTTCAGGAGTTCATGTACTACGCTTGGCAGGCCCCCAAATCATAATGTTTGAGATGAGTAGTTCCCAAATGAGAAAGTGGAGGTGGGGAGTGCAAAGGGTGCCAAGATGACAAAAACAATGAATGTACCCAGCACTAGACTTTCTTAGCAAAGCTGAGTGTTTGTGTTTTTCAGTGCTTACTGAAAACTGTTGACTCCAAATTTGTATGTAACCCTGACTTGTTTGAGTGTTGGTTTTCTAGTAAAAGATTGGCACAGCGTGATGATAGGAAGTTTCTATAAACCACCTGTTCGTGTAAAATGTTATATTGAAGTTCTCCCCATAAAGCCGAAGGGTTTGCTATTTCCTTTCAGGTTTTAATGAGGACCATATTAATGTAGTGCATTAAATGTGTATTTCTGGATTACATGCCCATTTTCTTTTTTTTTTTTTCCTTTGACAAGTCAGCTCATCCTGCTCAGTAATGATTCCATTGGCAGAACACACATTTCAGGAGAGTGGGAGGCAGGCTTATCAGAGATATTCCCTGCCGGGATCTTTCTTTGATTTTGACCCTTTAGCTTTAACATTATTATTATCCTTATTTGCATATCACAAAAATGCGTCAGTCCTGAAATTTTTTTTCCTTCTCCACTTTCACAGACTCATATTAACAGTAATTTCCCTCTGTTCCAGTTGTCCTGAGGTCACAGTGAGGTTTCTGATTTCAGTAACTTCCATAGGGTCTTCCAACATCTGCAATTCATTCTCAACCCATTCTCCCATCTTCCACGTTTTCAGAACCCCACACATTCTTGGACATGGTAGGTACTTAGTAAAAATCTATTTATTAGTTTTGACTCTCTTCTTGTTTTCAAAGAACAATTAATCTTATCCTTTTCTTTATGAAACATGAAGGGAGAAAAAATAATAGAACACCGACATAGAAACCATTACCAACACCGCACAAGCAGCATGTGGAGAAAGATGGTGTTGGCGATTGGACCTGAGTGTGCTGTGCGGCTTCTATGAGAAGACTCCATGAAGGAGCAGAAACAGCGGGGAGCAGTAATAAGCCTCCGTTTTGGATGTTAACCATCTTCTCTTTCATTTAGCGCCTTCAATTTAATTAAGTCATGTACACAGTTCAAATAATGAGGCTTTCATTCAATCGTTATCATCGCAATTTAATAGATTTTCCAACTGCCCTTAAGACCCTAAGATTATTTTAAAAGCCCTGGCGGTTTTTTCAGTTTATCTAATGGAAGAAATACAAAGTTAGGGAAGGATGTGATTGGAATGCCAAACTGGGAGAAATGTCCTGCGTAGAGCCGATGTTACTTGATCATTTTTTCATTCAATAAACCCGTGCCGAGTGTGGCACATGGTAGAAGTCGGGGATCCAAATCGTGTTGGCAGAACTCCCGTGCCTAAACAGCCATGAGTCTGTGGCGTGGCTTCAGGGCTGGCAAGGCTCACCCACCCCAAGCCCTTCATTTCACAGATAAAGGCAATGAAATTCACATGGGTTAAGGGACTTGCTCAAGGTAGTCTCAAAGCTAGAACTAGAATCCAGTTCTCTTAATTCAGTTCATTATTCATTTCTGTAAAAAGTCATTTTTTATCTTAAATGTTTTTTTGTTCAGTAAATTGTGAGGAAATCCAAATGACTTGTAAATTGATTGCTTAACCTCAGAATAACAGAGAAACAAGATCACATTTGCTATTTAGTAACCTTTCATGTGCCACACCTGACCCTACCCTTAACCATAAAAATCTGAAATTTCATAATATCCCTAGGAGATTAAGGAATTTAACAGCCCTATGACATAATAAAGCTCTGACGCTATTTTAGATTGGGGGTGTGGGGGAGGGTGGATGGAAGGGAGGCAAGGGTCTTCGGAGGACAGCGCTGTAGAGCTCCACCAGGGGTGTGGAATGGCACATCCGCTCTGTGTTATATGCAGGCTGGGCCCCTCCCATTGCCCCTCTGGGGTCTGCCCAGTGACCTCCTACTCTTCCTACTGGCCCCCA
Organism: Ceratotherium simum simum; assembly: GCF_057802395.1. NCBI lineage: Eukaryota > Metazoa > Chordata > Mammalia > Perissodactyla > Rhinocerotidae > Ceratotherium > Ceratotherium simum. The sequence continues at coordinate 53,519,057 of NC_141918.1, read as the reverse complement.
GACCTCCAAGGCCCCACTCATCTCATGCTCCGTTCAGCTTTCCCTGACCTTCATCCAGGTCACAGAGCTTGAAAATAAAATTAAAAAATTTTAAAAGCCACTGGTGAGCCTCCAATTTTTAAAAGCTCCCCTGGGTTTGGAAATGCATGGAGAAGATGGGCCTGCTGAAACCACACCCATACACAGGGCTCATTCCTCTAGTCTAGACTGTCCTTCTCCTGGACCGACTCCAATACCATCCAGAGTACAGCAGATCGGGTCGGATCACTCCAAAGTGTAAAATCCTTCAGGTTCCCTCCCTGTGAGTTCAGGATAAGATTTCAGCATTTAATCCCGCAAGTCCCTTTGATCTCTGACACGGTTACTTCTTGGGCTTTCTCTTTGCCATCCATGCTTAGCCCAGGTCGCCTCCAGTCAGCCTTCTCTAAGAGCATGTCTTTAAACACGCTGTCCTCTCTACCCAAAACCCTCCCCAGCACAGCCCCATCCTACGTGTCCCCAAAGATAAACTCATATGAGCTTTAACATGTTTTACAACCATTGATTTCCTAGTGGGTTCTTAAGGACAATTGCCTCTTATTTTTTATTCCCTGTGCCTTGAAGAGTACCTGGCATTAAGTCAATCAACAAATATTTCCTCCTCACTGGCTAAATACTGGAAGCTGTGCTGAGTTCTGGGCTATAACAGTTTGCCTCTTTCCTTGGGAGCTTCAATTCAAAGCGAGGGTGGACAAGAAATGGGGCGGGAATAGACTAGGAAGAGGGAACACACTTTGCAAATGTCCCATTAGTGGATATATGAGAGAAAATAGCATCTTGGTCCTTGTGAAACTCGCATTCTAATAGAGGAAATAGGCAAGTAAAGCAGAGAATGTATGTGTGTTCCCGTGTGAACAAATAAATACTCAAATGGGTCAAGGCATGGTGAGAAGCCGGATAACAGAAGACTGTCCCAAGTGTGTGACCCTTAGCAGGAGTTCCCAGATGGACAAAGTGGGTCAGAGGGAAGAGTTTGTATACAGTTGAAGACCCAGGAGACCAGTCTTTAAGACAACAGCAAGTCAAATGATAGATCTGGGTGCATTGAGGGCACAAGAGAGATGAGAATCCAGATCCCAGGCCAAGGAATTTAGGTTTTGCCATTTAGGTGGGTGTTCTTCAATTCGTGTGGCACCTGTAAGTGGGTCATGAAATCAAGTCAGTGGGTTGCAGCCAGGATTTTAAAGGAACAGACTAGAATAGAAAATGTCAGTGAATTTCATGTAAAAAGAGTAAATTTGGGGGTGGAACCGACTATTTCAGTTCTACCTCTCTGTATTTGTTATAAATGCACATGTGCACAGGGCTTTCTTACAGTGCATCAATCCCATCACACAGGTTTGAAAGCCGCTGCTGCCGGGGGTGGCACCACTGAAGAGTCTAAAGCTAGGACAAGATCAGCTTTTGCACCTGGAAAGATGCTGCGGCGTCAGTGAGAACAGAGTAAAGGGCAAGGTCATTTAGGGACGGCTTTACAAATCCAAAAAAAGACAGTTAAATAGTGATACTTGGATGGAGAAAAGGATAAAGATTTGAGAGCTAAGTGATAGATTTGATGATTCATCCCTCCTTTCCATTCCCACTGCTGCTCTTCTTGTTTAGTCCTTTATTATTTCTTTTATGATCAATTCCTGACTCATCTAGCTGCTTGCGTTCTTGACCATCTTAAATCCATCCTTCATGCTGCATTGAAAGACGCACCTAACCATTGCAGTCTCCTGCTTAGAACACTTCAGTGACCACTCGTTGCCCCACAACCCAACCCTTCGGTCCAGCTTCAGTGCCTGCCTCTCCTCTTTGGGCTCATTTTCTACACATACCATGCAGACTCTGGCCTCTCTATCTTGGCTTCTGCCATGCTCTTTGTTGGAAATGTCTTTCCCAATTTCATTCGCCTGGCTTCCTTTAACTCAACCTTCAAGATTCAGTTTACCCATCACTTCCTCGAGGAAGCCTTCCCAGATTTCCCCCAACTGGGCCAGCTACCCGCCATGGCACTTTGTATGAAACTGTCTCATGGCTTGGAGCCATAACTATAATAGCAAATATTAACCAGGTGTTCACCCAGTGCCAGGGGCTGGGCTTACTTGGGTCATCTTGTTTAGTCCTCACAAAACCCTGATGAGGTAGGTATTATTATTATCTCCACCTTATGAGTGCAGAAAATTGAGCTCTGGGAAGGCTTAGTCAGCCACCCAAGCAGCGGTACTGGGCTTTTCAGCTAGGGACTGTTGTTCTAGAGCACAGGCTTTGAACCATTTGCTACATCATACACTTACTATGCTGTGATAAACCACAGGCCCACGGGTCAGCTTCCTCTGAAACGCAAGCACCTTCACTCAAAGTTCACTCAATTACGTTCGTTTGGGTCCCCACCCCCATGTAATGCCAGGCAGATACTTGTTGAACTTTTGTTGAAACCTTTAAATACTGCAGGGTATGCAAGCCCGGCGGGTACCGAGACGTGTCCACTGGATTTGGCAATGAGGTTATTGGCATCTTGACGAAAATTTGATTCAATGGAGTGAGACTCTTTGTCACATTCTTCACTTTAGTCCCAGCAAATATTAGATGATCCATAAATATTGTTTAATGAATAAATTGCAGTGGGTTGAGGAGTAAATGTGAGGTGAGGAAATGGAGCTCATGTTTTCACAAGGCTTGGCTAAAAAGGAAAGGAGTTGGGGTGGTGGAAATTGAGGGTTGCTGGACCAGGAAGTTTGTGGGTGACAAGGCGTGTTATGGGTTGAGTTAGTGTGCTGGCTTTTTAGAGACCTTGCGAGAACACGAGAACACCGTGTTGAATATGCTAAGAGACCGTAGCCAAGAGAGAAGAAGCAGTTAAAGGCACTGGAAAAGGGAATTTCCTGGAGGAGAGAGGAGAGAAGCTTCTGAAGCCCTGGTGGATTAGCTGTGGACGGCTGGCCAGGTTCTTTCCCAGGGACCAGCCCAGCAGGGCTATTTTCCCTGAGCCTTATTTTTCATTTTCAAAAGCAAATAACACATATGGTCTCTTAGAGATATTACCTGAAATAATTCTCTCCTACTTCCTCTTTTATCTTTTTTTTTTTTAATTTTCTAAATCCAGAAAAGACTAATTCAAACTCAAAGGATCAGTCTCATAACTTAAAGGACTGAGAAAACCTTTACCTTCATTTCAAAAAAAAGACTTAGGTCAGTGGATTCCGAGCTTTTTCTACTTAACACTTTGGGGTGGTAGAGGGTGGGTGCCTCGTGGGGGAGGAGGAGGAAGGGGATTTTACATTGACGGAGCTGGAAGTACAGGACAAGGACTGTGTTTGGTGTGAAGTCCTCACAACATGCTGGGGTGGAGGGGAGGGGCTGGCAGCTGTGTGAGATGTAGAGCTGGGGGTGCCTCCCACTGTGAGCAGCAACATAGAAAAGGATGGAGTGACGTGTGCCCTCTCCTTCCTGCCTGTTCTCTTTGGTCCTCCCCACCAGCCTATCACTCACATTAGGCCTAGGGAAACACAAGTTTAGACCCTGAGAATCTAGAACAGGATGCAAGTGCCTTGGTCAACGCTGGGAGGAAAGGACAGGGGAATCCCAAGGGCAATGGAAGAGGGGGAATTCCAAAAGCCACTCAGTCTTCTAAGGGCACCTGCTCCAGGGAGGTATTGCTGTGTAAGGGAAATAGTTATACAGAGAGTATTTATTACCTTGATGGAGGATGGTGGCACGGCATGTTAAGATCTACAAATGAATAAATATAGTTGTCAAAAATAATCAAGAAATTCCTATTTTTGTTGCTTACTATTTCTAAGGCCATATGCCAGCCTCTGGAGAATTAAAAAAAAAAAAGCCCAAGAAGCTGTCCTCACCCTTCTGGTCCAGTTGGGAAGATGACATGGGCATAATAACAACCAATGAGCATGAAAGTCCTATGGTTTATGTAAGCTATGAACACTACAGATGTTCAGAGGAAAGAAAGCTGTATGGTGACCATGTACCACTGAGGTGAAGAAATCAGACTAATATCACTGACCACACCGGGACATTTTAGGAGCCGTGCTGTGAAGCAGCCCCAGACACCCATGTGAGAGGAATTTGCTTCCAAGAGCCTTCCCCTGAACTCCATTAATGTCATAACCAGCCTGCTGGCAGGCACCCTCCGGAAAAGGAGTAGATGTGGAGGTCTGTTTTCATAACCAATTGGGTTATCCAAATATTTCACTAGAAAACTTGCTTGACTATAACCAAATTGAAAGTTACTGTGGCACCAGATAAACAAAGTCAGTTTTCTATAATGCAAAGATGCCCCTCTGGAAATGGCAAAAGTTGTGTCCAACATCAAGTGTGCTTGGATTTTGAGGAAAAGCCAGCTCTTCTCTCCTGGAAAACAAAAAGAAGGATGAGTCAAGCAGGCACTGCCTCATGAGTTCACAAATAAGTACCTGGACACTATAATTTTTCTGCATCAGTTGATGTCACTATCAGCTAAGCCATTTTAAATTAAGAGTAATATCCGTTTACTATTACATAACAGGAAAAAACCACAAGTGGAAAATCCCTCCAAGCTGGCCGGTGTCTTTAATCACATCTGGCTATTCTCTAGTCTGAGGGATGATTGCTTTTGGATATCTTTTTTTTTTTTTTCAAATAAAGAAATTAATAAAACCAGGGCACACTGGATTTAGCAAAGAAATTGGTTGAATATTTGTGCACACAGTTCAGTAACAGTAGCTGCATGGTCAAGAGAGGGGCCTTGCTCTTTGACCCCGATGTCCAGAGAGGTCATTGCTTCTAAAAGTCTGGTGCCATTTGGAGAATAGGCTCCTCTAAAGCCCAAGCTAGGGGATTCTGGATTTGTCAGGGCAGGGAGGATGTCTCTCCCTGGTCTGTGTGTGTTTACGATGGTCTCCACACGCAGTCGTGTGGCTCTGAATAAGATCTAGGCCCAGGTGTTCCAGGACCCAGGGCTGCGGCTCCTTTCCGGGCATTCATTCTTCTCATACAGCTGCCACAGCTTTCCAAGGGCCATTGTGACTGGGCTCTGAGGGGCTCCCGGAGCCACTCATGGTCAGCTCTCCCTCCAGCAGAGCACTTCACCGCCAGCAGGAACACAATGGGCCAGTTGTCGCCTGAATTCCCTCAGGGCAGAGGGAGCGTTTCTCCACTCAGCAGTCTTAGAGGGCACCTTGCCTGACTCCCAGGCGAGGGAGAGCCCCAGGCGTTCACTCACAGCCCAGCCACCCTCCCAACTCAAGTAAACATCGTAAACCCCATCAGTAATCTGGTCTAAAAACCACGAGGGAGGCTGCAAAGCCAGGGCAATGCGTTAAGGAGTAGCGAGGAAGGGACGTACTGAAGCCGGTCTGAGGACTCAGCCAAAGGAGACACAGCATTTCAGGACAACGCATGCAATTAATGCAGCACAGTCTTGTTACAACATGTGTTAGTCTGTCTATTTTTGTAACACCTTTCTCCCTGACGCTTCTGCAGAAAAGGAATTTCTAAATTTCGCTGGCCACATTCTCTGTGGAAAGAGAGGGAATGCAACACCCCCATGTCCGTAAGGCTCAGAATGGGTTAATTCAGTGAAGGTTGTTTGAAATCATGGGCCTTTCTAATGAAACGTCACCCCCTCACACCTCACCCCCAGGGGGATGTGTTAAGGCATAAAACACACTCACTCTTAGAGACTTGAGTAAATCCTGTATTTCAGTAGGTTTAAGTGAAACATAACAGATTCTAATAATCAAAGTCCCAGAAATATAAGCATAACCCCTACGCTTCACAAGTACATCCAGACAAGTCCTTGGGTTTGTTTCCCGGAAGACTTCAGTAGAATATGGCTATTTGTCTTAAGTCTCCAATTCATATTTGCAGCTCGAATCTTTCCTGAAATCCAGACTTGATGATCCAGCTGCTTCTCTGTAGCTCACCTGGGTGTCTTACCGCCTCATCACCTCTCGGGTCTTTACTGAAAAGCCACCTTCTCAGGGATGCCTTCCCTTCTCATACTATTAAAATTGAACACTCCCACCCCCAACGGTCCTGATCACTCATCTCTGCTTTATTTTCCCCCTTACATATTATAATTTACTTATGTTTTATTAAATAAATAATCTATTCCCTTAGGCATCTGTCTTGCTAACTGCCATATTCTCAATGCCCATGTTGTGCCTGGCACAAAGCTGGTCTTCAATAACGAAGGATGAGTGAATGAATGAAAGGGAAAATGTTGAAAGCATTAGACTGTTTTTTTAAAAAAGTTAGAAAATATCAAATCATGGTATCTCTCCTTCATAGATTTCTACTTTATTCTACTTGGTGGAATAGTTTCGAGTGTCAAGAGGCGAACCCTGAAGGTGTGTGGGAGATTTGACTAGGGTTTTGTTTGGCTGGCATTGTTTGTACACTTGGGTTTTTTTTGTTTTTTAATTTAAATTCAAATGCCCTTAGCAAGCATGCCCTCCCAGTTTGCCCCAGTCCCTACCACCTCCTATTCTGTACCCTGGTCATACAGCTGCACACGGTTCCTCTTCCTGCCAATCTCTGAAGGCGTTGAGTTTGCCATCCCATACCCCAGTAGAAGCTCTTTCAATGATTTGCTTAAACCTATGGTTTTGACCACATGATAAGTTACAGTGTGACTTTGGGCTACCAATATCTTTCGTTCTCTTCTGACTCTGAAATTCTATAAAAACATCTCTTGGTTGTTTGACAGCCTTTGCTCAAGGTCATCTGAAGTACTTTGGGAATTCTTAGCTGGATATCAAATGAAATGACAATTCCTTATGTGATTCTTAATCCCTATGATTTCCAATATCCGACAGATCATTTAAGGTTATAGATATTTGTATACTCTGAAGTGAGAGATAATGTCTCTAAATTCTTATCCTTTGACAAAACTAGTTTGTTTTCTCTATAACCTAATGAAAATTTAGATTCAGTTGCCCGGACATTCTTCCATTATAAATTGAATAATTGTCAGACGATATTGTATAAGATTTTCTCTAAATATTGTGTTCCATAAATATAAGATTTACATTTCAATATACCAAGACTCTTTTTTTGTGTGTGAGGAAGATCAGCCCTGAGCTAACACTCCATGCCAATCCTCCTCTTTTTGCTGAGCAAGATTGGCCCTGGGCTAACATCTATGCCCATCTTCCTCTGCTTTATATGGGACACCGCCACAGCATGGCTTGACAAGTGGTGCGTCAGTCCGTGCCAGGGATCCAAACCTTCGAACCCTGGGCCGCCAAAGCAGAGCCCGCGCACTTAACTGCTACACCACCGGGCCAGCCCCTCAATATACCAAGATTCTTAATCAGTCAGGCCATACAAATTCACTTGAAGAAAATCTGTTTAAAATTCTACTCATAGTAACTTCAAAGTTAAATTGACTTGGCAAAAGGGACTTGGAAAGTGAGCCAGAACAAAAGATGGATTTTAAAATACAAGATTGGCAACTAAGCAGGAATGATGACCATACGTCAAGCTCCAAACCCTTTGAATAAGAATAATAAAAAACATTTTCCATCTCTAATGAAATTTAGTAATTTTTAGATTGATCAAAAACACATTTGGTAGTAACATCAGGAGGAGAGACTCTACTGTAGTCTCAAACTTTTAGACTTTCATTAATGAATCAAATAAATCCTCTGAGTGCACGTACTAATGCCTATGGGGCCTAGGGTGCCAGAAATACTGATGGAAAACTCCCAAACGTTAGCATTAGTTAGAGTCGACTCAATAAGATCTCTTAAATGACTATTGAAAAGAGTAGATAAAAATAAAGCAAACAAAGCAATTAAAAAAACATATGGAGCCAAAAAAAGATACATGATGATTTTAATTGCTGGAGATGCTTATAAACTTTTAAAAAAATTATTCTTTAAAAAAATTAAAGACAAGACACCGTAAAAAAAAAGGGAAAACTAAACACCCATTATCCTGACAGTGAAGACAACAGTTTCTATTCTGCCTGTTAACTTTCTTGCTCGGTCTATAGATAGTACATATATTTTTACATTTGTAATTATAGTGATTGAACAATTCTGTATCTGGCTTTTTTTCATATAATTATGTTCTAAACATGTTCCATATTGCCACAGAGTCTTCACAATATTTATTTTTAGTGATGGCATAATATTCCATCAAATAGCTTAAACATTCTTTTGCTATTGCAGTTTTGGTTTATTCTCAGTGTGTTTTTAAAAAAATTTAATGGTAGCATTACTAACTAAAATTCAATATTTTGATTTTATTTCTTCCTCCTTCTGGTATATGTTAATTTCACTAATTGGTTAACTCTAAAAGCATCCTCAAGAGTTCTAAAGAGCATGGAAAAAACATATTACATCAAGATAAATTTCAAGCATTTGGCGACCGTAAGTCTCATCGCCCTCCAACACTTCTTCAAATTGCAGGCTTGTGAAGGAGTCGACTCTGGAGTCAAGGCGCCTGGGTCCTGCCCTTGCTCGATACCAGTATTGTGTCTTAGGGAAATCTGCTTCCTTTCTCTGTGCCTCTGTTTTCTCATCTGTAAAATGGGATTAGTAATAGCACCTATCCTCTAAGACTGTCCCGAGGACTAAACAATACAATGCACGTCAAACACTTAGAACAGTGCCTTTCGTATTTAAAGTACTATATAAATATTATCCTTCTTAATATTAGAAGAGCTTTATATTTTTTGGCACCTTACAGGATTCTACATGCAAGCAAGATAAGTGGTGAGTTTTAGAATGTTAAAAACAAACGAGATAAATTTCTTAGCCAGAGCAACTTCTTTTATAATCAAGTTTTTGCGAGTGAAATATATGTTAATTCATTTAGCAGCAATTAGATCCTAATTAGTATTTTGGGGTTAGTATTTTGTCTAGTTAGAATAACTAGCCATCCACCTTAGATATTTGGGAACTGTCATTCTGTCGGCATAATCATAATAGTAAGAGTTGAAGTAAAATAGTCACCTTCTACTGAACAGGCATAGTTATAAAGCTTGTGCCAGGCAAAACACTTGGACTTTTAAAAACATTGTAAAATCTTTACAAGAGCCTGGGAGGGGGGCCAGCCCGGTGGCGCAAGCGGTTAAGTGCACGTGCTCCGCTGCAGCGGCCCCGGGTTCCCGGTTCAGATCCTGGGCATGCACCGACACACCACTTGTCAGGCCATGCTGTGGTGGCGTCCCACATAAAGTGGAGGAAGATGGGCACGGATGTTAGCCCAGGGCCAGTCTTCCTCAGCAAAGAAAGAGGAGGATTGGCATGGATGTTAGCTCAGGGCCGATCTCCTCACAAAAAAAAATAGAACTTGGGAGGAAATATTATTACCCCAGTCTTGCAGGTGGGGAGACAGACTCAGCGAGATGACATGACCAACCAAAAACAGACACTCCTGGAAAGCCATTGGTCAGCATTGATCAATTCGGCTTATGCTAAAACCTGAAAGATAGAGAAGTTGTGAGACTGAATTCCCCTTTCACGAGTGTCCATCCCCCGAAATTTCCCACCACAGCCCCACGAAACGTCAGAGGAGGTCAAATGCATTTCTTCTTTTCCTTTGCACGTTGTAGGTACGAAGATGGATCAAGAGCCCCGTGGCGAGTGTGGACAAGCGTCAGAGCCCCCGCCTGCAGTACGCGGGCCCCTCGGCGGTGCACATGCCGCCAGGGCAGCGAGACCTCGAGCCTTCCTTGTGTCAGACGTGCCTGGGAGACCACGCTTTCCAGAGAGGGGGCCTCCCTCAGGAGGAGTCGTGTTCCTGGGAAACTCAGTCCGAGTGTGAAGTAAGTTCGTTTTTGCTCTGGAGCTGTTCTCCCGAAAGGATTCTAGGCCTTTGTCTTTCTTGCATTCATGCCATAGAATGCCAAAAAAAATTTTTTAGTGCATAGTTATAAAGCTTCCAAGGAGAATATAGAATTGTGGCCTTTGTTAGCCCCCTTTTTGAAATAGACTTTATTTTTTAGAGCAGTTTTAGGTTCACAGCAAAATTGAGAGGAAGGTACAGAGATTTCCCATATACTCCCTGCCCCCACACATGCAGAGCCTCCCCCACTACCAACACCCGCCTCCACGGTGATACATTTGTTACAACTGATGAACCTGCATTGACACGTCATCATCACTGGAGTCCATAGTTGACATTAGGGTTAACTCTTGGTGTTGTACATTCCGTGGATTTGGACACATTTATAATGGCTTGTATCCATCATTAGAAGATCACACAGAGTAGTTTCACTGCCCTAAAGGTCCTCGGTGCTCCACCTGTTCATCTCTTCCTCCCCCCAACCCCTGGCAACCACTAATCTTTTCACTGTCTCCATAGTTTTGCCTTTCTCAGATGCCATGTAGTTGGAATCATATAGTATGTTGTACTAATTTTTTTGCTGTTCCAAGACTGATATAGCAGTGTTTTGGTCAACTAGAAATTCCTCCTAAGTTGTTGGATCACACAGAATTTAATTCTTGTATGATGTGAGAAATATATCATAAGGGTCATCTACAGGTTTGTAGCCTCCACTGAAATATCTAGCTCCAAGTGACTTGGCCCATAAAAGAGCATTATATCAATTTTCACCATTTTTCCCATATATGTCTGCTCATATTTTTCATATCTACTCATATTTTTACTAAGGCATTTTTTTGTGCCACCCCAAGAGTTTTGTTTTTGGTTTTTTAATTTTTTTAATCCAAGAAAGCCAGATAACTGACTTATCTTGCAGGTCTAAGATTTCAAAAATTTAAGGTTGTATTTTTAACTTATAACTCATTTAGGCTCATATTTATTTTGACTTTTTAATTATTAGATTAAATGTTTGTTATTTTTATTACCATCTTATTGACATAAAAACACAACATTAAAAGGATAGAGCCAGCCCTGGTGGTCTAGAGGTAGAGGTTAAGATTCAGGACTCTCACCCAGGTGGCCTGGGTTCGTGTCCCGGTCAGGGAACCACACCACCCGTCTGTCTGTTGTCGTACCGTGGCTGCGTGTTGCTGTGATGCTGAAAGCTAGGCCACTGGGATTTCAAATAGCAGCAGGGTCACTCATAGTGGACAGGTTTCTGCTGAGCTTCCAGTCTGAGACAGACTAGGAAGAAGGACCTGGCCACCCACATCTGAAAAAACCGGCCATGAAAACTCTATGACTAGCAACAGAGCGTTGTCTGATAGAACCCCAGAAGATGAGAGGGTGCCACAAAAAGATTGGAGAGCGTTCCCTCTGCTCTCCACAGGGTCACTCGGAGTCAGAATCCACTTGCCAGCACTAACAACAACAAAAGATGATAGAACATGTTATTACAAAGTGCAATTCATTGTAAGCGATCTTCCAATATTTTATTTTAAATCATGAAGCATATCTCATCAAATTCCAAATCCAATATGTTAGTAACTCTCTCCTCCTTTTTTCTTAAACGATGTTTGCCAGAGATAAAGGAATCATTTTAGTTGCTAAAAGAAAAGATTGAAAATACTTGAATCTGAGTTCCTTTTAACTTTGGGATATGCAATGTCTCAGAATCTGTTTCCTCATGAAAAATGAACACCTGCCTGCCTACTTTCTAGGGTTATCGGAAAGATCAAATGTGATAACGCATATGGAATATTTCGTGATCTATAAAGTGCCATTATTCCCTATGTTTACAGATTTATGTATCAGCTAAGCCGTGAGTCTGTGACGCTGAGTTAGGCTTCACGACCAGGGGAGCACTTGGCTGCTCTGACAACAGTTGTCGTGGGGCTTTCGTCGTTTCGCTAGACACTGGCTCAACTCTAGGTTGGTCATAAAAGATAAATAGATTCTAAATGCAAGGATTGGCAACTTTTTCTATAAAGGGCCAGATATTAAGTGTTTCAGTGTTTGCAGGCCATATGGTCTCTGGCCCTGCTCTTCAGCTCTGCCCTTGCAGGGAAAGAAGCCACAGATAATATACAAATGAATGGGCCTGACTGTGTTCAAGTAAAACTTTTATTTACAAAAATATGTGTCTGGTCCACCAGCCATGGTTTACAGACTCTTAGAGTCTTAGAGGAATTTGCCAACTCCTTAGAGTCTGAAGAACTATTCATGACTTAGAGGCAGAGAGACGGCTCTGCAAATCCCACACAGAGCACCGGTGCCTGGTCCTGACTGTTTACCCGGGGGCCTCCTGTGTGCCCATCCATCAGGAGCTGGGGAAAGATCAATGAGCAAACGGGATTCCACACCAGAGGAACAATAAACAAAGAGCTGGAAGGAATTTAAAGCAACACTGTGATTCATCCTTTTACTTTATCTGGGATAATAGGTGAATCATTCTCCAATTTAAAATGGATTACCTGGTTCTGACTTTGCTGGGTTTATTTTTAAGGTTACCACAAATCAAGAAGACACTTATCTTTTAATAATTTAAAAACAAATCTATACTTTGTATTCCTATAGGAATTAAACCATGGAATAGTTCCTTGAGAAGGCACCTCTGTCCTTTTAGGAAGTAGAGTTGTGTGAGGAGAAAATGGAGAGGCTGTTAGATGCAGAGGTTGGTAGTCAAGATTCCAGGTGGTTCCCCTGACAGCTCCTGATGTGGATTCTTTTAAGCAAGTCGTTAGTTCAACCTTCCCTCTCAATGTTCTCTCCTATGAAGATTGAGATCACTCATGCTTGCCATGGAGTTTCTTTCCGTGAGTTTTTCAGTGATTTGCAGATGAGATGGGATTTTAAAAATCTTTTGTAAAGGTAAACTTTTTGTAAAGAATGTTCTGGAATCAGGCAACCCGCATTCTGGTGCCAGCTCTGCCACAAGGTCAACATATGAACTTGAGCAAATCACAAAGCTCTCAGACATCATATGATGAGCCTACCTAATTAACTCTAAAGCCCTTTTTAGTCTGAAGTCCTACGACTGGAATTTGATGACCTCTAAATGAAAACAAACTATGTATTTGATGTGTAAAGATAAAATGTAGAAAATGAGGTGAGACTGTTCTAAATAAAATACGAAAGCAAAGAAAGTACAAGTCCTTTATGAATAATTGTGGAGTGTTTTTTCTGACTTTAAAAATAGTACATTCTAAATTCTATATTGCAGTTAGCTTGTGCCAGGCCTCGCCAATAATCTAGTTGGTGGCTTTTAAACATGTTTTTCCCATGGAAGAAACTGAGGTTTTTGTATTGCCAATAAATGACCCAGAAAAAAAACAATATTGTGGTGTTACTAGTAGTGCTGTCTAAAGTGGACTGTTGATAAATTAAACAGACCTTACTGGGAATAAGATGGGAAGATGATATCACAGAGCTGAGTAAGCCGTTACTGAATAATGCATGCTCGTGGAGTTCAAGTTGTTGCATTTCGTTCTGAAATTAACTCTTAGGCCATAAAGAGATGGAAACCAAAGTAGTTTCTCAGTGGGTGCATGCTGACTAAGCATCTTCACAAACTCTGTTCCCCAACATCTCTCTCACAGCACCTTCAATATCCAGATCAACCGAGCTGGAAGGAAAGGAAAAGAGTGTTTCGGAGTGAGAATGGGAAAAGAAATCTGGTGTTAAGGAAAGCATAGGATTAGATCAATGCTGTGGCCGGACCGTAGAACGCCATCTCTCCTTCCTTCCTTAAATGACAGAAAACACACACACATTTTAATTTATAGCAGTGCTAGAAAACAAGGTGTGCCATTGTATGCATAAGGGGTAAGAACTGCTGCCCCAGATGGGCACATTGCAAGCTGACGTGTTCAAAAGGACCCAGTAAGCTAGAAAGTAAAGATGTTCCAGGCAAGGCCTAATGAAAGGAAAGTAGTTTTAGCAATATAAATTTCAGAAAAAATACGATGTAAGACAAAAAAAATTGAAAGGAACAAAGAGGAATATTTCACATTAATGAAAGATATCTACCAAGAAGATAAAACATTCACCAAACTTTATGCTCTTAACAACATGGAAATCTTTAAAGTAACAACCAATAGAAATACAAAGAAAAATTGGCAAATTTATGTCATAAAGGGAAATTTTTATCATACTTGTCCCAGAAATTGCCAGTTCAAGAAGACTGAAAATATGTAAGGGTAGAGGATTTTAATAAAACAATTAGCCAAATATGATTTATGTTGAGATTTGTATCTAATAAAAGATACACATTATTTTAAGCATACATGGAACTGTTACAAAACTGACAAAGAATTAGATCATGAAGCATATCTCATCAAACTCCAAAAAGCAGAAATCATGCAGGCCACAATAGCTGATTACAATTTGATAAAATTAGAAACTAACAACAATATGAGAGCCAACTGCCCACCCCCCCAGCCAATTCACCCACCTGGAATTCACAAACACTCTTCCTATAACTCTGAGCTTACATAGGAAATTAAAAAAAGGAAATTTAAAACTATTTTAAGTGCTTACAACACCACCAGGAAAATGCAAATTGAAACAATGAAATACCATTTTTTTTAATCCACCAGATTGTCAAAGATTGAAACGATTGATAGTCATATTAGTAAAAGTATGGGCCAAAACACTGTTGGTGGAAGGGTTTTTTGGCAATGTTCCTCTATTAAAAATTTTAAAATCTAACATCTTTTAACTTAGCAAATCTATGTCTCCACCTATACCCTAGATACCTACTTGCTTATGTGATAATGGGGACAGGTACAATGATATCCATTGCAATATTGGAGATGGTAAAAAAAATAGAAACATCAGTGGATAACAAAATTGTAAACTCATAAGGAATTATGAATTACGGCAGATCCATACAATGGAATACTATACAGCAGTTAAAAAGAATGAGATCTATATGTACTGGCATATCCCAAGGCATATTAAGTTAGAAAATCAAATTGAAAGTAAACGTGTATATAGCACCATCACATTTTTTAAAAATTTTGTATTTCTCTCTCCATTTCTGTGTATGTGTATGTGTATCTATGAGTGTGTATGTGCACATGTGTGTGTGTCTATATGTACAAATACAAATAAAAAGATCTGGAAGTATATATATTAAACTGAAATGGGGATTTTGACTTTCCAGGGATTAGGACTGAGAGGTAATGAGGTGGGGAGAGTATTCAAGAACGACTTTAGCTTTGTCTACTGGTTGAATTTTTCAAGACCATATTAATTTATTACCTGTGGGTTGGGGAAAATACCATGCCCACCAGGAAACTCACTTGTAGGAAGTCAAGTTACAACTCAATCCCTTTGGTAGAAAGTCAGGCACCATCACAGAGATGGTTTCACACCATGAGACCGTTCCATCACTACACAGAGGGCACCTGGAGGAAAATGGAAACCACCCACTATTTATCTCCCTCGACACCTTGCTTCCACTTCCGCCTGTCAGTTATTTTACTGCCCTATGTGGTGATTATGGCCACGTGTTCTCTAAGCTTCCGCAGTCGCTAAATCTAAAGGGTTCATTTTCCTATCTCCTCCGAGGGCCTTGCATGCATGCTATAAAGTTAATGTGCTCTTTTTTTCTATTTGCCTTTTTTAGCTGAAATGGAAATTTTGTTCATGCCATTTCCTTTTTTTTTAACAAGAAAAGGAGAGACTAAGAAAACTGCAGCCTGTGCTGGCTATAAATCGCGTGCGTTCCAGAGGCGCTGCCTGCTGGGGGCTCAGGCTGATTCTCATTAAGTTTGCCCTCTCATATGCGATGGATTTGGTGAGTGAGGATTCCTCAGCCTCCTCTGTCTGTCAATTGAAGACAGCTCGCAAGGTGCTTAGTCAATGACCAGCAGCTAAAGCCAGGGCACTGTGAGCTGTTTTTAAGGCCCCATGCAGTCAGTTCTCTGGAAGGAGCCGTCCAACTTGGAGAAGTTATTAACCACGTTACTACAAACGCAAGAATTAACACTGCGTTTTGACATGATTAAATATAACGTCACTGCCTCTTCTCCGCAGCAAATCACCAAAGGCAATGAGAGAAGGCACTTTTAACTAAGCCGACTTCATGCAGTCCTGGGAGGGAGCCTGCCCGCCTGGCTCGTTCAGCGTTTCAGATGCCTTGCCTTCATCCCCTAGCCCACCTTTCCCTCTGGATTTCTTCTCAAAATCGTTGAGCTGTTCTTTGAAGCCCAGGGAGCTTGGTAGTAAAGCGGTCAGCTGAGGAATAGTTTCCAGACTGACTGACTTTCAAATCGTCTTGAGTTTTTCTGATCACTCTTAAGAAGAGGCTATAAAAAATATACTTAAATCAGCCAGATGGCATTATAGATTTCTGGTTTCTTTCAATTTCCATAGTAAAAATGGTTTTTATGAAGGCTTACAGGGAATACAATAATAGTGTCTCAAATTGCCCTCTTCCCCCAGTTTTCTGCTCTTGACATGACATATTATGGTCTCTGGCGGATGGCTGGTGATTTCTAAGCTTATCACCCACAATAATCCTTGTTCTGCACCAAATTTTAAGCCAAGCAGTCCTTGAGAAAGCATTCATCACATTAACAAAAGATTAGACACTAACGAAGGGATGAGAAAATGCCCTTTTTCTTTTGCTCTGTACACTTGGAATGTGACGGAGTGGACAAACCTTCTGTCCAGAACTGGAAAACCTGGGTTCTACACCCCATGCTGCCACGTGGGTCACATGACCTTATGCATGTCACGTGACCTCCTGAGGCTCATCTGCAAGTCCTGAAGAATCAAACACGCTGCCCCCTCACCTGGCTGACGAGAGGGTGGGGACCTAACAAGAGGGCACATGTGGAAGCTCCTAAAACACCCATAAACGCATTAGAAACATTGTTGGTTGGCAAATACACCTAGGGGTAATAAAAGCTGAAAAGACTTTAAAGCAAGTAAATCAGTCTTAAGGAAAACATTCATCACATTTCCAGGCTTTCCTAGTTAAAATGATAATGATAATAAGAATACAGAACACTACCTGGAAAATAATATGTCTTGGGAAACATTAAAAATGACTTAGAAAGTTGCTCTCTTAGGATAATGAAAATCCCTATAATTACTATTGCCATTATTTACCTGAATATTATTATTCTAAGACTGAGGCAGAATGGGAAAAAAGATAGTTTTACCCAAAGAAACTTGGAATTCTTTCCCCTAGAAAGGCAGCATTTAAAAAAAAAAATGTTTATTTCAGGCAGGGTTATGTAAAATGGAGGAAACTCTGTTGTTTTCTCTTTTAAGTTCTCAATATTTTTTTCCTTTGTTCTACAGTAATTTGAAATGTCCTAAGAAGCTTTCGATCGAGCCCTTCTCTTTGGCTAAGAGCCAGAGGAAGAAATGCCTCGTTGTCCTGTAGTCCTGCTAAGAGCTATTGGTTAGCTGAGATTTCTATTTTTAGATTTCATGTGTCTTTTAACATAAATCCACTTCCTTCCTGACTTTTCCCCATGATTTTCAAAAATTATGTAAGAATTAATACAACAGCACTATTAGGACATTTAAAAATAACTCTATTTTCCTTATATACCAGTTGTTTTTACTTTTTCGTGTCCTCTGAGTTTTTCCCCAAGTGCATTTGTTTTGGACATGATTGTTGTCATCGTGTGTATATGATAGTGAAGCTGCCTTTTTTCCACTCGATATTTATTGGAAACATTTGTATGTTGTAACATGAATTTAATAATTATCATTATGGTTACTAGTGCATCCAATTGATATCATTTTACATAACCATATATCTACTATGAGCCCTTTCATTTTATTAATTTTTTTTCTCTTTTTGTAAAGGCTGCAAATGATTTTTTCCCCTCAGTTTGAATAACCTGAGGATAAATTGAACCTTAGTATGAATTCCCAATAATAGAGTTTGAAGATAATTACAGTTCTTGTCAAAATACTTTTGAGATGAATTTAGAAACAATCAAATCAATAAAAATGCCACCAGCATTATATGGCTAAACCTGCTCCACTAGCTCTTCATCGTTTGAAGGTAGTGACATGGTTTATTTTTTGTTAATTTAATTAAATGGTACTTCAGCGATGTGATATACATTTCTTTAATGACCAAAAACATTAAGAAATTTTTCCATTTTTTAAGTTATTACTTGTAATTCATCATGGGAATTGTCTCGTTCTATCCTTGCATCTCTGATGGAATTTTGCATTTATTTTCATCAATTTAAGTGAATTATTTCTATGTAGATTTAAATTCTCTTTCAATTCTATCTGTGGCAGATTTTTTCCCAATCTGCATCTTGGTTATTACATTCTCAAAAATGAACCAGGTCTGCTTTTTGTATGATTAGAGCGGGAACATCTACATTAGCTTAAAGCTAAAATAAGTACTCCCTCCTTCTCCCAGAAGGTACTGAGCACAGCCCTGCTGCCAACAGAAGGGTAGCGTGGGAAAGGATGCCAGGTCCTGGGTGATTGTGGCTCTCTGTCCGTGCCACGTGCACATTCTGTGTCCAGCCAGACAGCTTGATAACCAGGAAGCTGGCTCTTCCTCTTCCAGGAGCACTTGTGTGTTTCCGGTCCATGTTTCCAGGGCTTTCAGAGCCAGGAGGCCATCTCCATCCAATTCACTGCTGCACCTTCCAGACACAATCTGGAGGGGAGTTCTACCAGGATCCAGGGCACCGGAGGAAGCAGCGTGGACTCCAGGTCACCCACTCTCCCCTCTAGGCACTGACCAAAGTGTTGCTCACACGCTTCTGGTGTATTTAAAGACATGATTCAAGTCACAAAAGTTAAATTTTAGAGTCAAGACTTTGGGGTAAAACAAGTTTATGCCCAACTCATAGCTCAGTTCATTGTTATTACCTAAGCTCTCCTCTGGGTTACATCCCCGCAGTGTGCCTCCTTCCCAGGCGATAAGTCTGGAAAGGGATGAGGGAATCCATCCAGACCATTTAGGACATAAAATATTCCAGGAAAGCGACTCCCTGTCCTCTCCGGGAAATCTCTAGCCAGTGGTTACACTTACCCTGGGGTTGGAGCATATTTCGTTGGTTCTTGCTGTATGTAACCAAATCTTTCCTGCTTCTAATTAAACTTACTCCTTTTAGTATAGTCCTTCCCAGAAACCATATGGCCATTTTCCACTCAAATAATATCCTTTCCTAGTAGTTTTGAGACTTTGAAAATTTTAAAAGAAAACTTTTTACAAACTACTAAAAATCTACAAGCAAGAACAGAATTTAAGGCGTAAAGCAAACTTTAATTGTGTGCCATTTCATTTTTGGGGGGCTGTTTTCTCAAAGTTTACAATTATATATTTTTCTTGGATTGTTTATTGAAATGGTAGAATTTCATCTATTAAGTAGCATTCCTATACCATAAACTACTCTGTAAAGAACAAGTTAAACAAAAATATGAGGAATTTTGGAAAAGATTTAATGATGATTTCTTTAAAATAGTATAACAATTCTAAAATTTACCTTTGGGGACCTGAAACGACTCTTCTTATAAACCTTCTAAAGAAAAAGGAAGTAAAAATGATTACTATCACCTTGATATTTCCTATTCACATAAAGTAAATTGCTTCTCATTCATTCTGCTTACACAGAGAGCCTTAGATAAACACCTAAATGTACCGAGACACACATTTTTCCCTGGTGTTCAGGATAAATAATTCATTCTATTTTCACTTGTCGCTGATGTTAGATCCCTTCTCTTTGTGACCTAGCAAATAAATCAATCTATTTCTAAGCAAAATTCTAGCAAAGCTCAATTTGGGTGACATCATCTCTTGAGATAACCATCACAAGCAGCAGAAGTGCACCAATATTATGTAAGTGACTCAGCTGTCTTCCATAAGAAGGTTAAACTTTTCTTATTGACCTTGAGTGGCAGATATTGATATAAGAACATATTAAAACTCCCTTTGATGTCGAGACAAACTCCACAGCTTGCTATTTATAATTTTAGTTTACTTTTCCAATGTCCATCAGCCTTGATAACTATAAATACACAATTCTATTCCCAATTCACTCTCTTCTCTGGTTTTTGTTTTGAGTTGATTTTAAAATAACCATTTTAAGAGATTCAGCCAGATTTCTCCTTGGGGGAAAATGCAAGAATTCAGCACCTCTGGCCGGGTTAGAGAAGTAGCAGGCACATGACTCCCTAGCTAAGTGACAAAGGGAGCAGGGCTTAAAAATATTTGTAGATTAGAAAATGCTAAATGCATTAACTGAGCAGTACGAAAAAAGGAAAAGAAAGAAATTGGTGACCGTTACAGTTCCCTTCTTGGCTTGGAATTGGATGTATCGGCAGCATGAATTATTTTAAAACAAGCAATCTCCTAGCAGCATGAAAGCAGACCTTTAGGTAGGGACCACCAATGCAAAATGGTGACAGGGACATCAGGAGGCCAAATTCCCTCCTAGCTCAAACTAGCTGGTCTGTTCTCTCGACCAGTGTTTACTGAGAGTTTCTATCACAGGCCGGGCAGTATCTCACACAGTGCTGCTTCCAGGAGAGGGGAAATACTGAAAAGACTTGTCAGTATCATATACTGCGTTACCAGTGTTATATACTGGTTATAATGCACTGTGACACGCATGCCCTCGGGGAGGGTGTAGGCTGCGTGCAAGAGGTCCTGTGGCCCACTATTTGAAGGCTTCAGCACAATAGAAATCTAAACTAAAAAGTGAAGGATGGGTACATTAGTGAGGCAGGGAAAGGTGGGGAAGAGAAGCCCAGGCAGATGGGACAAATAAGCAAACGCTTGGAGGGCTGAAGTGACAGAGTGAATTTGGAGCAAGGAAAATGAAGCTGAACTGAGTTCAGAGCATTAAGGCACTTTAAATAATTTATATACTCTCCTCGGGAACAAAGGTCCGTTTAAATGTTTTGATCACAACAGTGTTATCATTCGGCATAAAGAATGCATAGGAGAGAGTCAAATTCCAGAAATTCTTTCCTTGGAGATTTATGGCTTTAGATTAAGGTTTATGGCTTTGACCCTGTGAAGGATAAATATGCTTGAGATTTAATACAATAAGCTCCATTCTTGTTTTGCAAAGAGAAACAAGGATTCCGGATTTGGGAAAGGGGAATATTAACCAAAGAGCTCTCATTACTAAAATGGGGAAGAATGATTAAAAAGAGGAGTCTGAAACCATGAACACACGTTGTCATTTGCCAAGTTTTTCACTATTTAGTGACTGAAGAGAAAATGTAAAATTAAGATGTGGGAGCATCGAAAAGCTTCAAAGAGGATGGTAGTTGGAGGGACAGGGGGACACAGAGAGAAAGAGGAGAACTTTTGGGTGTGATACAAATGATTGCAGGCTACACTGCATTTTGTGTGTGACTTGAGAAAGCCAGCAAGGTGCTGGAGAGGCAGCGCCCAGCTAGACTAGCCCGGGAGTTGTCTGTTGGGACTGATGGTAGGTGAGTAAGCAGAATGCTGTAGAAGGCAGAGGAGAGCGGATGTCTCTAAAATGCCTCTTTGTGGGTGTCATCAGTCTTTGCATGAGAAGATCACATTATTGACCCTTACCAACGTGAGCAGGTTCTCAGCACTAAAGACTGGATTTCTTCTGATCTGTTTACACTCTCTTGCCTAATCGCACTGAAGACGGATAGGACACATTTTCAATAGACTTGGAGGGTTCATCTGACTGACTTCCCTGGGCTGCAAAAAATGGCCTTCAGCTTCTAGCACAATGCTGTAACCAGCTACACTAATCAGATCCATGGCTTGCCATACACACAAGGAAAAACAAAATAACACAATTTGAAGAAGTGTTTTTTGGAGTGATTTTGAGCCACTGAAGATTGCAAAAGTTCCAATTTTCTTCATAATAATTGAAATCATAACAGCTGTGAGAACTCGGCTGTTTAT
The DNA here is from genome assembly GCF_057802395.1 of Ceratotherium simum simum. NCBI lineage: Eukaryota > Metazoa > Chordata > Mammalia > Perissodactyla > Rhinocerotidae > Ceratotherium > Ceratotherium simum. The sequence goes on along the minus strand of NC_141918.1, from coordinate 53,497,300 downwards.
CAAAGACGCAAGCAGAAGTCATAAGGCTTTACTTCATGGATTAAGTCTAAAAGCTGTATGTACTTTCACGGAGGCTCGTAATGGATTGGTACTGGTTATTATGCATGATAATATTTGTTTGGACAAGTCAGAAATATCAAGTACAAAAGATGTTTAAAGCAAAAATGGCATAGACTATTTTGCAAATGCACAGGCAGAAATTATCTATAATTTCAGTGAATGGCATAAATTGTGTAACACAGAGTTGGCTCTGGCTTTCATTGTCGCGATAAGGACTCTTATAAATCAGTGACATGACTCGTGGAGCTCAGGCATGGTGCCTCAATCAAGCACCTGCTTTCCCAATCAATCAAGTTACATTTGTATCCAAACACAAATAACCATATTATTAACCTCAGCCACCAAAATTCATCTTTCAGTACTAAGAGGATGTGCAGGTTTAAGCTCATAGGGTTCATTTCCTCTTCATGGCATGTATCATGCACTTAATTCATAAAAGTGGTACTATTTCTTTCTGCTGAGCATCTCAGAGGCAAATGCCCTTTTGGGTTCTGTGTTTGTGGCTTTGTGTGGGCCACGCATAGGTGAATTTACAAAAGGCCACAGCAGGTGTGACTTTGAACTGAGGCCATGTGACCAGCAGCAGTATGCTACCCTAACCTCACTTTGGGGAAATCCAGGCTTCATAGTTGCCACACAGGATGTCTCCTCAGAAGAGGGATTTTCCCCTCTGCTCTGGAACACGTTACTTCCTTCCCCTCCCTCAACTCTACAGGACAAAAATGTTCTCAGAGCAGTTAACAATTTGCCCTGTCATGGGTGGCTATATTGGCGGGTAGGGGGTGGAAATAGGGAATGAGAGGGAGTTCAAGCACTGGGGTATGGAAGGGCCAGTGAGAACAAGACCCCTCGAACACTCTGGTCAGCCCACCATGTCTTGGGCATGCTGTTGGATATGACACAATATTAAAAAAATTGATCACTATCCCACGTATGTATCAAGCATGGTGTTGCTGTTAGATCTCGGTTCAAAGCCAGGCTCTGACACTTACCAGCTGTCTCCTGTTTCCTCATCTATAAAATGGATAATAATGCAAAGTAAACAGGTTGCTGTGAGGTTTAAATGAGAGAATGTATGGATACTTACTTCATTTCTCTCTGCTCCCATCCTCCCACAAAGCCCACCCTAGTTTCCCAAACCTAAAAGAAGTCAGACAGATCCACACGATGAAACTTGTGTGCTGATTCTGAACTGCGTGTGATGTGCCCAACCTACTGCTTCTCCTTCCTCGTAATGTGTGTCCATCGGATACCACACTTATTAATCATAAGCCCATGTCCTGTGTCCTTTTCTTCAGCAAAAAGAGAGTTAACAGAGGAAGTAGAGGTGGCAAAGCAAGTACATTATTAAATGAGCTTGCAGCCATGTGACTTTTGTAGAACAAGTGAGCTTCTTACTGGTCAAGGTATTTTGTCAATGTGTTTCTAGTCTCAGTGGTTATGTCTCCTTTCCGAATCTCTTGAGCTAAACCAGTGGGAAGACTAGAGGAAAGATCTTCGAGTTTGCCTTTCTCCAGGGTGAAATTGTTAAGATTCCCACCCCCAGTTCTGCAGGTTAGATCTCCCCTGAATACCTATGATTGACAAAAACACACAGATTGTTTGCAGTCCACGCTGTGACCCGAAATGTTCTCAGAGAAGAATAATTCCACTGGCATTTCACCCGTTGAACTGCAGCCCCCTCTGGAAGGGCAAATTCTGCCTATAATCTCAGGGGAAGGTATCTCAAGCAGGTGTGTCTTTATCTTTAGTTCTAGGAGATAATTGCTGCCTGGAAGACTAAACTATCGAGGCCTAGAACATAGATAAAACCACAGCTCCTCGAGTTTTTTATTGTCTTTTAGAGTTTTCTCAAACTCAATTTTATTAATTTAAACTTTAATCTCATCAAGACTTAATTCTCCTTCACTTATAAAGATAAAAATGCAATAGAGTTTTAAAAACGTAAATAACAATTATCTATAAATAGATGAGACACATCTTGAGCGTTCAGAGAATAAGCTAGACAGTACTATTCCTTTGTGTGGCATTCATGAATAATATAGATCAGAAAATCTCTAGCAATTGAATTTCTTCAACGATTGTACATTAAAACTGCAAATTACAATGAAAATAACAAGGCTATAACTTGGAACATAATGAATTGTCTCAGTTATACTTTTTATAAGTTTGTATTATAATTTACTTTTAGATATGCCTCCATGCGGGTGATTTAGAAATAAAACTTAATCATTAGTATATTAAAGATGGCATAGATCCTTTATTTTCCTCATATAAATCCATTATGATTGATTCTACATTTCCTTTACCAGAAGGCAAAAGCTAAATAGGAAAACATATCTATGACAACACTTCTAAGTATTTTTTTATTTGGAAGACATGAGAATCTTTTTAACGTTTTTTTATCACTAGTTGAAATATCTATTCAGACTGTCACTGTACAGTCTAGTTCATACTTGAGGACAGATTACTGTTTTAAAGATAAAAGAAAATTGTCAACGTACGAAGGGTTATAAAACAACATTGGATAAATCTCTCATGTTTGCAATAGCTCCACCACTGGCCCAGACCACCTATGTCCCTCATGGTTACTTCAAAGTTCCATTTCAACATGGAGTCGGAGAGACATCGAGATCAACAGTCCATCTCACTGCCACCATGTTCCTCAAACTGCTCTCCCCCTCCAACTCTGTGATTCCTGTATATCAGCACCTCATGGTCCCTCCCCATGTTCTAATCCCACTCTTCTCTGGTCTGTCCTTTTTCCCACTCAGGGGCACCACTAATCGCCTTGCTTTCCCTTTCTACAGCAGCCTCTGGGATTGTTGTCAGTAAACTCCATTAAATCGGTAAACTTTTCCTCAAAATCCTCCTTCTGCCCTCTCATCTTGTTACGCAAGATGGTAATATATGCCAAATATTAAACAAAGTTGGTTGACCAAGTGCATTTTGAAAAAGCTGGGCTAGATTTCTCAGAGCCTTCATGTGGGCAACGTGCTCTGAATCCGCAAGAGGGAAGAGCCTGAGCATTCCCCAGACGCATTGAACCAGAAATCTCTTTTAGAGAAACATCTTTAGGAAAATGCTGCCTTGGTTGAGATTTGTTTTTCTACTAAAGATGACACATCTTCTCCAATGACCTCAAGCAGAAATGGCTTCTTCTCCAGCCTCCTCTGCCTGGAGGTCAAGAGCTTGGCAGGCACTCTCCAACTTAGCATTCGAGAACTTCACCACCTTTACTCAACCACAGTAAACCTTTATTGTCATCATCTACTAACCTCCAAGACAGTCCTTCCTATTCTTTAATCACTTTGGTGCCTGATGTAATAATTTTCCTCTTTACTTTATCACAAGCAATCATTCTGGGCAAATTCATTGTTCACACTCATGATTCAGCTAATAATAAAAATAATGGTAATAATAATCATAAGTAATATATAATTTTTGAATGTCTACTATGCACCAGCAAGTATCTCTAACATTTGACATGCATTATCTCATGTAATCTCCACAACGACTGTAAAAGAAAGATATCATTATTTCCAAATTGCTGATGAGAAAAATGCATTATTTAACACGTTCGAGGACATACTGGATACTAAGTGGCAGAACCAGGCTTCAGAGTCTTATTTAACTGATCCAGAATGTCTTTCCCTGCTTTCTGGTTATTCAGACCCTTCCACACTCCTCTTGAGCTCCTCTCTTTCATCAGTCTACAGGCATGGCCATTTGTTGGATCTTATTTGTATCTTCAGCTGCTCCTTCTCCAAGTTTTTAAACTCCGCAGTTCCCTCTTGACTAAGGCTTCCTCCCTCACTGTCCCTGCCTTCCCTTCTCCTTCTTCACACCCTCCAGTCATTTTCCTTCCACTGCTGCTCCTCGTCACGTGGACACCATCATTGTCTGCTGAAGCTGCACATCCTCTCCAGCTACCAGAGATTCCTGCAGTGTGTTTAATGTGGGGTGGACCCAACAGGCTGCGCATAGCTGTAGAGAGCTTAGAGCAAAGACAACACCGATTTAATTTGCTGGCAGGATTGGAAAACACATTATAATGTGTATAATCATTTGAGAGGTCGTCTTTGAGTGCAGCCTTCTTCCCCAACGATCCTATGCCGTCAAGCAACACACTCTCCCAGAACCAGTTTCAGATGTTTGCTGTCATTCCTCGTTCCTCTGAGGTCTTTCTCTCTGTGCCCAGCATATATTCTGTAAAGTCACAAACTGATGGGATGATAGGATTAGAAGGGGACATAAAATTCATATACCCCAACACTTTCATTCTGCAGATAAAGAATTGAGGCCCAGAGGGGCACGTAAACTGACGTTATCAACAGGAATTACTGAAAGATTAGATAAAGATAACAAAATTTGCCTATGCCTTTCAAAAAGGGATTTATTTCACGAGTGTAGCCCTGATATTTCTCATTTCCCAAGTTGTCTTGGTGTTAGATCCAAGTCTGTTAGTGAACACCCTGTGCATATATATTTTTCGTGATTGCTCTCTCGTTGAGAAGCTTGTGTGTTATCAGAGGGAAGTAGAGCCAACTGCTTTTCAGAGCAGCACAATGAGTCTCTTTCTGTTGGGTGGGATACTTGGTCCAGATTTCCTTTGCCCCAGATGGCTGTCCCCCGAAGGCCCCAAAGCTCCTGGGATCATTAGGATTCCAGATGTGCTTGCTACTGTCGATCTGGGGCAACGTGACCGCAGCTCTCTTCTTGCCAAGTATGTGTTCACTGTTAGACTGTATTCAGACATGTTGCGGCATGCTTCTAACCTATTTGACAATTTTCATTTTCAATTTTGATCCTCAAAATAGGCATTATGCAGTATTTAAAGATATTTAAAGTTTAAGTAGTTAAAAACCCCGCTATATGAATAGTGCTTTCTTGAAATGTATTGGTGAACATCTGACACTACCTCATTCCCAGGTCCCAGAGTTCTGAGGCGTCTCCTTTCTTAATACGTCGAACTTGTTCTGAATCCAATTATACTCTTCCCATTTTGCAAAGTAACTCCTTTTGGGTGTTTGTCAGTAGGATGTACTTTGATATTAGGGAAAAAAATGGTTTTACTTTAATGTGCTCCAGATTGGAGACCCTTATTAAGGCCGGTCTGCCTTATTTCCCAGTTGTACTAATTAAAAGTACTAATTATTTCCATGCTAGTGTCTCAGGACCATCTTTTGATGCATGAAAGTTTTGAGGGAATTAAGAAAAAAAGCTGACTGACTTTGGGAATCATGTGAGAGAATTAATACTCTTAGTCCCAATTAAAAAAAGTTTTTATGTCAGTTCATTTGACTTTCGTCCCTCCTTCTTTAGTTTCAGGTTTGTTCTGGATTTCTGCCATGTGGGAAGTAGCTGCCAGAATCCCCTTTCTTTAAATAGCAGTTAGTATAATTAATGCTGAAAAGGAACTTACCTCACTCCTGATGCTAACAGGCTTCTCAAAAGCAGTTTTCATGTCTACTTCTTGTCATTTATGAAGGAGTTAAACCAGATTTTCAAGATCCTTCCTACACCTAAAGTCAATAATTTTCTAAGACCTTATGGTCACTTTCCTAATTCATAAGTCAACCCATTTCTTGCTCTCATGAGAAATAATCCAGGTGTGCTTAGGCAGGAAGTCAGTTATTTATTTTTCTAGGCAAAAGGTGAGAGAATGGAAGAAAGATTATCTTTCCAGCTGGAAGGCAGTCCTTTCCCAGAGATGCAGATAATCTCTTTAAATTTCTGAGCTCCAGAACAATTATACTCTAAAAAAAGAATTATTAAGTCACATAAACTGAGGGAGCCTTCATATTCGGGAGTAAGATTTCTATTCATGCTTTTACTGGTGCAAAATTTTGTGAGTTATTTGCAGTGCATTATTCTCAACGGCAAGTTTATTCTAATTTAGATCTTTGGGGATTGCAAACACATAATTTGTTTCCTACCTTCAGTATACCTCTGCTTGAGAGAAGAGAATATTTTGATGGCAAGTCAGTGGAGTCAGACTACGCAATAGGACAAAATTAAAAGCTAGTAAGAAAACACCTTCCTAAAAAGTGTATACAAATGAAATTGAGTTTATTTTATGAAAATAAGACCAATGAAAATGAATTCCACAAGTGGAATGCATTCACTCGACAATGAATTCATATTGATAATACAGCAGCCGTGTTGAAGACGCTCCCTGTGGGTGCCTTGTTGTTCAACTGCAGTGTTGGTGGGAGGGGTAGGGAAACTGAAAATAGCAGCAGGGGCCTCTACCTGAATCCCATTAGCAGTTGGAAGTTAATATCCTCCTGATTTTTGAGAAGGAGAAAACTGGAACTCAAAAGGCAGCAAACCATTCCATTCTGAATTAGTATAATTATCTCAAGAACCTTTAACGTTCAATACTTAAAATAAGGCTATTTCAGATATTTGTGTTGCTAACAAACTACACCAAAATAGTTATTTCTTGATGATTTTTTTTAAATCACTTCTCTAGAGCTATTGAGGGAAACAAGAAACTCCAGGGATGAAGCATAGAAGCAATTATAGGAAGTGAAAGTACCCAATAGTATGTAAAATGTGTGGGAACTGAGTCATATGTAAATTTTTTTAACTTCACTCTTAAATTCTAGTTCCTGGAATCTCTCCTTCATAACTGACTCACAATCTATTTTGAGACAAACCTGCCAGTACTATAACGCTTTCACTTTACATTAAAATTCATACAGAAAAGTCAGAGACTAATGGAATAATCAGATGATACTGACCGAGGAGTGGCCGGTGCGACACTAGCACGGGGCCTCCGAGTGGAGGCTGACCTGAACTCTCCAGGTTTTGAAGTGATGTTTCCTAATGCGTTTGGAAAAATGAGTTGATTAGAAATACTTAACTCACAGTTTAGGTGAAACACTTGATCTTGCTCTTTATTTAAAATAATTTTTTTCCACTTCCCTCCAAAACTTCTGTAAACTTTTTATAATGAATTTTATGATTTTTAAGGAATTCCTTTATTGTCTTTTTTCTAGAAAGGGTTTGGAGCTACATTTTCATCTTGATCTTAGTTGCTTTCTCCCCCTTTTGTTTACCATGTTCAGCTCATTTGGTTTCAGAGTTTATATTAACTCCCTGACTTTAAGAAGATTCTCTCCAGGGACCTGAATCGCAGGCCCAGAAGGAATGTGACACATCTCTCACCTTCAGGCAGAGCCACCCAAAGATGCCAAACAAAGATTATTTTTTATGGCTCCAGACAAGATTGCACAGCCTCAACCCACAAACACTCTTACTCTGTCTAACCAAAACCGTCATACTTGCAACCCCGTCTGTTTTCCCTTGTTTTCTACTCAATGCATGTAGCCAACCATCTCCTTATGAAAAGCTCTCCACACACTCAAAGAATGTATTCAATTGCCATCTGGTCTTCTCTTTAAGAAGATGAATAACAGCCCCTGACCGCCTCCATTTACCTCTCCTCATTGGTCTTATTTTCCAACACTTGAATCATTGTGCCATCTTTGTGGCTGTCTTCAAAATCATTTCCAAGTTCTCCATTCAGTCTTTAAAATGGAGTCCAGGAGTTCACCTTTCAGAATAATACTAAGTTGAGTTTCTCTAACAGCTTCTTCACATCACACTCTCATTCCAAATTTATTTATTTTTATATTGGTCTTTTTAAGTGTCCTATTATTAAAAAGAATTTTTTTTGGTCTAGATTTGGATTTGTTTTTAATGCAACTGGCTTCAGATAATGGTGTCTATATAGAGCAGACATTTTAATGCAGCACAGATACATATGTAAGATTTCTCCAAGAAACATTTATAAAAATTATTACTACAGCTAAAATAGTTTTATTGTATTTCTATTTAATATTTTTTTCTAATATTTTTCCTCTATTTAGTCTTGGATGAATTTTCCAGTTCTATGTTTTTCCAGCAAGTTTCTGGCCAAAAAAAAGAGAACCAGAAACTAGCTGCATTATAATAATACAATAACTATGCCAATTTAGTTTGGCATCAGTGTGATTATGAACAAATTTAGAGCCTTTAGGAATCTTTTGGGCTATTTCTGCATGGATTGTATTTAAATCCCACATTTATTGCTTTTCTTTTTTTTTTTTTTTTTGGAAAGCAGACAAAATGATTACAACAAATGCAAGTATGCAATTTGTAGTTCATTAATTTCATGAATCCCTCTGAAGGTTCAAGTCTTCAGAATTGATAACCTTGTCTGGCATATTCAGGACTAGTCTTTCCGATGTTCAACGAAGTGCTGCCCTGGCATGTGGATTTTCATTTACCTTGGAAGAGAACAGGCCCGTGGGGAAACGAAACAGTGGAAAGAGTGATTGAGGCCCAGAGGACGTAAAAGAAAATCTTCACGGGGGAACCTTGATCCTCCCTGTCCCCGTTTTGCCAATGACACAAAATGAACTGTCATGGATGAGTACCAGAGAACCTGGTTTCTGCGTGAGTTTAGAGGAACTCAAGAACACCACACTAGGATTGAAGATGGGGGGTGGGGTACACATGCATTCAAGTTCATCAATAATTCTACTCTGGAAGAAGTATGAGATTGTAGCCTCAAAATGCATACCATTTATTCATTTATTTTTTTATAGTAACACTTTATATCAGAGCCTTTTCCAATCATTAGGACATGCACCCTTCTACTCCATTTCCTAGATATGGACAAAGCAGTTCTGTTTGCACTAAAATAGATTATAGATAGATAGGTAGGTAGGTAGGTAGACTAGATAGGTAGATAGGTAGATTAGACAGAAAGATGATAGATAGATAGATAGAGAGACAGATAGATTTATAGACATAGATGCTAGATAATTTTTAAATTATAACGATAATATAAAAACATTATTAAAAATCAAAGAAATAGGAAACAAAAGAAAAGCATCCATAATCCCACTGCAGTAAAACAATAAACATTGCTTCATTCGTCTGTCCTTCTATACACAACTGAAATACAATTTTATATTGTGATTTCTTTTATTTAACATAATATGAGTAACATTTCTCCATACTATTATGAACACTTAAAAGGCACCATGTGCATAGTGGGTATGCCATTCTTTACTCAATCATTTCCCCATTAAATGTTAGGTTGCTTCCAGCATTTCGTAATTATAAATAATGTTAAGACGGCTTTATGTATATAGATTTATGAATTATTTATTTAGGATAAATTACCTAAAGTGAGATAAATGGGATAAAAGTGTTGAGCATCTTAAAGCTTTTAAAATATATTGTAACAGCTTTCAGATAATGTTTTAGAAATTAAAATACAATGAGCAACCAATGAGAACACCAGTTTTACTAAACCCTTGCTAGTATTGAATATTGCCATTTTTAAAATTAATTCTGTATATTATTATGAAAATAATTTTCTTTTCAAACATGTATATCCTAACCAAATACCATCATTGTTAACCCTGTCTTTTTACATGGAAAAAAGAGTCAAATATATATTATTAAAATATATGGGCAAAGCATTTTCCACTTTGATTTTCAGCCAGTAGCCTGGGTTATCTGAGGAGTGTAGGGATAAACCAGTGCACTGTCCTCAGATACGATCTGCCATAATCATCTGTGAGGCAGATTTTCCATAGCATCAAGGGCGAGAGTCTAATTCATCTTGAGGAGTCATCTTGCTGTGTTCTGAGCGGCCCCTCGTCCACCTTACTCAGCAGCTCTACTGCAAGGTCAAGCCTGTTAATTATCACATGAAGCTCTTATGCCCTGAACTCAATGCCTTTTTGCACATAGACCTTTTCGTGGCTTTAACTGGGGAACAAGTGTTGATAAAAGAAATGTTGAGCTCAGGAAAGAAATGATCAAGATTTTAAGCAAGACTTTTCCTTTTCTCTTTACCTGGTTTTCCGTTCCTGACCCTGAGGCCTCCTTCTTGCTTACTCTACAAAGAGCAAAGCCCAGAGATGTCTGGGGAGCACAGCCCCCCACACAGAGGAAATCATTGCAGATACGTGTTCGTGGATATACGCACAGGCATTTCCTGGAAGAACCCATGAGAAACTGTTGCTGGTCATTACTGAGATGTGGGACTGGGGACAGACCTTCTCTCCTCCAGGCACTTCATCAGATAATCAGGAATTACCTTTCCCCTCAAAAATCAATCTAGTTAAAAAATGCATCACTTCCACGAATGTTCAGAAAAGATATTCTTCCATTTCCTTTAAGAAACTAAGCATATGTGACCAATGTAAATGGAATTGGCACTTTCGTATGGTTGTCGAGTAAATGTTAACAGGCTGGAAGGACGTTAGCAGATGTTTAAGTAATAGACTGTTCAGATTAATTTTCCTTCATGCACTTGAGTGCTACAGGGTTACTCTAAAATACTCACTGGAAAGAGCGAGGGAGGTTTGGCGACTACGTCGAGGTAACTAACAAGCACAGCATACGTGAGACAAAGGCTTGCCATAAACCTACGCCTAGTATCTCTCTTCTGCAGTCCCAGTGATTTATAGCAACAGCAGGTACAAGACTTGAGTTTTCATTCTCTACAGCATTTGGACCTCCCCACGGGAGACCTGGGGATACATTGAAAATAACGTGACACAAGCAACCAATTGTGTCTGTGACACACTTCTGGTTTTGAGCAGAACTGAACAGTAAGATTTATACAAAAGTAAAACCACCGTTGATCATTGATTCATTTAACAAGTATCTGTTGATCGGCTCTACGCCGATGCTTGTATGTTACTATGCTAAGGCACTGGAAATGGTCTGGGTGAATAGTTCAGGACACAATCCGTTCTTCTACAGAGCTTACAGTCTAAGAATATCTACATTATGAATAATAAGCTACAGAAAGGCTTTGTTTTATTCAGGAAGTATATATTTTTGTACCTTTTGTCCCTCCTCTTTTTCATTTCTATTTCTTGGAAGTGGAGGTTTGTCCCTAATTAATTTTTAACCATTGCTTTGTGAAAAGGTATACTGTTTTATCATCTTTATTTTCCCACAACAAACTAATACTTAAAACAGTAATGCATTTTACACCATCCGGGAAGAAAGTGAACAATGATGCTATCAAGAATGAATTCTATTTGTTCTTCACTTTCAAATGGGTTAATAAGGCAGAAAAAATGCCCTAAAGTTAAAGAGAATAAATTTCACATAAAATTTTCAAATAAGAGTTTATTAATATACTCATGGATAATAGTTATAATCTAAGTCATTTGACTCCAAGTACATATGTATTTGGAGGCATTGTGTGTAGTGGTTAAAAGCCTGGGCTTGCCAGCTGCATTTGCCTTTTCCAAGTCACCTCAGTTTCCCCATCTGTAAAACAGGGATAATGCTGATGATAACTTCCTCATAGGGATGCTGCGAGTATAAAGTGATGAGTTAACGTGAAGCACGTAGAAAAGTCCACTTTTCCTCCTGGGCTTTAGGTGTAGTCTTTTACCCTAGAAGGCCGCAGCTTGTTCGTCACCTTACTAGATTTTCTTGCAATGCCTGCTGCTTTTCTGGCCCGGCTCAGTGATGCCCCTCGCATCCGTCCTTCGGTAGCTCCCAGACAGGTTCGAAGAGGCATACACTCCCGGACCAGGGACCGGGAACTGGGGGGCCGGGGGCCGACTCTTGCAGACTGCCACTGAGCTGGGGAGGGGTGGGGTAAGGGCAAGAACCCCACAAAGCTTTCCTACCATTTTTAGGTTGCCCCCCCTTTTTTGGATTCAGCCTTTCTTTGGTTACCATAAACCTTCGACTGTTCTCCATAACTTTAACAAATTGGGTTCTGACAATTTCTGCGTGCTTTTCCATGTTCCTGTCTAGAGACAGGAGCTTGGCAGTGCCTACTCTGCCATCTTGCTGATGTCACCTCCTTGGATAAGATTTTAAAAGTGAAGGTGTCCATACTTCCCCTCCCGCCAAAAAGGGACAAGAGTACCCAGAGGTTGCTCTGAGGATTAACTGAGTAATGAGGTAATCAATGTGCCTGGCCCATTGTAAACACTCCATAAAAAGATTATTAGTGGTTATTATGCTGAAATATAGTATGATTGGAAATGCTTGATATTCTAGGTCTAGGAAAAACTTCAACACCGGCTGCAGTGGCATTTACTTCCTTTTTTAAGACAGCTGAAGGTAGCATCGTGCATTCCCCGGTAACAGTTTCTTGCCTTTAAACGTTTGGCATGTCCGTTCAATCCTTGACCAAGCTCTGGATCCACAATGATATTTCATAAATATTACACGATCTTTTTAAGAATGATAAAATACAAACTCAATTCACATAGGGATTTCTTAGAGCCCACTGAAAAACAGACAGAAGGGAAAATACAGACAGACAGAAAGGCTGCATATGGGAACTCCTTGCAACAGGAAACAAGTAACACTGTCTTCACGGAACACGCGCAGTCTCACCACCGTGGCTCCGCTTCTTCCGGGAAGTTAGAGCTCACGTGATCCGGCTGTAATCAGAAGCTGCTCCTCTTAGCGTTGAAGTTCAGTCCTGAGTGAAGCTGTTTCTTCTCCACATGTTCTGTAGATGTTGTCATTCCCTGGACATTCTCCCACTTATTTCTTCATGCGCCTAACGACCTACCCACGGAATACCAAAGAGACGTTAGATAAAGAATCATTGTCAAGATGTCTGATTAACTTGGCTAAATGCTAACGCAGTTTCACAATGGAAACCTTCCATCCCTGCCATTCAAAACTTTGTAAAAGATGTATTCATGGTGTTTTTGCTCATGCAAAAAAATGCATTTCTTAATTGTCAGGTATTGTTTTTAACATGTGTTTTGTATCCGATACAAGAAAGGTCAAATGAAATCTAAAAAAAATGTTGGCTGGATCTGCTATGAATGAGTCTTCCAGCACATCTGGGAACTTCTGTAAAAAATTAACTCAACATTCTGGACTCTTGGGATGGCCAGATTATTAACTGGTTTTGCAGGAGCACTCTGCACAAGCCAAGGCATATAAGAAATATTTTTAGACCTGTAGACCATTAAATACTGTACAGTCAGCCTTCTGCATGAGAAAAACAGCAGGTATTTAAATGGAGATGTTTCCTCCATTCACAGAGGAAAAAGAAACCGTGCATTTGTTGGCAATTGCATTCTACAATTTAGACTCTATGGCTAAAGTTTTATTGGAAGATTGAATATCAGACTTTTTTTTATCAGAAGAACATTAAACATTAAGAATTATAGCATAGAAAAAATTATAATTACACTGGCCTTAAATCTGACTTAACTTCTGTATAGAGAAGCAGTAGGAACATTTCTCCTAGAACCTCACATAAAATCCAGATCCAGATTTCTATTTTTTTTCCCCTCTTGTCAAATACCTTTTTGGAGGTAAGCTCAAGGAGAAAAATACTAAAAATTATATTGTCCTTTGCAATGAGAGATATTTGAAACATTTCTCTTTTCCCCATAGAACCTAGGAGTGAATGTTTGTTCATCATTTAACTTGGGCCTGGGAATCACTCCTTATATTACCCCTGTATGGTACAATGACTCTGAAATAGCCATGTTTCTTCCCTGTAACCAGCGGATAAATACTGCTTAATCTATACTACTTCTGTTTGACATAAGTTGCTTTAAGCAAGAGATCCCTGGAGAGCTTAAGAATATACTGATACCCCAGTCCCCTCTCCCCTTGCATGAAGTCCTGGCACTGGTGTTTATTTTTTAAGTTCCTCATTGTAATGTGTAGTCATGATTGAGAACCACTGAAAAGTGATGTGCCTTAGATGGAAGAAAGAAAAATCTAGACAAGAACTAGTCATGGATAAATCCAAATGATTTATTGAACTGAGCCTGAATCTATACAAACAATTTTGAAGATTATTTTTTTCCAGCCACATATTGTGTTATAGTCATAGACAACAGTCAGAAAGACAAAAACAGTCAATCATTAACACTTGTTTCTAATGAATACATTTGATAGTAGAGTATAGCCTAAACAATTTTCCACATTTTTAAGCAAAAAAAAAAGGGGGGGATTGAATGGCAAAGTCAGGAGCCAAACATCAGGTCAGGTCCCAGCCTTACCCTCTGTGGGGTGTAACTTCTTTCACCCCCAATCATTGATGGAGGCCTCAAGTACTCTGGTTAACCCCACTCTAAATCATTTCAGCACCCTAACACCAAGAATTCGGGAGGGTTAAAACTCTAGAAGAAAGGAATACACAGTGTTAAACCACAACATTTTGGCATAATGACTGTCTCCTTTAATTCCAATAACTTAAGTTGAGTGAGAATTATAGCCTTCATTTTTAATTGTTTAGGGATTAATAATCCAATCATTCAGAAAATGTTTATTGAATGCCTACTGTGTGCCAAGCACCCCATAGGACTCATGAAGTTTACAAGAGACCATAAAAAAAATGAATGAGACAATTATATATATGCAGGTGGTAAGTGCCATGGAGAAATATAAAGCAGGAAGGGAGAGAGCAGTTTCCATTTTAAACAGGTGTCAGGAAAGGTTTCATTGAGAACGTGACATTTGAGCAGGTACCTGAAGGAGATGAGAGCTATGCAGATATCTGAGCAAAGAAAGTTCCAGCCTATGTGCTCAGCAAGCACAATGCCTGGAAAGAAATCTTTTTACTTTTGCTGATATTATTTGTATATAGAAAATTCAATTAACAGAGCAAACTTTTTCTATCAGAAGAGTCTAACTCTTCCAGCCTCCATTCTTAGTCATAATACTCCTGTTAACACATCTGGTTCTATGACCATGAATAATAATAACTCCTCCCAATTCTTGAACCTTAGAGGGAGCTAACCCTAACCCTTACCTTAACCCTAACTCTAACTTAGCCAATTTTTCGAATAAGGAGACTAAAGCTAAGAGAGATTGTGTACCCTGCCCAGAGTTACATACATGGCCCAGTGTGGGGCTGCCATATTTTATTCCAGGTCTATCTGACTCCAAATCCCATGCTCTCAACAGCCATATCTAATTATTTCTGTCAACTTTGATCTAAAATATACGCAAAGCAGCATCTCTTAACCAGAGTGGATGTATTATAAACAACATAAATAACTTCTACTATCTGTGTAACCTTCTGTAAGTAACTTTACCTCTTTCAGAATCTGTTTTCTCACCTATTAAATAAGAAGGCTGAACTAATCATCCGTTAAATCCATTCTCCCCACAAAATACTATTATTCTGTGATATATTACCTTGGGCCACTTTCACATCTTTTGAGTTCTACCAAATCAATGATTTCGTCAGTAAATATATATTGATTGCCTTTTCTGAGCCAAGCACAATCTCATGCCCCAAAACAATGTCTACTTAAGAATTTAATTGTATGCTTTGGTATAGAATATATAAAGGTTTGACTTAGATTCCAGTCAAACAAACTCTGTGTGCCTACCTTGCTTTGAGTTTTAACTTACAGATACAGATGTGTGATCATTGATTCTGGTGATATTATCAAAAAAATATGTAAGATAGACTCCCTTAAAGCATCTAAAATGACTATGTATTGCCTCACTCCCTAGTCATGTCTCTCCATTTTTGCCTCTATAGCACTCATCTCAATCTCCAGCTTTAGAAAGAAGTTCTATGAGGGCAGGGACACATCCATCTAGTCCCCATCTATGCCCATGGCTGCTAGCACTATGCCTACTCTACAATAGGCTATCCACAAATAGTTATTGAATGACATGTATAACTGAATTAATTTCAAAATTGAGGGTAAATCCAATTGTTAAGAAACTCATATCAGTTCTCAACTGACATCTTGACATGTAACAGTTGAGATTTGGATGCTAGCCCTTAACCAGTCACTAACTTAGGCTATGTTACCCTCTAGTCCTCAGTTTCCTCATCCATAAAGCAAGGAGGGAGGTGAGAAAAGATCCTCAAATCTCTGGTCCTCTGGACTCTACTACTGCTGTAGAATCTAGAAAACATCTGATTTAATAAAGGTTTAACCTGGATATCTTGACTTATGTACACCAGAGGTTAAAAACTCAAATGCTTGGGCCAGACAGGAAACACAAATAAGCCAAGTGGGTTGGGTGGTAAATACCCTAAGCAATTCACGGTCACAAGGGCCAAACTGAAAAATATTAAAACCAACAAGAATGCAGGTGAAACAAAGCCACAAAAGGAAGAACATTTGTCTAGTTGCTTGGGATCACAGTCTCTTCGGGGGGCCAAGAATAGTCCCCATGCTCCATGTTTTATGGATGTAATTAATGTTAAGCAACTGAACGAGGATAAATCATTAGCTCACAGAAACCAACATGATAAGACTTGTGATCTCTGATGCGATTCCTCAGCTAAGCTCTTGACCAGACTCCTGCTGTCCTTGTCCAAACCCTCATCTTTATGAGGGTGGAGTTTGGTGACACCAGATACAAGGACTATGCGGATGTTTGCTGGAGTGAAATAGCGTGGATGGATTCTCATCCTGACAAGTGTGAAGTGGCGGACGGTAGCCCAGCACATGCACAAGGGCCCACATGTGCCCCACAGGCCTGAAGTGGTAGCTTAAACACGGTACGCAGTAGCTCCTGTAGGTGCTGGAGACTATGGACAGCTGTGACCCCATTTGACCATCCTCCTGGTCACCAAGTTCCAAAACTCTGAAATATTTTGGACTCCTCCATCTTCCCTCATTTTCTGTCATTCATCAAATCTTACCAAATCATTCCTGCTGCGCTCCACGCCCACCCTTCCTTTCCATTTTCACCGTCCCTGTACGCTCGTCATGATCTTACCAACTTTCCTCCGAAGGTACAGCAGCCTCCTCCTCATCTCCTCAGCTTTGGTCTTCTCTGACTCTGGTCTTGAATACAAATGGCCAAGGCTCCTGAATTCCCTCAGAGTGAAGGACTCAATGACATTCAAAGCCCTTCGCCATCTGGCGTCTACCTCACTTCCAATCCTTTCTCCCGTGAGCCTACTGTTCCATGAGATTGTTCAACCATGTTGCACAAACACAGCTGGTGACGTTCTGCTCCCATGCCTTTGTTTGCATTGTCCCGCCCACCTTGGATCCTTTCTACTGCCTGCCCACCAATCCAAAGGTTGTCAGTGTTTTCAAAACCTGTTCAAGTCCGCCCTCCTCCTTGAGGCCTTGCTCTGCAACCCCGCCCACACAGTTGCTCTCTCCTTTAACTCGGATGAAATTTAATAGCTATACCACATTCTTCACGTTGGGTTTAGAGGTAGTTAATATCAGCTTCCATATCGCTTTGCAGATATCTACGTCCTGCTCCCAAATCAGAATATAAAGTCCCAGTGATCAACAAGTGTCCTTCGTGTCCCTGTGACAGCCAGGGTAGCACCTTGGACTTAAACAAATGCTTTATAAATGCTTATTGGATGTAATAAACCCATCTAAGAGAAACAATCCAGGATGAATTTTCTTCCTCTTGAATATACAGAACTGAATTCAAAATTAATATTTGCAGGATGGCTTTACATCCTGTAATGGTGACATTTTCTAAAGCCTCACTAAAGCAGTTTGAGAAGCAAAATTTCATTTCCCTAGAGATAAAGTGTTCTTGCTTTCCTTTGAACGTAATCTGAGATGGGAGAGAACCAACTTCCCTGGCTAATAAGAGACAAGCATTTGAGAATTTCTATCATGTTTTAGGACGAACTAATGACTTCAGCATATACCGCTAAAGTGATTTATGGAAAGTCATATACAAATTATTACGAATAAGTCAAATGTAAATCAAGGAGAAAGTTGTATGTTCTGATTTTATTTTTCCTATATCATCATCACAGGTGATTTTAAAATTATTTATATACACATGTATATTTTTTTATTTGGGACCAACATTCTTTGAATCAGGATGAGATGGATGGAGAAGATGACCATAACTTTTCTTGCTAGCAATCCCACCAATATTCCAACTTGCCATTGATTGGAGGCATTTTGTAGAATTAAGACTTTAGCTCATTTCTCATGTCAGTGGAACTTTTGATAATTTATTCCCAGGTTCATGTCCAAAATTTCTGAACGTCTGACTTCTCCCCAAACGTGATCTTCTGACGTACCCTGCCTTCCCACATTCAGGTCCTTCCATCCTTATTCAAATACCCCTATCTTTCTAATGTTCTAGTGTTGTAGTAACTTATGAAAGTAATTCTAGATTTCAAAGCTATAGTGATGAAGCATTCAGCAGGGACCTTCTAGAGACCATCCCCTTCCCTTCACCTTCACATGCCAACCTTTTCAATTCTATCAGGCAAGGAAATTTTACATCCTTTCCCTCTAGGGACACATGAGAAATAAGTTGAAAGACAATACCACTTTTGTTAGAAAAACGATTTTTTAAGATCCTCCCTCCCCAAAAATATCTATAATGATTTAAATAAGTGAGGATAAGTTCTATTGATTCTTTGGAGCTCACAATTGTAAAGAATCTCTTCTTAAATCATTAGTCTCAAATTGCTCTGTATGCAAAATACTGCAAGTACTTATTCTGTTTTTCAGAATGTACATGTATCATTTATTAAATAAATAAGCTTTAATAACCTTCATTAATCATTAATAAATCCAATTATTGTTGAAATTTTTGGTTGCATAATGGCATAATGGTTACATAAAAAAATGTCATCAGTTAGAAACACATTCTAAAGAAGTTATAGATGAAGTGTCATGATATCTGGGATTTGCTTTAAAATATTCCAGCCTAAAAAGGGGGGATAGATGAAATAAGATTGGCAAAATGTTGATCGTTGTTAAAACTGGATGATAGGTACATAGAGGTTTATAATACTGTTTACTTCTGTGTATGCTTGAAATTTTCCATAATAAAATGTTTAAAAGCTCCATAATGTTCTTCTGCTGTTCTTGTTACATAATCACCTTTTCATCCCTCTCCAATCACACTTCCAAGGTGTATATCCTATTGTCCATCCTTTTCCAGGGAAAGAACCAAAGAGCCCATTGCGGATCTAGCCGGAGTCAAACCCAGGGTGCCGGTCACTTCTTCAGCTTCTGACTTCTGCCAAGCCTCTGGGCCTCGTGCAGACTCAGTAGGATTGACAACTGATAATGAAGTTTCTCACTTCTGTGAAGTACCTAAAACTACAGGAGTTAGTTATAGGGCATTGCTTATAAGCTGCTGAGGTATATATGGTTATTAATGGATTTATAGGAACGTGCTGAAAATCCACTCTCTGTGCTCTGCAGACAATTTGCTGTAGGCTCTTTGGTACTTAGGAATCATGAAGAATAGCTTGTTATATTGCATGATAATAACACAAAGAGCAAGAAGGAATTCTTGATGACCTGAATTTAACAGGAGCAGCTTCAACGTGTAGAAAATTTTTCAAACAAATAGTGATAAGGGATGGTTCATAAGTAAATGAGATCTGGGGGAATGACATTTGATACAAATACCACAAGGACACAAGGTAATTAGACCCTAATGGATAAAGAACGCTCATATGGGGCAATTTTCCCAAATGGGTCTATAGTTATAAAATCAATTAGGACTTTTTGGAATAAAAAAGTGGCTATGTAATGGAGCATTCTTTTTTTGTGTGTGTGAGGAAGATTGGCCCCGAGCTAACTTCTGTTGCAAATCTTCCTCTTTTTTTTTTTTTTTTTTGGTTTGAAGAAGATTGTCCCTGAGCTAACATCCATGCCAATATTCCTCTATTTTGTATGTGGGACACTGCCACAGCATGGCTTGATGAGCGGTGGGTAGGTCCACACCCAGGATCCGAACCCATGAACCCCAGGCCACCAAAGCAGAATGTGCGAACTTATCCACTACATCACCGGGCCAGCCCCTGGAGCATTCTTTACTTTCACAATATGTTAGATTTATAGGTCCTTGGAAACATTTTAATTACTCACATCCAGAAATAATGCTGGTAATCCTCCCTGAGAGTTATCCCTCAAAGCCAGTTTCTTATTTCAGTGGCAACTATCTGGCCCTGGCCTGGGAACTCCCAGCGGATTAGCTCACATGCCAGAGAGGATGACTTCTGGGGCAGAGCGACCTCAGTAAAGAGGCTTAAAACCATTTCCTGAGAACTGTGGAAGGAAAGAGGGCCAGCTAACCTGGGAGTGGAAGGCTAGAGTGAGATGTAGTAGCTGCTTTCACATATTTGAGGCATTATTTTATAAATGAGAGAGTGGCTCTGTGCTATGTAACTCAAGAATAAGCTAGAATCAGTGAGGAAAGTTTCAAGGATCCAGATTTCTGTTCAACTCATGAAGCACTTCCTAACAATTGGAGAAGTACTTCAGTGGAATGGGTCATTCCTTTGGAGGAATGTATACTGGGACTGCTTAGTGGGGTTGAGGGATGTTTTGCAGTGCTGTTCCACACAGTCTGTTATTTTCCCTTGAGATTTATGTTTTAATGATTTTTTTTTACCACAGTTTTACTTCTAAAATCATGTTTCCTATAAAAACATTACATTACCAGAAAACTCAATTAATAAAATGTAGACCACTTACATATTTATGTATCAAATATTTTATGTGCCTATATGATGTATTAACAGACCGGATGGTGATCTATTCCTAGATTTTTTTTGTTGTGGTAAGAACACTTAACAGGAAATCTATTCTCTGAACAAATTTTTAAGTGTACAATCTAGTAATGTTAACTATGGGAACAATGTTGTAGAGCAGATCTCTGGAACTTAATCATCTTGTGTAAGTGAAACTTCATACTTATTGAGTAGCTGCTCCCCATTTCCCCCTCTCCCAGCCCCTGGCAACCACCATTCTACTCCCACTTCTGTGTGTTTGACTCCTTTAGATGCCTCCTGTTAGTGGTTTCACACAGTTTTTGTCCTTCCGTGTCTGGCCTATTTCACTTAGCATAATGTCCTCAAGTTCATCCATGTTGTTGCATATGGCAGGATTTCCTTCTTTTTTAAGGCAGAATAATATTTCCTTTTATGTGTATACCACATTTTCTTTATCCATTCATCCATCCATAGACATTTAGGTTGTTTCTACATCTTGGCTATGGTGCAGTGAATAATGCTGCAATGAACATAGGGGTGCAAATAACTCTTTGAGATCCTGATTCCCACACATTCCTTGATACTAGTTCACAAGAAGAGAAAGAGCTTGTTCCATATTATAAATGGATGCACTGCTTCCTTCATCAATAAAGACTTTCTGTGAAATGAAATTTTCAATGGAACTAAGCAATGTCTTGATGACATTCTTGAGTACTTCGACTATCACTGCAGTGGAAAGAATTCATCCATTAAATAGTAAATACTAGAGACTCTTCACAGGAATCAAATTATCACATTACAAAATATATATGTACGGAATGTCCTTTTTAACACTAAGATTTATATTTCCCTGATTGGGAATATGTTTGAAAGCCACACATCACAATAGTATCAAGTTGCATAAAAAGCAAATCCTTGTTGTTCCCTGAAGCTTCTTGTAAGGAATCTATTCATTGGATGTGCACTAGGCAGAGCCCTTTGGTTAAATACATAATACCTACTGCATATATGCGTGTGCTACTATTTAGAAATACAGATGCTGTTATGATTATAAAATAAGAATTCATTTTGAAGTGCTACTGAATTAAAAGGAGCTCTTCCTTATCATGTGTTTTCCCAAGCATTTATTCTAGAACTACCGTTTCTGTTACATAAAAGTCCAAAACATGTTTATGTGATGCGTGTCCGTACACTATAAGGTTGCTAATCATGCAGCCTCTGCAGATGGCTGTGCAGTTTGCGTACTGCAAAAAGCACTGGGTAAGGGTGTGGATTGGGGGCTGAGCTGCAGCCCCCGTGTGCTTCCTCAGCCAGGACCCCTGGCAATGAGGCTGCATCAGGCCTAGGTCACCAACCATCCCAGTTTGCCCAGGCCTGAATGGTTTCCCAGGATATGGGGCTTTCAGTGCCACAACCAGCACAGCCCTGGACGAACCAGGAGGGCTGCTCACCCTAATCAGGGCTCAGATGTGCCGTATCTGCTAAGTTCAGCCCTGGAATCTTGCCTGTAGAACTGTAGGCCTGAAACAGTGGAGCCATTGTCACATCACTTCTTTTCTCCTTATGTTTTCAAGGTGAAAGAGCCATGTAATCATGCCAACATCCTGACCACGCCTGATCCGAGAACCTTCTGGACTAATGATGATTCAGGTATTATTGGAAAAATATACTCTGGCCCTGTGATGGACTGGAAGCATACTGTAGTAAAGCCCTACACAGAGGCAAGGTTTGGGGGAAGTCTTTGTTTTTGCTTATTTGTTTGTTGGTTTATACTTGGACACCTGAATATACTTCACAATCATTTTCTTTATGATACAAGTCCCTTTTATTTTATCTTCTTTTTCAGCAGCTAAAGCATACATACCATCAGGTGCAGCTTTCTGGGTTGTGAGGTATTCTCGAGTATTGGGGGGAACAGAGGAGTGAGTCTAATTCCTGGAGGCGAGCACACAGGACTAGGATAAGGTGGGCGAGGACACTGGTCCAAGGTTCTCTTCCAGGAGAAGGAAGGGAGTAAAGAATCTAAGGTGAACGACACTTCAGAATGCTTAGTGGAGGGCAGACATGGCTTGTACTATCGATCCGGGATTATAAATCTATGATCAGAATCAGAGGAATGCCACTTTCTGAGATCCGAGAATATGCGTCAGGTTGTGTAATTAAAAATTACACTCAGACAAAGGGTAGGGTGTGTTCTTATAGGAGATAGACGACATCTTTTCATTCTGTTTCACAAATACATTGAGCCATGGGGACTAATTGCATGAAGTACAGAGACTGGAAATGAAAAGGGAGGTTAAGCAAAGGGGCTAAAATAATTAAGCAAGTGATACTAGAGCTGTCACCTTTTCTAATTAAATAGAGAACAGTGATGACACCTAATGTTTGCATTAGGCTTCATGGTTTTACAAAGCATGTTCCCCAAAATCTAATTTAGTGTTTGTGGCAACCCTGTGAAACAGAAGATGCAGCCTATCCTCACTCTCCCGGGGTGAGAGATGAGATCAGAGGCTCAAAGAGGTTAGCTGACTTATCCCAAGCTCGGCCAGAAAATACCATGAACAGTAGTAGGACCGAGTTCTCCATCACAGGAGGAAGCAGCTCTCCTGTGAGAAGCAGCTTGGGCTAAATCTCTGCTTTAATCTTGTCTTCATAAAAGAAAATCAGAGACTCTGCCAATTAGCAGCAGCAGGAGGGGTTAAAAGGGGAGTGAAAAACTCTCTGATGCTGTTTTTCAAAGACCAGGCTTATGGTCTAAACTTATTATCAATTTCGTCTGTCAAAAAAATTGTTCTGTCTCGTTTTATGTCTTTTGAAGAAAGACAAAGAAACATGAAAGTGAATTGGCCTATTTATGCCATCATTTGGTCCATTAGCAGTACAACCACAATAGACTGCATCCACTGGCTAATACGGCCATTGAAATCTACAGCACATGTGTTGTGAAGAAGCCCTGTAGGAGGAAAGATTACAATTAAAAATGAAATGGTTCTTAACATTATGTAAAGAGAATGGGATGGGAGGGCAATCTATCTAGGACAGGTCCAGAAAAGGATGCTCAGGCATTTTTAGAGCTGGAGAAATTGTTATAAGAAAAACTAATGCAGAACATGTAAAGAAATAGTAATAGGAATACTTTAGATCTACTCATTTAAAAAATATTTTTTTAAATTATTTTTGTGTCATCAATGGGGTTACAAAGATATAGTGTCCCTCCTGAAGCAGCTCATCTAATGAAGATCCACCCCAATAACCAACCCATGCACTACTGAAGTGATTTCTTTGTCTAGTGATTTCTTTTAGGGGAGAAGAGCTAGTTGTTCAGCCAATTACTGAGACAGGGGTATTAAAATCTCCACCTACGGTGGTGGAGTTATCTTTTGCTCCTTTTAATTCAGTCAATTTTAGCTTCATATATTTTGAAGCTGTGATTTTAAGCACATACACCCTTATAATTGTTATCATTTCTTGCTGAATAGATCTTGTCCCTCTTTATCTGTGGTAAAAGTCTTCGAAGTCTTTTTTTCCTGATATTAATATAGCCAAGCCAGCTTTCTTATGCCTACTCTTCACATGGTATGTCTTTTCTATCCATTCACTTTCAACCTATCTGTGTCTTATAGTTAAAGTGTTTCTCTTATAGACCTCATATAAGAGGTCGATAAGGTTTTCCTTTTGTTAGGTTTTCCTTTCAAATCCTATCTGACAATCTCTGTTTTTTACTTGGAAGATTAGACCACTTACATTTAATGTAGTTGCTATTCATTTTCCTCATGTCCCTTCCTTCTTTGTTTGTCTGTTCTTCCTTTCCTGACTGCTCTAGGATTGTTGGAATATTTTTTTAATTCAAGATTAATTTACTGATTAATTAATCACCACTACTGATTTACAATGATTCTAGGGATTACAATAAATAACTTTAAGTTTTCACAGACCATTGTAGAAACCTTGAAACCAAATGGGTCCATTTACCCCACTCCTTCTCCCATTCTTTACATTATGGTTGTCATATTTATTACTTCTACACATGAAATAAGCACTAAAGTACAGTGTATTTAGGGGAAAACCATCTTTTGTATTTACCCAGATGTTTCTCAATTCCAATGTTCTTCATTTCTTCTTTAAGATCCAAGTTTCTCTCAGGGATCATTTCCCTTTAGTCTGGAAAAACTTCTTTTAGCATTTCTTATAATGCAATGATTCTCTGGCAATGATATCTCTTAGTTCTCTTTTATCTTCATGATATGCCTTTATAAATGAAAGTATCTTTATTTCATTCTTGAAGGATGTTTTTTCTAGATATGGAATTCTGAGTGATGATTTTTTTTTTTCTTTCATCACTTTATAGATATTGGTCCATGGTCTTCTGGCCTCTATAGTTTCTGATGATAAGTCAGCAATTGTTTAAGTTATTGTTACCCTGAATGTAATGTATTGTCTTTCACTGGCTGCTTTAATTATTTTTAAATCTTTGGTTTTAATCAGCTTGACTATGATGTGTCTAGACCAGAATCCATGTTCTTTGAGATGTAGACCTCTCAGGTTTAGGAAGTCTAGGCTATTAGTAGTCTTAGAATTTGAATCTGAGGGGTGCAACCATTTCTGCTGTGCTTCCTGTACTGCAGTGTGCCCTTTCTTCATCAGGTTGACAGCGCCTTCACTAAAACTTTTCCCAAATGCCTTCAATTCTGCTACGTGTAAACACAAGCAAAAGCAACTCCACAGTCCTCCTTCTGCAGCATGCAACTTTATGAGCAGATTCTTTACAAAGGCAATATTCTAGTCTCAATATGAATTTTATTATGGTAACTTTTACCAATTCCTGAAATAATTTTGATGAAATGACTCTATCATTTCCTATGGAACAGATATTTCAGTGAATGGAATATTTCCACTCAAAGCCAGTCATCATCAGAGAGTATTTTACCTATTTAATCTAATGTGTAGTCTCTTGATACATAGGTTAAGTAGAGTTAAACATTAGGGGTAACTAGTTCACATTGCTTGACAGAAATAGAAGTTAAACTAAAAAATTATTTTGTTGCAATGTAGGGAATTACTGAGGGTTAGCCCACCCTGAAATCTGGTGTGTTCGCCTAGATTTTTATACTCACTGTGTTTTACGTGACTACCAGAGGACAGGACTGGCGAGAGCACTTGCCATATGCAGATGTAGTAGTCAGAGAAACAAAAGTAATTTTTAAAAAGCTTTTTTTTTTAACATAATATAAAAGTAG
Organism: Ceratotherium simum simum; assembly: GCF_057802395.1. NCBI lineage: Eukaryota > Metazoa > Chordata > Mammalia > Perissodactyla > Rhinocerotidae > Ceratotherium > Ceratotherium simum. The sequence goes on along the minus strand of NC_141918.1, from coordinate 53,471,554 downwards.
CATATGTTCATCATAGGATAGACATGGAAAATAGTGAAGGGAAGAAAGTTAATCGCCCAGAATCCTACCACCCACACTTTTTCCATTGGATTTGACTCACGCATTCCCAGCACTAGTTCTGACAATTAGCAAACAGGCTGCACGAGTTTCGGCTCTTTCTTAGTATCTTTGTTTTTAAGCTTTGAAACCTGAGTTGTTCATTTTTGCACACCTTGTTTTTCAATTGCTGGTCCTGCAGTGGCCTGTAACATTCTCCTAAATTAGAATTTCAAGGTAGGATGAGTTCCTCCCCCACTTCCAGACTGTGCTTTTCCCAGCACTATTATTGGCAACACAGATACCGTTCTCTCCTTAGAGGAAGTCAGACAATGAAGTGGTTAAACAATAAGGTTTCTTTTACAAGCGCCACGATTTTAGCTGGGCACTTGTTTGCCAGGTAAGAAAATATAACTCCTTGACGTTTTCCCTGTGCTTTTACTTGAAGTCACCTTTCACAATAAAATGCAGTTCTACCCTTGGAATTTTCAAAATGTCTGGAGTTCTTTCAAGTAACAAATAAAGAGCAAGAATCATGACTGTGCAAATTTTTCCCAGAGAGATAATTTCATTTTCCCTTACATTTTCAGGATTATGCATTGTTTCTTTATATTTTCTAATGATTTATCACATTTTAAATTTCAGCCTGACTAGAGATATAGAAATCACTATAAAACGGTATATTCATATTTATTCAGGAACAGTAATAGTTTATGTACCAAATGTAGAAATGAAATGATTCATCGTTTGAAAACATATGGGCCACAGAGATAGATCAGTATTTCAGAGAATATACTAAATTAGATCATTGAATTAATATAAAGAGAGGATTTCATTATATAGATTTTTTTAAGTACAAACATAATTTCTAGATATTTTTTCCTTAAAAAGCAAAACACTCTCATATTTATATCCAGAAAACAGATGCTTCCTCCCTCAAACTGTGGCATTATCTAACAAAAAAGAAAAATGTGACCAAAGGTAAACAGGATCCGCTTACATAGGAACTTCCCGCCTGATACCTGGTGGCCAGTGTAGACTTCGCCTCTTGCTATTAGAGACAAATCATTTAGTAAAAATCTGTGGACACATGAAAATCTTCTAAGTGGACTGGCCTCATTTACTCAGGTCCTAACTACAAAAAAGGTGGCTACCTCAGTAATAAAAGTCATCTTACCCACTGTGAAGAATTCCAAAGATCCCTATGCCGCCCACAGGAGCAGAAATGGAGGCAGGCTTTGGAAAGGACCATCATGAGAACTCTGCACTCTGCTGCTTTTGACTTCCCCTCGTCCTCCCAACTCAAACTTTTTGGAATCGACCTGGGTATTCCTTCCCTCTATCTTTGGTTGGATGGCCGTGACCATCCTCAGTTTCCTGGACCACATGTCTTTCAGTCAACTGCACTCACATCAGAGGCCGTTTGGCCACGCTGCCCGGTGAGCCTGCGCAGAAGCTGCCCCTCGCTCTACAGTCTGCTGGGCTTGGTGCTGTGGCCTCTTGAGCCAGGCCGCCCGAATCTGGCGCCAACTTCAACGCCCATCACCTGTGTGACTCTGCGCCAATGATCGCACTCCTCTGTGTTTCCATTTCTTTCACCTGCAGAAATGCAATATTAACGTTAGACCACAGAGTGTTGTGAGGGGTAAACAGATAATGCGGGTACAGGTACCTAGAACTATGTGTAGCATAATGTTAGTGGACAACTTATGTTAGCTCTTCTCACTTGGAGAAAGAATTATTCTGCTTATACGAACCTCGACGCTGATCCCCTGCCCTATATGGGGTTACAAACTATGGGTGGAAAGAAGAATACGTTTTATTTTGTCATTACTGTCACTATTTCATGCTTTACTGGACCTGTAGCTTGTTTTTTTCTCCCTGAACCACGAAGCTCAGCATTCACTGTCTTCTGTTATCTGGGTCTCCAGACACAAGACTGATAAACTTCCTGAAAATAGACACGTCTGTACAGAATATCCTCAAGCTGAAAGAACCTTTGCCATCGCCTAGTCATTTAGATAAAATATTGCTTTCTTAAGCAAGCATCTGTACAGCAAAAACCACTTAGTTTTGCATGACTTTAACCATCTACAATGGTTTAGAGGGTTCCAGGTTCAAGGACGAGTTATTTATTCCGGCGAGCAGCAAAATGTCATTCCAAAACTCCTCTGTCTAAAGATACTGAGAGTCATGCTCATCTAGCATTTAAGTTCTGTTTGACGGAAAAAGTTCGTCAAATCTGACACTGATGATTGACCTGCTGCCAAGTGTGTGACTGTGACTCTAGACTCAGTTTAGTTCAGCACAGAGAAGCCCCCTCCGCGCCCTCGGATCGTGTAAATTAAGACTTCAGCTTTCTGAAGCTTTACAGTTGGAGCAAAATCTGTTTCTCTCTTTGTTGAACTCACAATTTTCTCTTCCTCTTTGTTCTGACTAAAATTACTTTTTATTTCTGCTGTTTTACTCAAGGCTAAACTAACAGTGTTTCACAATGGCTGATTTTCCGATTCAAAAAAGAGTCCCCACTGTTTTTAAGTATTTTCACACGACGTTTCCTTGTGCCCATTTTAGTCAAATCATTCTTTTCATGTCTAAGATCTTTGATTTCTATAGTATTTAAAGGACATTTTATTAAGGCTGAAATAGTATCAGAAAATTATCTCACTTAAAAAATGCAAGGAAAATAGATTAAATACAACCTCATAATTTTAGCAATGTTATTTTTCTCATATTTTAATGAATCCTTCCTCATTTTATTAGTTTATATCAGCCAAATATGACAGCAAATTAAAAAAACCTAGTAGATTTAAAAAGTTGCAGCTAATGTTAAAATGTCCTAATGTATTTTATTATTTTAAACATGCTGAAATATTCAGCCCTTGATAGCGTTCTTTCTGCCCAAAAAGAGAGTCCCATAATGCGTGCTCCAAAACATATAAGACAATATTTCAGGTTATATGTCTGTCATGGGAAAAAATCATTTTGGACTTTTGCCCCTAGTAACAGAAGTATTTTATTTGGTTGAATAACATAGTTTTACCAAATTTGAAGACAAATTACTTTATAACTTTAAAACTGTACATAATAAGAATAGGCTAATGACCAATACTGAAAACAGGCGGTCCCAGGGATGAAAAGGCCCATAGAGAGGGGCAGGTGCAGAGAGGGAGGGATGAGGCATGGAGGGTGAAATGGAGGGGGTGAAGGAGCATAGGGACATGGAGGGGGTGTGTCAACCTGGGAAGCTCAGAGATGAGAATAGAATTAGAATTTAGGGCAAGGAGCTCCTAGCAAATTTATTTGTAAAATGAAAGTTGATTGACGTAAATCAACTCTAAGATTCTTTCTTACTCTGAAACTCCTTTATTCTATAAAGGTGTAAATTAACAGTGAAAAGAAAATGCAAAAGGATTTAGAAAAGAATTGGGTGAGGGTGAGCTGGGGCCCTTGGAATGGACTTCAATAAGCAGTTGGCTCTGTGAACCCTGACCCTGCCTCCTCAGAAATATGCAGCAATCAGCTCTTTCCACTGATTAAAATTTTGGCTCTTAGAGGAAAATTTTATATTAATAGTTGAGCTGCACTGTTCTTGTAGGTATTAAATTACATAACACACTGGAGTTTTCAAATAGTTTTCTCATACCTAATCTCATCTGATCTTTCCAATCGCCCTGTGGGATTAGCAAAGTGGGTGTTAACCCTGAGGATACTTGAAGAAGTTAAGTGCTTGGCCCAGAGCTAAATAATGAGTCATAAATGCTAAAACACAAAACTGAAGTTAGATCTTCTGGAAACGCCTCCAGTTCTCTTTCTGCTGCTTCAAAAAGGTAAGCATGGAGCTTTGCAATGAAAGTAGCTTGAATATGGACACAAGTGTTGGGGAAGGAGCAGGAAGTAAAGGATGATATTCAAACGCAGATGTGATCTTGCCATTGGGCGGGGGGAACTGGGAAAAGGAGGAAATTAAGGCCAATACAGGGCTTGTTTTACAGGAGTGAGATAGACCCTATCCCTTTCTGCCCAGCGCTCAGCTCGGTTCTGTGGATAAGGAGACAACAGTTTTCACGGTTGCAAACTCAGGTAAATAAACTGGACGGACACAGGTAGACTATGAATAAAATCGTGTAAATACAAGTTAGAATCATGATAGCTGCCAAGTTAGACATGGACTGTCACTTGGAACAGATAGGGAGACAGATCATTTTACTGGTTAAAAGTCGAGCTTTTGGTGTCAGAAAAACCTAGATGCACATTCTGGTTGTGCCATTACTGGCTATGTCAGTCACACAGCTAAGGTTTTCCTCATTAAGCCTCAGATCTTAGGAATGTATAAGGGGATAGCAACAGCTTTTCCTAAGGTCATTATGATGATTAAATAAGAAACTGCAGAAAAAGCACTAAAGCTTAGTGTCTGCCACTTAGTATAATCATTCAGTGTTAGCTATTATAATAGACGCACTAAACTGCGGAAGTTACGGAGAGGAACATGTTCATTTCTGCTTAGCAGCATGTCCTTAGCACCGCCGTAGTGCCTGGCTTTAGAATAGTGGAGGAGCTGTTCCTTAGCAAACTTTCATGAGGATATTTGAACATGGTCTAAGGAAGTATTGTACCCGTTGATGCTAGTTGACAAAGGTAAAGATAGCCTTGGAAGTGGAGGTCATTCCAGTGAAAAAGTAAAGAAAGAACTTAGTAAATGCTTATAGGAATATTGTAGGGAGGTCATAGTTCCTAAGGTCCTTTTAATACTAATAGAATCTGTTCACAATTGTATGAACAGCATGAAATGAGGCTGGCAGTGCTGTTCAAATAAAAACCCCAACTTTCATATATATACAATAGTTTCAATCTTTGAAACAAAGAGAAAAAGATCATTGAGTGTGCTGGCTATGAACTGCCCTTCATACACATGAATACAGGAGAGCTACGGGGAGTAGCGGTTGGGTTATTTTAGAAATGGCGATGAGGCCAAAATGATCCGGCCACATGCCTTCACTCAGTCTCTTTGTGAGATAAATTATCAGCAAGTAGTCTGTGAAAATCAGAAAGGATTGCTCTCTAAGGAAAAATAATTGGCTCCTATGGGGAAGACAAGACGTTAGATCCAGCAGCACCATGTTCTAACAAGGCTGCCTGTGTTAGACAGTTTTCCTGTTATTCCTGGTGTCTAGTGTATTTGTTCCTCTTTGACATCTTTATGTAAATGTACTTTTGAATATTTTTAAAATATTGAAAATTCAATAATATTAATATAATACATAATGTATATATACACATAATATAAAGTGTGTGATATTAACTCTAATCCTCCGTAACTGTTTTAAGAAAAGAGAGGGAAAAGGAATAGCAGTCCTGGGGGACCTTACAAGGTCCTTGTCAACCTTATAGAAACCAATAATCCTAAAGAAAATGAAAGTCCTGAAAGAAAATGGAAAGTGGGAAGAGATAGGAAGAAGGAGGCAGAGGAGAGTGGCAAGTGGGGCTTAGACGGAAATTACGCGTGTTGGGCTCATTTCTGCTCTCTGGTTATTTGTTCCCATTATAAAAGGAAAAGTCCGAAGGCAGTGGGCCATCAGTGATGCTCACAAGAGCAGCTGGTGGATATAAAAGTATAGTATTTAACATGTGGTAAAGAGAGAAAGGAAAACACTTTTGCTTTTAAAGGTAAATTCAAGGCTTATTAAATAAAACTTGTCAAACTGGATTTACGTTGGAATATAAAAGGTATATGAACAACATGATTTGTGAATGGATTTCAAATCGGTCTACCATGATGATCTATGTTTGTGTCCTAAGGCTTTAGATTTTTAAGCAATATTTTATGAATTGTGAAGTAGAATCATTGTAGATACTAATGATAGTAATAGCTTTGTCTCTCTGGAATAGTCATTTGCTCTAAAGGAGGAGAGAGTACAGTGCAATTTTAAACACAAAGTTTTATAAACAAATAACATTATAGTTCCTTCTTTAAGTGACCGTATTTATTTAGTTTAGACAGCGAGGCATTATTCATGATTCCTATCTTTTGCTCCCATCTGTTTCATTTCTCCTCTGTAATTTTCTTGTGGTCTTATGCAAAAGCTTATTTTCATTCTTTTAGATTTCTTGTACATCTTTTCTGAAGTGGTGACTATGAAACAAGAGTGGTGTTATCACATACAAAAAAATAACAGAAGTAGTTAATATATCTGAAACTCGTAGCCAAACCATCACACAGTTCTTTTGTGACAACTAATATTATTTGTTAAAAGGATTCTATAATCACAACTCAAAAACAAATAGTACTGTCAGAAGTGTCTGCTGGCATGACCATACGCTCTTAGAAAATCAGGCTGTGATGGCTAATCATGGAAGTTCTGATCCAGGATATAATAATAAAAACAAAAATAAATTTACTCCCATTAACTAGTCTAGAATAACATCTCTCACAGAAATGTGTCACCTGAGCAAAGGATCAAGGCTTTTAATGTTTATCTTAAGGTTTTAAAGCTGAGAAATATAGATAAATAGAATATATGGTGGGCCCAGCAGAGAAATTGATTCATCAAATACGTCCAATATTTACTGTACATCAATTATGCACAAGGCTTATGTTAGGAAGTGAGGAAAGACAATGGCACAAAATAATCCTGCTGTTTTGGTGTCTCAGATTTCCAGAAAAGTATAAACATGTGCACAGATTCCTAAAATCCCTGCTCAGTTGAGAGGGTTGTTGCTAGAGGTGATGGGACCAGTGAGGTTATTGGTGATCTTCAGAACTGGGGATGAGCTTCAAAGCTTTAAGATAAGCTGTGGGGAAATGGTGTTCCTGCCATATCTCCTGCACTTCTAGGAGTAGCCAATAATGGACACATCCCAAGTCAACAGATATCAAGAAGTCACGTTTTTTCAGGGCTTTTTAGGTGTCAGAAGGACTAAGGTGCCATATCCTGGCATATGGGGTGTTTGGCAACTTCACATTGCTAAGTTGTGGCGCTACTGTGTAAAATATGAAATGTGCTTGAGGTGACCCTCTGAATTTCCCACAAAAATTGTTTAGTGCTGAGACAATGCCTTCCATACTTTTATTCAATATTTTCAAATATGTTAAGCAGATGATCACATAGTGTAGTTAGGACATCACAGTAACCTTTCTTTGAATTTTCGCTTGGTAAACTGATGCAATGCCCAATTTTCATAGGGTTACAAAGAATGTTGTAAATTATTAGCTAAAAAGAGAGTGGGAGGACAAGAAAAACAAGAAAACCCAAATATCAAAGCAAACCAGGAATGTTCTAAAAATAGTGAAATGTACTCAAATCTCCTAAGCACTGAGAAAGCAGCAGAGGAAGATGTAGAATCCTCAGGAAATAAAAATTCTAGTGCTTAGTATCAAGTCAGTGGGTTACTGCATTTTCCTATCTCTGTGTGAGATGGAGCTTGTGTGTCACACCCTCATGTTATGGATGACACTACCGAGTTACTGATATATACGTACATATAATCACAGGAGTGGACGGCTGCAATACTGTAGCCCCTTTCTGGGACTTATCTGAAGGACAGTGCTGAAGGGAAATCCTCTCAGAAGGCAGAATTTAAGAGCAATTCACCTGATTGTTCATTTTGCTTGGAAGGATAACTGGCCAGACATGCGAGTATATACCAATTCATGGGCTGTAGCCAATGGTTTGGCTGGATGGTCAGGGACATGGAAGGAACATGATTAGAAAATTGGTGACAAAGAAATTTGGGGAAGAAAAGTGGATCTATCTCTGTGAATGGGCAAAAAACATGAAGATATCTTTGTCCTGTGTGAATGCTCACCAAAGAATGACCTCGACAGAGAAAGATTTTAATAATAAAGTAGATGACCTGTTCAGTCCATACCAGTCAGCCTCCTTCTCCAGTCAATCCCTATCATCACCCAATGGGCTCATGAACAAAGTGACCATGATGGCAAGGATGGAGGCTATGCATGGGCTCTGCACCATGGACTTACACCCACCAAGGCTGATCTGGCTACAGCCATCGCTGAGTGCCCAACCTGCCAGCAGCAGAGACCAACACTGAGTCCCTGACATCATACCACTCCCTGGGGTAATCAGCCAGCTACTTGGTGGCAGGTTGATTGCACTGGACTCCTTCCATCATGGAAGGGGCAGCCTTTTCTTACCGGAATAGACACCTACTCTGAATATGGATTTGCCTTCCCTTAATGCAATGCTTCTGCCAAAACTACCATCTGTGGACTTGCAGAATGTCTTATCTACCATCATGGTAGTCCACACGACATTGTTTCTGGTCTAGGAATTCACTTAACAGAAAATGAAGTATGGCAATGGGCCCCATGCTCATGGAATTCCCCGGTCTTACCGTGTTCCCCACCATCCTGAAGCAACTGGCTTGATAGAACAGGGAAATGGCCTTTTGAAGACTCAGATACAGGACCAGCTAGGTGCCAATACCTTGCAGGGCTGAGACAAGGTTCTCCAGAACTCTATGCTCTGAATCAGTGTTCAATATATGGTACTGTTTCTCCATAGCTGGAATCCACAGGTCCAGGATTCAAGGGTGGAAATGGGAGTGACACCACTCACTATTACTCCTAGTGACCCACTAGCAAAATTTTGCTTCCCGTCTCCCCAACTTTATGCTCTGCTGGCCGAGGTCTTAATTCCAAAGGGAGGTATGCTTCCACCAGGAGACACAACAACGATTCCACGGAACTGGAACTTAAGACTGCTGTCTGGCCACTTTGGGCTCTTTGTGCCCCTAAATCAACAGGCAAAGAACGGAGGTAGTGAGCTGGCTGGGGTGATTGATTCTGACTACCAAGGAGAAATTGGACTGCTATTCCACAACGGAAGGAAGGAAGAGTATGTCTGGAAGATAGGAAATATCTTAGGGTGTTTCTTAGTATTACCATGCCTTATGATTAAAGTCAATGGAAAACTACAACAATCCAATCTAGGGAGGACTACTAATGGCCTAGACCCTTCAGGAATGAAAGTTTGGGTCACCCCACTAGGTAAAGAATCATGACCAGTTGAGGTGCTCACTAAGGGCAAACGGGTAGTGAAAGAAGAGAGTTATAAATACCATCTACAGCCACATGACCAATTACAGAAACAAGGGCTATAATTGTCACAAGGATTTCTTCCTTATTTGTTACGAATATGTTTGTGTATGTGTGTGTGTATGTGTGTGTATATATATATATGTATATGAAGCAAATATCTTTGTTTTCTTCCCTCTCTTATCCCCTTATCATGTAACATGAGATGTATTGACTTTATATCAGTATTTAAGAATTGTGAACTTTACATGATAGTATTTGAGTTACAGGAAATCAAGGAGAAGAGTTAAACACCCAGCAAAGACTTTGCATCCTCTTCTGGGGAAAGGATTAGTAGGTTTTAGGTGTATGCAGGATAATTGTATCATGTTGGGGAAAGTATGACTGTGTTATTGTCTTTGTATGGAGATTAATTATGATTCAAGAAGATGCATATGGGTGCCAAGTTGACAAGGGGTGGACTTGTGATAGTTAATTTGATATATCCACTTGGCTGGGCCACAGTGCCCAGATATTTGGTCAGACATCATTCTGGATGTTTCTGTGAAGGTGTGTTTTGTATAAGATTAATATTTAAATCAGTGGACTTTGAGTAAAGCAGATTGTCCTCCATAGTGTGGGTGGGACTCATCCAATCAGTTGAATGCCTTAACGGAACAAAAACTCACCTCCCCTGAGCAAGAAGGAATTCTGCCAGGTGATGGCCTTCAGACTTGAGCTGCAACATCAGTTCTTCTCTGGGTCTCCAGCCTGCCAGCCCACCCTGCAGATTTTGGACTTGACAGCCTCCATAATTGCATGAGCCAATTCCTTAAAATAAATCTCTCCATCTTTCTGTATACACACACACACACACACACATATACATCCTATTGATTCTGTTTCTCTGGAGACCCCTGACTAATACACATGTATGAATATGTAATCACAGCGATATGAAATGCAATCACTCACCAACTTGGTACTAAGTGTGTGCAACACTTGCACACGTGCTGTGGCTCATGCCACTCCTGGCAACCTAATGGTCATTCTGCTGTGGCTTCAAAACTACACACTAGGCACTGCACTACAGGGCCCTTTTATCAAGGCCTTACCATTGTGTAGAGAAGGATATTTTAAGAGAAAATAAAGTAGGAGGGTTTTGTACTGTGTTCATTCAGGCTTTCTGGCAATATGAAAGTTATGGAAGAACTTTATGATGGCAAGGTAGAGAGCAAACACCTGTGAGGCAGCTGTGTTATCCTATGTCCTCAGGCTGATGAGAGGTTCTGAAGCTCTGGAGGAAAATTGGTTGAATGACAGAAGTCAAACAGGTTATGACAGCATTCTTTTCTATAAACCAAAGTCATATGATACCATTAATGAGGAGGGTTTCCCTCCCTTTATTCCTGTGTGTCTGAAAATGCAGTGTGACATTGTGCGTTTTGTACCGTCATCTACCGAGGGTACATCTACTTTTACAGATTATGCGGGATGAACATAGGATGCCAGGACGTGACTTTGAGAGCCCCAGGCTGCCTCTATGTCTGAACTATGTCACTCTTGGAGAGATAGCTTGCTATCACTTTCTTTAAACTCTAAAGAAAGGGCAATCCTCCTTAGTCAACTGCCAATGTCTCATGAATATAATCATCCCACACCCGCAAAACTGGGGGATTCATAAAGGGAACAGGCCAGAGGGCCTTCAGCTGAAAACAGAAGTAAGGTATCATGGAACCCAATGGGATTCTCATTTTTAAATTCTGTCTTTATAGACAGCAAAAAATTTAGGGGCAAAGAAGAATTTAGAGGGAAACGTTAAAAGGAGAGAACAAAGAGGATACATTTTTTCTGACTTGGAAGACTATCTGCCTGCAGTTCTTGGAACAAGAGGCTGCATTGGCATTTTACCACGCTAGGTGGACAAAAGCCTAGATGGCCACCCTCCCAGTGGTTTGAGTCTCTGAACTTGACAAAGTATCCGTTGAATGTTGTCTATAAAAAAAAGTATCTAGTTTTCTTGAAAAATGGTTATTCAACGTGATTGTTTAACGATCCCATTGGACCAAAAGAACAGCCTTGATTTCAGAATTGTCACTCTCTCTCATTCATGACATCTAGGCCCTCAGTTTTCTGAAGCAGTTGAGTAGCATAGTATGTAATATGTGATAAAATAGCTAAACCCAAGGGTTTTTTGTTTGGTTTGATTTTGTTTTGCTTTTTATAGAGAGGTGTAAAGTGACTGCTGGGGAAATGTGCCCTTGATTATTAGGTGAAGAGAAGAAAACTAAATTCAGTAGAGAACCAATTACGTGCCCAGCAATACATGCAGGCATATGAGTAAACCATTTCATTATGAAGCGCTTCCTGCAGGCCAGGCACTCTTTTGAGCCCTGGGATACTATAGAGAATAAGACAGATCTGATCCCTATCTCACAGAGGCTACTTTCCAGTGGGGGAGACAAACAATAAACCTAAGAAAAATGTCAGATAATAAAACTAATGTGCACATCATTGAAATAGGGTGAGTGACAAAGGGTGGCTGGCTGGTGACTTTAAGTCCACTGTGTAAGTGGTGTTGACTCTGAAATCTGGATAGCAGGTAGGGTGCAGCCATGTGAGCATTAGGAGAGCATTCCAGGTGGAGGTCACGGCCCAGACAAAGTCCCTAAGGCAGACCTAGCTTGGCCTGCAAAAGGAACAAGAGCCAAGATGGCTCAAGCCTGGAGGGCTAAGGGGAGTGGAGAGAGAGGGTGCTGGAGAGGGACCTCGTCAGAGATGTTAGTCAGGCGAAAACACGATTTGTGCTGTCTGGTCTTCAAGGATCTCAAGGTCTGGGGAGGCACCTGAGATTCAAATAACTAAGAGCTCAAGACCTACAATGGGGGGAGGAAGAGGGTTCCACAGGATTAGCGGGTGTGGGCGTTGTTAGAGGACACCACGTGAGGTGGTTCTGGGCCTCCAGAAGGTCCTTTTAGGTTTATCTTCTCCCAGAAATCACAGACTGTACCATATTAGAGCTGCAGGAGAACTGCAAGCCCATTCCTCACTTGAAAAAGTGAATATTCTAAATGGTTCAGCACGCCCAAGCCTGTACTATGATGGCGTGAAGATGTGGCTGGGCCTTGGGGAAAGTAGCAGTATCAGTAAGCTCACTTTTGCTGTTGGGAAAGCGCTCTTCAGTTTAACAAAATACACATAGGCCGTGCCCTCCCTGAGTGTGGCAACGCTGCCCATCTTGAGTATCCTTGTTGGGTCCAGGGCTCAGCCCAGTGCTTGGCACAGAGGTGCCCGCAGAGGTCTGAATGATAAAAATTCACCATGGCTGGGAGGATGTTCCTCTCTCCGTAACTGGAGGACACGCTGAGTGACCTAGAAAAAGCTTCCTCTGTACTAGCCAGCCTTCTCTGACCCGCTGTCACTGCCTCCGCCCTCTCAATAGGCCCAGATCTACCTTCTGTTGTTTCCCACCCACCACGAGCAATCAGAAACTCCTTGAGGTTAGCTTTTGGCTTACTGTCTGCTTTTTCACCCTAAACTTTAGACTTTACTTCAAACACTTGGTAAACAAGTCTTTACTCTGAAATCATGCCATTTGGTCCTCTGACACAGCCCATTCTGGAGCATTGTCTGTGGGGAGACCTAGAGAGGAGGGAAGTTTGAAAACCAAAGTGGATCGTCTTCTCAGCCTTTAATAGGACCCCCATTGCACAGGCCTGTCCTCGCCCAGCAGACGAGGTGGCCCGCACTGTTTATGTGCTTTCAACACAGCGCATAACGTGACTGTTCTGATTCGTCGGAGCCCACTGTGCTGTGTGACGTGTTCTGTTCGTGGTTGTGATGTGTGTAGGATGGATCAGGAAAGTAGACGCATCCTATTTTCTACGTGAGATTCCAACTTGAGCAAGGCACTTACTCAATTCTCTATTTCAATTATTTTTCACAATTTATATTAAGGATTGGTGTCCTCATTATACAGATTAAGATTAAGGTTTACAGAACACCTTGTCTCCGGTCTCACGGGTAACGGGCCTCACTAAAGTGTGCGCACAGGGCCCTACCTTCAGCATGTCCCCAACACTCCTGTGGGAGGCGACAGACACGTTTATGTAGCTGACACTCAGGGTTGAATTCAAAAGGAAGCTCACTAAACTGCTTCACATTAAAATGAGGCCATCAACCTTCTGCCAGCCGTCCTGTCCCCGGCTTTCCCACTGCTGGTTACTGTTACATTTATCGTATTTTGTTGCTGAACTTTGTAGGGAGGGTTTACAGAAAACAGTCCTTAGGGATGGCCTGAGCGTCTTCTGCTTCTTGCCAGAGTGATTGTAGGGTGAGGGACAGTAGGGGGAGATTCAGAAGGAGCAAATTAAAGCTTTCAGTTTTCACTTTAGTGTGTCAAAAGATGTCTACCAGAAATCCAGGCTCCTTATTTACTGTTGGCACTTTGTAAATAAAGTGGGGTGAATGAGAGCCCTTTCTACTGTCTTCGTGTAGGTTACAGCTTTACTATGTGTGTCCCAAGAAGGATCCGGTCTGCAAAGAACTCCCAAGCCCTGTGCTGCCTGAAGCCGAGGCTGGGCTGCGGGACTCGCAGGGGCGGAAGGGGCGCATGCGGGTCCACCCTCCACAGAGAGAAGGGAGGGCTCCTCAGCCCCAAGTTCCCCGGCTGTCCTTGCACAATACCTGATGGTTATCAATACAAGCTGATGTTTTTGACTTGACAAAGGCCTTTTAGGATGCAAACGCCTAACAATAAATAAATGCCAAGCCATAAATGCCAAACAGAAAAGCTATGTCGATAATATATAAGGCTTTCAGGAAGGCCGTAGTCCTTTTGTATGTAGAAAGTCACAGATAATATTGAATTTTGACTTAAAAATTTTTCCAATTTACACTTGTATTATTTTTCGTAATCATAAAGAGACTTTCCCAGACTTCATTTTCCCGGCCAATCCTGAAAGCCAAATAAAAAGCTGTCAAATATGTGCTATTCTTTGCCCTTCATATTGAATTATAGTTGACATTTATTTTTATTTATTTATTGTTCATTTGATTGTACTACGTCAGGCACTGACAGCATTCCAAAGAGGGGCATAAGGTGGGTGTTCAGCCTGTCATAGACCACTAGTTTGTTGCTAGCTAGATTCCCATTCCTCCCATGTCAGGAGCTACCACTGGCGTCCCTTCTTTGATTTATTCCTTGATTGAAATAAAAAATTTACTACAAAATCATGCCCTACCCTCCTGCCCACTTTCCTGTGGCCTGACTGTTTAGAAGGGATGCGTATGGAACACTGCTGGTATCACCTCTGACAGATGGCCCTCCCTGTGCAAGACTATGCCTATATGTGTCTACATTCTCCTCCACCTCCCAACTACATAAATCTCCCCGTTCCAACTTCCAACACTTCCTTATATGTTTGTGTATGTAAATTTGTTCATTTTTAATAAGATAAGGGTAGTTAAAAAAAAAAAGCAAATATCCCTTGAAGGACTAACAGTTGAGTCATCAATCACATTTTGGTTTGAATTAACTTTCCCAAATTCATTGGAATGTGTCACTTAAAAGCCCTGGTGCAGGGGTTTTCCTTGGTGGCTTTTAGATCTCTTCACAGTAGGACTCAGTCTGCCTTTGTGGGTAATTCCCCACCTGTCCCTCGCTGTGTGAGCTCATGTTTACCACTGTATCACCTGCATCTAGTAGAGTGTCTGATGCAGAGTTCTAGAAGAATCTGTCCATGAATGGATGAATGAACTTCAACCATGCCCAGAGCTGTACCAGACCCAGAGGTGCCTATGCAGGCTAATAATCGGCAGTCCTTCAAATTGACATATTTTAAAGACATTATTAATTCCAAATTCATTAGGGGGGAGGAGGACAGTGAGAGGGAGAGGCAGATTTGTGCCAGCTGGGATCTTTTTCATTTCACTTGAAAGTGCCTTTTTCCCACTTCAGGTGCAGCAGCAATGGCGCCATATACATTCTGCTCGGGTGTAAGGTCTGAGTAAGGACCATATTTCCAAATTATTCCAGAGATGCTACATAGCACCTCAGAGTTTGGTGCCCATGCTATTTCTTCTGCCCAGAATGACTTTCCTCTTTTGTACCTAGCTGGTCTTTCCAGGATCAGCCCAAATATCATTTCTTTGTGGAGACTTTTCTTAACCATTGCATGCCTGCTGCTTCTTCCCAGTGGAAAATTTCTCTCTTTTCTTTTATGGCAGATTGCTCACACCTCTGTCTTAACACTCATCTTAATTTAGCGTGTCTCCCCGCTTAGAACGAGAGAGCAAAGTTCACTCTCTCAGTAATCCAGATAACTAGATTACTCATATTTGTGTCACTTGATCTTAATCTTTGTACTTAATAAATGCTTGTTAAATGCTTGCATGAATGAATGAATGAATGAACAGAAGGGAGGGAGAAAGGAAGGAAGGAAGGAGAGAGAGAGGGAAGGAAGGAAGAACTGTAAGGAGGGAGGGGGAAAAGCGAACGGGTGGAAGGATCAGGTCAATATCTCCTGTGGCAATTGGCCGAGAGCAGGGCGTTGTGGTGGCTGGCATTAGTGGAAGGCGGGGGTCAATATTTCAGAGTCTGGGGAAGCACATAGTACGCCACTGCCACGGGTAGGAACTAGGAGAAGCATGAGAGTCAACTTCAGTGACAAAGAAGGGTTACAGGAAGGAGATAAAATTTGGCCCTAAAAGCAAGTTTTGCTATTTCACAATTTTGCCCATTATCTGCTCAACTCAGAAGAAAAATAACAATAATCACTTAATCTTTAATAGTCAAAAAATGCTGTTAGAGGGACCGGCCCGGTGGTGTAGTGGTCAAGTTTGTGCGCTCCACTTTGGCAGCCCGTG
The DNA here is from genome assembly GCF_057802395.1 of Ceratotherium simum simum. NCBI lineage: Eukaryota > Metazoa > Chordata > Mammalia > Perissodactyla > Rhinocerotidae > Ceratotherium > Ceratotherium simum. The sequence continues at coordinate 53,455,614 of NC_141918.1, read as the reverse complement.
GTTTGCAGGTTTGGATCCCAGGTGTGGACCCACACACGGCTCATTAAGCCATCCTGTGGCAGGCGTCCCACATACAATAGAGGAAGATGGGCACAGATGTTAGCTCAGGGCTAATCTTCCTCACCAAAAAAAAAAAGAAAATGCTGTTAAAGAAAACAACATAAGGTCTCCATACTAGATGGCTACAAGGTTCTTGTAGTGTATAGTCTTGTTTATTCAAAACCACTGTCTTGGAAAAAAAATAAGACCTGCATAAATAAAGCATGTCATTTTGTGGGTCTTCATGACTCTTAACACTGTTATTCTAGATAATGTGTTCTTCTCTTAGTTACCTGCTGTATCACATTCTTATCTCCTTATGCATGTCGATTTTGACAATTATGAATACAGAAGGTAATAATCACTATAGACCCTGGGTTCTATAAATAGACATTTATTTAACCACCGCTGCTAGCTTCTTACCCATAATAGCTATCCTGCGTAAGCTCATTTGTTGTCCTCATTTTCTGTTTGATGAATACTGTAAAAAAGACATGCCCTTGGTGACAAGCGTCAACAAAAACTGATCCATTCAGTTGCTCTCTAGAGTAATAAATTTTGTTTTCTGGCATTTCTATGCGCTTTCCTGGGTGATGCTCTAAGGAAAGGATTCTATAAGCATCAACTAATGAATCAATGAGTATGGAAATGTAAACTGTGCACAGGATTGTTCTAGGATTTGTGGTACTTTGAGCAACACAAAACAATTATGTTGCCCTGTTATCAGTGGAAGATATTGTCCTAGGGAGTGAAGACCAACACAGCTGACACATCTAAAAAGCAGTCCAAGTGCGGGCATAGTTAAGTTCTTATAAAAATATTTTTCAAAACATTTCCTCTGATGCATTGAGAAATACCAGTAATTTGCTTCCTGAGCCTTAAAATTAAGTGGAAAGGGTCATAGCTTAGTAAAGCTTTCAGATTTTAGTATTTTATCTATCCATCATTAAGGAAAAATATAGCAGAAGAGCTAAAACGATTTTCTGAAGTATTAAAATACACAGGTACTAGAAAATGTTTTTTCAGTGCAAACGTTGCATCTTGGTAAATCATTTCCACTGGAGTTTTGATTGTAGTTGTCCCAGTATGAGGCATAAAGGAGACGATTGGCTGGAGGAGTGGGGAGGTAATCGGCCTCTCTCGTATCAAGCTGTCTATATTTTCTTTGCACAAAGTGTTGTAGAGAAATTATCTGGAACGGATTCAACCTCAGGAGGGAAGTGGGGGGATCATGCACTGGGGAGAGGTTCTCCCGGAGAACGCGAGCGCCCTCTAGGTTGCACGTACAAGCAGATTCTGGTGACGAAACTCTGGCCACCCTGCCACCAGGGAGTAAGAGGGAAGGGGCTGATTCCTCCCCGTAGGAGGACTATCTGAACCAAAGAAAGAGGCTGGCGACGGGAAGGAAGAACGGATCAAGCGTTTGAAAAGCGGCCACAGGGCAACCTAAAGCCTGTGCAGAGTTAACAGGCGGGCGTCACACACAGTCCCCTGTCCACATCCCCTACCCCATACACCCGCCGCCGTGTGTCACCTTCCTGTTCGGAAGTCTTAGTAGGTTGCTGGGACAGAACAGGGGGCGCCTGCTCCACCCATGAGGTATCCGGTTGGAAGAAAAGCCAGTCTCAACAACTTGATTCTCTCCGTTAAATGATAAGTTTAGCAGACCATCCGTCTCCAACTGCTGAACAGTACGGGAGGGAGGAGGGAGCACGTCAGACGCTCCTTTTCTGCTCCAACCACAAATCACATGGTTGTGCCTCTTCTCTATTCCATTTAAAGTCCCCTAACTTAAATTCCACGTTCCTCCTCGAATGCGTGCAGCAGAGCTTCTTTGAGAAAATGAGCCCTGTGCATGTGTTTTGAATTTTTTCTGGACTGATTTGTGATGATAATCAGTCAAGTTACATTTCTTGTGTGTCTTGCTGGGGGTGTAATAAACCCAGGACGCTGATGACTGTAATTTTCTGGGTGATGTTGCAATGGAGGGAATAAATGGCCCCGTGTTGAACTTTGCAGCTTGCTCCCTTCCTGTATGTAAATTGCCTTATATAAAGTGGGGTTCCTAACAGAGCAGGGACAGCTGTCTCTGCCTTGTGCTCCCTTGACATCACAGCCTCCAGCTTTATAGGCACATACCAGGAGCCTACTCCAGCCATAACAGAGCTCCACCTCCAGCCTCCAGAAAGTAATCCCCAACCTTCATACCCTAGGCAACCTGAAGAATGAAAGAGGAGGCTATAAAATCCCCTTTGAAAGGTTCGTCTGCTTTTATTACTGAAATTTGGATAGAATGGATAAAACAAAGATGCTTCAGAGGATTTGAGGTTACTTGGCATGGGAAAGGCACAGGAGAGGGCGTGGGGGAGGGTCTCTGATGGAACGTTTCTTAATTTTTAATGTTTTAAAAACACAAGCAGAAATTCTGGTACAGGATGCTTTTTCCGGGCAGTCTTTGCAAAGTTTGCTCTCTCAAAAGGGGAAGGGACGGTGTTTGAGCAGGGCTGGGCTGGGCTAGGCTAGCTGAAGTGAAATGTGGGATGTGCGGGGCACTGCCAATAAGAAAGTCATATTCTATGAAGAATCCATGCAAGAGGAAGCAGAAATGGGCCAGTGACTGTGATTTGGAGTTTCCTAAACCTTGCTTTAGGTTAGAGCATCAATTTCAGGCAACAATAAATACTTTTTAAAGAGTGGGTGCTGAGCAAAACTTCCCAGCCTCTTTCCAGGAGAGAGATGTGTTCCCTTCACCCGGTTTGGGGCTGTGCTAACAGAGCAAACCAAGGAGCAGTTGGGACCACAGATCATCTTAGGGCAAATGAGGTGGTTGTGCCTGCAAAACAAATCGGTGCCCAGGACCGAAGAAAAACCGTTCCCCAGACCATTCCTGGTTTGGCCGGTATTCGGAGTGTGTCAGCCCCAGGAGGCTGCTCTAACATGGCAGGGCCCTTGGCAGCAAGGGGTCATGGCAGGGCAGCCACCGCAGACAGCACCAGCCAGCGCCAGGTACCGGGCCCTGCAAACCCTAGTAACTCGCAGGCGCCCCCGCTCCCGGCCCCGTCGCCTGCTCGCGGCTCCCCAGCGCTGGCGCCGGTCCTGGCGCGGCGGGCGGACTGCAGCTCCCGGCGGCTCCTGGCGGCGGGCTCTGCGGAGCCTCCTCCCTCCTCGCCTTCCCGGGCGCAGGGTCCCGGCTGGTCTTCCAGGAGTTACCGAGTCAGTGTATCTGGGACTTAGAGAAAGAACGAGGTGTAAAACCGTAAGGAGACTCCCGGGTCAGCCCTGAAATAGACCGGAGGAGGGGCAGGGAAGACGATGACACTAAGGGGTTTGAGGACGATGTAAGGCGACCTTGCGGAGTTTTCAGGTGGCACAGGGAATCGGGGCCCCCGCGCCGCCCCGGGGTCACTCCGGGTCGCCCCTGCGCGCGGCCACCGCTCCCCGACTCGCCACTTCCTCACGTGTCCTTGGCATGGCGGGGATTAAAATGCAAGGAAGAAAATTACATGCGAAACGGGCAGAATGTTCTCAGAGATTACTTTAGGGAAAAAAATGCAAAATGTAGATTGTCCTTCTTTCCCTTCAGTGCAGAGACGACTTTTATTTCCGCCCCCTCCCCTGCACATTCCTGACCTCTCCCTCCCCCTTCCCTCTTTCTTTCCTTCCTTCCTCCTCTTCCAAGTTCTGGGATTTTTCAGCCTTGCTTGGCTTTGGCCAAAAGCACAAAAAAGGCGTTTTCGGAAGCGGCCGGGCCGCGCACAAGGGCCGTTTGTTTGTTTTGGGACTCGGCAGGAAATCTTGCCGGCCTGAGTCACGGCGGCTCCTTCAAGGCGGCTCAGAGCTCCGGCGCCCTCGCCCGCCGGCGGCGCTGCGCTCGCGGAGATGCAGGGCGCGCTGGCGCGGGCCCGGCTCGAGTCCCTGCTGCGGCCGCGCCCCAAGAAGAGGGCCGAGGCGCAGAAGCGGAGCGAGTCCCTGCTGCTGACCGGGCTGGGTGAGCGGGCTGCGGCTCGGGCGGGGCTGCGCGCTCCGGCCGTGCTGGGGCGGCGGGAGGGGGCCGGGGCGGGCGCGGGGCCCGGAGGTCGGGGCGCGGGCCGCCTGCCCCGGGAGGGACCCCGGCCGCGCGGGGGCTGGGGAGGCGCCGCGGGAAGTCGGGGAGGGGTCGGCGCCGGGCCGGGGGACTCCGAAGGGAGGGCCGGAGAGTCAGAGCCGGCACGGAGCCCCCCGGTGGCCGCGCGCCGGGCGGGGAGCGCCGCGAGGCTGCGACTTGGAGAGCCTCGCAGGGCGGAATCAATGGGAGAGCTGGAAAATTACCGCGGACTCCCTCCCTCCCCGCCCCTCCGCCCGCGGCTGCCCCTCTGCGGCCCGGCAGCCGAGGGAGGCTGAGCGCGGCCCCGCGCCCCCCGCCCGCGCCCCGGGTCGCCCTCCCGCCGGGGGCCGCACCACCCGGCGCACCGCCGCCAGCCGAGCCTCGCGGCGAGGGGCGGGGCCGGACGAGCTGGGGGCGGGGCCGGGGCGGGGCCGGGGCGGGGCCGGGGCGGGGCCGGCAGCGCCGCTGCCTCGCTGTCGCGCGGGCCCTGCCCCCTCGCCGGGCAGCGCTTATAAGGCGGGCGGCGCGGCCCGAGCGCAGTCCTGGCTGAGCGCGTCTCCCGTCGCTAACGTCCCCTGCGCTCTGTGTGTGGCGATGACGGTGAAAACCGAGGCTGCTAGGGGCACCCTCACTTACTCCAGAATGAGGGGCATGGTTGCAATCCTCATCGGTGAGTGTGCGCGTCAGGCCGCACTTCTGTTCGTGGACACGCGAAGTGGAAATTTTTTTAGGTCCTTGATCACATGAGTCTTTGTGGCATCGGATGTGACTAAGCCGTCTAAACGTCTGTTTATTTCTCTTCTCTAATTCACAGCTTTCATGAAACAGAGGAGGATGGGCCTGAACGACTTCATTCAGAAGATTGCCAATAACTCCTATGCATGCAAACAGTAAGTTTGGGGGGATTGGAGCAGTAAAAATTAGTATAGTTCAGTTTACTTACCGGCAGTAAAGACACGTTCTCATCAGCGTGTTAATCAGGAAGCCAAAGACTGCCCCGGGTGTGAGGATCCCTTTTCTCTTTAAGTTCTAATTTATTTAAAACATTTTAAACATTAAAGTGAATGTGCTGATTTGACTTGTTCTAATTGTAAGATGAAATTTTCATGTTTGCCTAATTCACCCCCTCTCTCCTTAAAGAACAACCCTCATCTCTGTATTTAACCGGGTTTATTATTTTCTCTGGCTGTTTTTCCTTTAACTGAGTAATTTATTTGGGTGTTTTTAGTTTAAACACTCAATTCTGGGGGAAAAGTTGAGCCAGAAACTCACTATTGGTGTTGGTGTGCCCCCTTGTGGCGAGTTGAGAGGTTCTAAGTGGCTCCTTTCTTCTCTGCAGCCCTGAAGTTCAGTCCATTTTGAAAATCTCCCAACCTCAGGAGCCTGAGCTTATGAATGCCAACCCTTCTCCTCCGGTAAGTATTCTCTGTTTGTGATGCCTCTGTGGAGGAATCCTGTAAATGAGTCAGTTCGTATTCCTACATTGATGAATTAGAATAGCATTTCTAGAAATTAGCATCAAGGCAGGAATGCCTTGTTAGTTCATGGCATGACAAGTGACAGAAGCACTTAAGTGTTGAGTCAGTGGAATATTTTAAAAGGCATATTGCATACAAGTTTTATCTGCTTACAACAACACGATGGCATATAGTTTCCTTATTCATTTGAAATATCAACATATATGGATGAAAAGTACTTTTGAATGTGTTTATAGATGTGTGGTGACTTGCCTCAGTTACTTGCAGATGTCACATCTTTTACATTGCCTCTACTTTATTATCAGTGGCTTCCTTTGAAGGAAGGATATTAAAAGAAAACATTTTCTTTTCCAGCCAAGTCCTTCTCAGCAAATCAACCTTGGCCCGTCATCCAACCCTCATGCTAAACCATCTGACTTTCACTTCTTGAAAGTGATTGGGAAGGGCAGTTTTGGAAAGGTAATTTCAAATCTGAAGACTTCGTTATTTATAGTCTTTCATGCACTCATTTTGCATTCTCCCTGAATGTGGAAAGCAAAATGATGTTTTAATTGAAATTTCAGGTTCTTCTGGCCAGACACAAAGCAGAAGAAGTCTTCTATGCAGTCAAGGTTTTACAGAAGAAGGCGATCCTGAAGAAGAAGGAGGTAGGAGAGGTGCTTGATGGGTGGGGGTTAGAGATAGACATTCGTTGAAGAGTTTGACCTTGGAAGTTTAGTGCCAAGTTGAAATTTGCCACTAAATCTTAATTATCCTTCTTCTAGGAAAAGCATATTATGTCGGAGCGGAATGTTCTCCTGAAGAATGTGAAACACCCTTTCCTGGTGGGCCTTCACTTCTCTTTCCAGACTGCTGACAAACTGTACTTCGTCCTAGACTACATTAATGGTGGAGAGGTGAGCAGAGGGAATTTGAGCCGCCCCTTGGGTGTCTGCGCACAGCCTGCTTGGTTTTGGTTTGAGAAGAAAGTTTGTAAAAGATACTTAGGGGGGAAAAGTTACCAGAATTAGCATTTGCTTTAACCTGCCAGGTTTCAGATAGTTAATAGACTATTTAGGGCCACTTCCTGCCATTGTTCTCTTTAGCTATATATGTCGAGACTAATTAAATGTGTTGTTATCAGGCTTTGGCAACCCAGACTAACTCTGTTCTGTCTCCCGTAGCTGTTTTACCATCTCCAGAGGGAGCGCTGCTTCCTGGAACCACGGGCTCGTTTCTATGCTGCTGAAATAGCCAGTGCCTTGGGTTACCTGCACTCCCTGAACATCGTTTATAGGTGAGCCGAGGAGCTCTTAAGGCTACCCTTCCTGGGTGTAAAGGAGACAGCCGTAGCCTCTGAAAGGGCCTTAAAATAATTTGTATTTATGTACAACTTGGTCATCTAAAACCAGCTCCCCCAGCATGTGAGCTGCCTTGGCTCCATGCCACCAGAGCCCTAGCCAGCTAGGATGGTGCCTAATCCAGAATAGATTAGCAGAAGAAGGGCGCCCTGTTTTATTCGCTCTACAACTACAGTGAATTTCAGATGCTTGTAATACCCCTAGCAGTTATCTTTACAGAGGATTTCTTAGGAAGTGAAGTTAACTTATGCCACTACTTTTGTCTTCATTTTTTCACAGAGACTTAAAACCAGAGAATATTTTGCTAGATTCACAGGGACACATCGTCCTCACTGACTTTGGGCTCTGCAAGGAGAACATTGAGCACAACGGCACGACGTCCACCTTCTGTGGCACGCCTGAGGTAGGAGCGCTCTCGATTTGGGGCAGTCCACCCCCTCCTTCCAAAAGAGAGAAGTGCAATGATGCTTTCAACTACAAAAGAGTGAACGGTTCTCAGAGATTTCTTAGTCCAATTCAGTGCAAGTAAAATACCTTTGCTGTGTGGTGCAGCATGAGAAATTCCAAGGCCTCATGTTGCCTTAATTAAAACTAGATGTTTGCAAGATACACGTCCTAAAAGATTTCTAAATCCCCAGATGAGATACCTACTGGGAGCCCAGTAGCTTCCAGAATGTCAGTGCACATAAGGGCCAGTCAGCCTCCAAGTCCAGCAGTTCATCAGGAAGTAATCTCGGGAGATATACCCTCCAAGTGGACCCGGGTCTCAGCCCTTTCAAAGTGCCTGCTTGGTCCTGGGATTGCCTGGTGTCACGAGCTCTGAACTCTCTTTTCCTGCTCTGTCTTTCAGTATCTCGCGCCTGAGGTGCTTCATAAGCAGCCTTACGACAGGACCGTGGACTGGTGGTGCCTGGGCGCCGTCCTGTACGAGATGCTCTACGGCCTGGTGAGTAGCACGTTGAGAATCGGGGAATAGTGCCCTTGCTTTGACGACGCTCCCTAGAATGTAGTCTTCTTACAATCCAGGCTAAGCTGGCACACGGGCCCCACTGCAGGCCTGGTCGTTGTGTCTTGCCCTTATCAGTCAGCTTATCAAATGCTGATAAGAAAGGCATATTGGTTATTTTATGCGTGTTTTAGGGTAAACTCGTACTGAGTGAATTTTTCTTCTGTAAATTCACGTTTTACTAGAGATAATCACACTTAACCTATATGAGGGTGGAGAACATGGCTTGTTAGCATCTACTTGCTGATAAGGGTTGCAAAATAGACGCTCAAAAGTCCAGGGCAGAGAAAACCTATCAAGGGAAAGACTGTCAAATCCAGCTTAATACATTGTAGTGCAAGTCCCTTCTCCATAGTTCTGTATGCTATACAGAATTTCCAACTGAGGTCTAAGAATTTCCCCCTTCTCTCAGCCTCCTTTTTACAGCCGAAACACCGCTGAGATGTACGACAACATTCTGAACAAGCCCCTCCAGTTGAAGCCAAATATTACAAATTCTGCAAGACACCTCCTGGAGGGCCTCCTGCAGAAGGACCGGACCAAGAGGCTGGGCGCCAAGGAAGACTTTGTGAGTCAATTTTTCCTGCTCTCCTGGGCTGTCTGGGACACACACTGGACCTCACTGCCCTCCTTGGATTCTGCCTGTCTAAATTAATCTTGTGTTTCCTCTCAACAGATGGAGATTAAGAACCACGTCTTCTTCTCCCTAATTAACTGGGATGATCTCATTAATAAGAAAATTACTCCCCCTTTTAACCCGAATGTGGTGAGTATCTCTCTCTTCTAAGATTAGGGAGGCCCAAAGGGCATGTCTTAAAGTCAGAGTTGATGGTGGTGGTGGAGGGGGAGGGCCCTCGAGGAAGAAACCGGCAGATATTTTATTCATAGCTCATTATTTTACCTAGAGAAAAAGTAAAATTTTTGTCCCAACAAAGCTCACATAATTTTTTAGCACATTTATGAATTAAAGTACCAAAAGACAGAAAGTGAACATTATCTCCTTATTTACACTGTGTGTGGCCTCTGGGTATTGTTAGTCGAATGGATGATTATAATGGGAGTTCCCATACAGTGCCCTAAAGACCTGAGCCCCAGGATTTAAAGCCTGAGTGGGGATTTCCCTGCCCTGTATCCATGTGAATTCTTGACACAGAGTGTATTTCCTCCTTCCTGCCACAGAGTGGACCCAGCGACCTGCGGCACTTCGACCCCGAGTTCACCGAAGAGCCGGTCCCCAGCTCCATCGGCAGGTCCCCGGACAGCATCCTCCTCACAGCCAGTGTCAAGGAGGCTGCAGAGGCCTTCCTGGGCTTCTCCTATGCACCTCCCATGGACTCTTTCCTCTGAACAGTCTTAGGTGTGGTTTTGAAGGATTTTATGTGTGTTTTTCAATGTTAAAGTTAGCCTTTTGGCGGAGCTGCCAGCCGACAGGACATCTTCAAAGAGAATTTGCACATCTCTGAAAGCTGGCACATCTTGGCAATCTTATTGCACACTGTATGCTGGAAGCTTTTCGAAGAGCACATCCTCCTCTCACTGAGCTCATGAGGTTTTCATTTTTATTCTTCCTTCCAGCGTGGTGCTATCTCTGAACCGAGCATCAGAGGGCCGCCTTAGACAGATGCGCGAGTCTTGTTAGAAGGGAGACGTGGTTCTAAGCAGGATCTTCTGGAGGTCTGTCTGGGCCATGAGAGCGAATCTTATGAAACGTGCCTTTTCCGATGAGATCGTGTTAGCTCCAAAGCTTTTCCTATTGCAGAGCATTTCATTTCTTTATCTTCCCTCGTGGATTTACTGTGTGAACCATGGTGTGTGTGTGGTGTGCTTGATCAAGACGGATTCAGTTATGAGCATCAATGTGACACTTGCAGGACACTACAATGTGGGACATTGTTTGTTTCTTCCATATTTGGAAGATAAATTTATGTGTAGACTGTTCTTTTTTTTTTGTAAGATAGAGTTAATAACTAAAATTTATTGAAATGGTCTTGCAATGACTTGTATCCAGATGCTTAAAGAAAGCATTGCTGCTACAAATATTTCTATTTTTAGAAAGGGTTTTTATGGACCAATGCCCCAGTTGTCAGTCAAAGCCTGGTGTTCTCATTGTTTCAAATGTCACCTGTAAAATGGGCATTATTTATGTGTGTGTTTTTTTTTTTTTGCGTTCCTGATAATTGTATGTATTGTATAAAGAAAGTCTGTACATTGGGTTATAACACTACTATATTTAAACTTACAGGCTTATTTGTAATGTAAACCACCATTTTAATGTACTGTAATTAACCTGGTTATAATATGTACAATTCTTTCCCCCACCCCATCACACAACTTTTTGTGTGTGTGATAAACCAATTTTGGTTTGCAATAAAACCTTGAAAAATATTTACATAAATTGTGTCGTGTGTTCTTTTGTATATTTTGGTTATAGGGGGCAATAATGAGTCTGTTTAAAATTGAAGGCCAGCCTTGGTGGTCTAGCGGTTAAGATCTGGTGCTCTCACCACCTTGGCCTGGTTTCATGTCCCAGTCAGAACCACACCCCGCATCGGTCAGTTGTCACACTGTGGTGGCTGCACGTTGCTGTGATGCTGAAAGCTATGCCACCAGTATTTCAATTACCAGCAGGGTCACCAAGGGTGGACAGGTTTTAACGCAGCTTCCAGACCAAGACAGACTAGGAAGAAGGACCTGACCACCCACTTCCAAAAAACTGGCCATGAACACTCTGTGAATAGCCGCAGAGCATTGTCTGATATAGTGCTGAAAGGTGAGGACGGTGCGAAAAGATCAGGCAGGGTTCTGCTCTGCTGTACTCAGGGTTTCTGGGAGTCGGGCTTGGCTCCACAGCACTAAAGAGATTAAAATTTAAAACCAGGAAAATGCTGCTGTAATTTACAGCTCAGTGGTTTGCTTCCAATAGCAGTGGCTTCTGACTCCAGGGAGTAGAGGGTGGTCTTAAAGCCAATTTATGTTCCAGATCTTCTTAGCAGCATTTTATGATGTCAGTCATTCATAAATCCATCCAGACAATCCTTTTCAATTTACCCGTCTGCAAGGGCAGCCATGAAGCCGTGTTCCCTGTGTTTACTGCCTGCCCTGTGAAGCTGGCTGCTCATCCTGCCATTTGGCTTGTCTGAAGTAACAGGTAATTCTTTTGACAAACATTTGAGGCCTCCTCTGGGCCAGGCTCTATCCTGAGTGCTGGGGAGACAGCAGTGAGCAGAGCAGACAAACCTCCACCCTTCCAGAGCCTGATGGAAAAGGCAGACTCTTCCAGTAAAGCAGTTTGTTGAAATGGAAACGAGATAACGGTCTGAAGTGTAGGAGAATGCCACTAACAAGGGCG